>NW_004955403.1:22169555-22254870 GCF_000276665.1 Chinchilla lanigera
GTCCCCTGGGCCTCCCAGCGCCTAGAAACTCAGTCTGCAGTGTCACCGGGGTCTTTGTTCTCGCGTCCTGGCCTCCGGGATTGGGTGCGGCTTACCTGGCTCTTTGGGCGCTTTTCAGCTGGGGGAAGGCATATTTTAGTATAAAATAAAACAATGCTTTTCTAAAATAATTTTAATTACTCAAATTGCCCAATGTTATGAGGAGCTAAGCTGATTTAAATGTGACAGTAGGTAATGGGTACAAACTGATCTGGTGAAAAGAACAACCACAAAATAAGTATTTCATTCCATTTCAGTTCATTAAAAAAAAATAATAAGTGAGGTGGAAGGGTGGAGCAGAGATTGAGCTAGATTTCTAAATACTCATGGCAGTGAGAACAGGCTTAGCATGTCAGTATTTGAGAAGAGTACCCGGGCAAAACAGAGCCCAGGAAGCCTGAGTGTGTACATGAAAGTATCACAGTGCCCAGCTCAGCTCAACCTTGAGCTCCAGCAGAAGGTGATTGCACAAAAACTGCTCACTTTATTCTTTATGCTGCCACTCCCCACCTCTTCCCTCACCTTTGCCAGAATATATTGGAACTAATATATAAACAAATGTATGAAACACGCAAAGTGCAATTCTGTGTAAGGTAAATATAAACATTATCTCTTCCATATTTACCATTTCACTTGAAAGATATTAACATATATAACATACTTTATTTCCTCATATGACACAGAAAATAAGCATGCCCAGAGTTATAGGAATCAGCTGGTCCACCTGCCAAAATGCCAGGGAAGCAGAGGTGGTCCTACAGTGCTTTGAGAGAATACCAGGATCTTCTGTTTCAAAACTCCCCAACACAGAAAGCAACCCAGACGAGTTTTTCATGGGAGAGGGGAAAAACTTGAAATGTCCTGAAGATAAAAGAAAATGACAGCAATAACAACCAACTCACACCCCCAAAAGAAGAGAAAGCAAGGCTTCCACCCACTCTGCCAAGAACCAGAGGTTTTGTTCATTGCCAGTGCAATGGACATGAGTTCTTAAGAAGTGACGGGCACTGAACCTAGTACCCTAATGCCTTCTGCATAGGAACACAAACCACGTGCCAAAGATTGCCTCCAGATCATAAAGAAATTGCAAAACACTGAGAAATGTGTGCATACAAGCTGGGTTTGAATATAAATGACTGCCTTAAAAATAACACAACATTCAGAGTATGAGGAAGTCAGAGAAAACTGTTGGTCTTTGCTGCAATTTGCATGTATGTGTTCCTCCAAAACTCATGTTAGAATTTAAATCCCAATGTAATGATATTAAGAGTTTAGACCTTTGGGAGGTGCTTAAATCATGAGTGCACCATGCTCATGGATAGATTAGTGTCCTTCTGTGAGTTTTCAAATGAATTTGTTGGTCCTTTTTGCCCTTCCTTCCTTCTGCTCTGTGAAACACCATTTTGGAAGTAAAGAGCAGCATTCACCAGATGCTGGATCTGCTAGCATTTGACCTCAATATTTCCAACTTCCAAACTACTAATACAAGTTACTATTATTTGTAATTAATACAGTTAGTGGTATGTTGTTATTGCAGCCTCAGCAGAAGATGGTCTTCTTAAATTTCATCCTAATATTTGTTTTCAAAATTTAAGATAACCCACTGAACAGAAGCAAAAGTATTCTCTTCAGAGTTCACTTAATTGACTACAGATTTAAATCCTACTTCATAATTTAAGATGAAAAAAAAAGGTACAACAAGCAGGAAAAAATGTTCAGGTAATCACGGAGAAAGAGGCCGAAACTATTACAGAAGATTTGGGTTTATCTGAATGAAAAAAATTTCTGTAATAAAAACTGCTTAAGGGCCAGGGATATAGCTCAGCAGCACAAGTGCCTGCCTGATAAGCACAAGGTCCTGAGTTCAATTCCTGGTACCAAAAAAAAAAAAAAAAGCCTGCTTAAATTTACTAATTTGAGATGGGGATAATTAAACCTACCCCACAAAGCCAGTAAACAACTGGTAAGGAGTACAATCATCCCTTAATATCAAACTCCACAGATGTGCACATTCCTTAAATAAGATGGTATAGCACTTGTGTATAATTTATGCAAAATCTCTGACTACTTTAAATCATCTGTAGATTAATGATGACCCAATATTAGGTAAATGTATGCAAATAGTTGTTATATAGTATTGTTTAGAAAATAATGACAAGAAAAATATCTTTGCATGTTCAGGACAGAAAGTATTTTAAATATCATTGATCATCTGTGGATTGAATCTGACTGTAGCTATGAAGAGCCAGTTATATACTTAATCCTGGGCTTAGAGTCTCTCAACACAAAACTCCTCTGTGCTCTCGTGTATCAGGCATGATGGCCCAAACTTGGCATACATTTTTTGGTTTAAACCTCACAAAAGCTTTCAAGGTGGCTGCATCAGACAATGGTTCTTAAAAATCACAATGATGAAAAGAGAAATAACATTATTGATCTTATAATTGTAAAAACTAGAACATGAATTCCATCTTTTCTAGAAGCTAAAAATTTTAAATTTCTTTCTACTACAGTGGCTGAAGGCCTGGCTTTCTATGAAGCCTGTATTGGCTTCCCTTCATGACTAAAAGACGCTAGCCTGCAAGAAACTAACCCTGGGCTATCGCTGATGCCATGGTACAGCCATTCACGGCAGGAGGAGCCAGGGCCCAGACTGAACCTGTGGTGTACAACTATTCTGTGTCTAGTCCCTCCCTTGCCCCTGTTCTTTTCTCTACATCGGTTCCTTAGTCTGGATATTTGGGAAGGTTAGGGTCACTACCTGTTTGAGGCAGGCTTCTCTGAGAAACAGATCTGCAGTGGAGAATTGCACAGTGGGATTTTATTGGGCGATCTTTAAAGGTCAATCTCCACGGAGAATTTAGAAGTTGGGTAGGCGGAAAGGTTGCACTGAGGTGGAGTTGCAACACAGACCTGCCGACCCTGCCCCTGCCAATGCCCCTTCCCGAAGCTGGGAGGGTTTCTTCTGGAGGTGCTGCGGCCGCCTTAAAGATTCCACAAAAGCTGTGCCTTCCCTGTGTTTGCTTAGTCCACCTTGAATCAGCAAAGCAGAGACTGGATTCATTCAGTAAACTGCACACTTTCTGGGCAGCCGACCTGCCAGCAACAACCTTCACTGAACCCGAGTCACCATCTTCAAGAAGCAATGCCACACCCAGGAAGAGCTACATTTTTTAAAAGAAGCAGAGGCAGAAAGAGAAATGAAGACTATTGCTACACAAGATTTAACTACATGACTTAGGTGAATTAGTGGGGGTTTGTGATCCACACTCAACTGCAGGCACTTCGTGGTAGTAGGAAACTGTACCCAGTCCTCTTTGATTCTGTCCTTAGGACTGGAGCTCCCAAGACCACTGGAGAACTGAAATGGAAGGAAACTATTTGACTGCACCCCGGATAAGTCAGGGTGCAGCATATCCAGACCTAAACGGCTGGAGCAATTCACCACATTGGAACCGAAGCTCAACACTGGGTTCAACAAACACCTAAACGTGCCACTGACTGACTGAAATCTCCTCCATTAAAAAATATTAATTGTCGTATTCCATTATGGTCAGAACAATTTTGTTAATTTCCAAAAGATCAGATGTTACTTTGAATTGTACCCTAAGAATTTTTGTCTATTAGTGGTTGTCGTGGACCAAAGAGCTTTCATTCATTCAGCTTTGTATATCTAGATCTGTTTTCATGAGAAACCACTTTGAAGATATCAATATGTAATACAACAAGCATTGTTAATTCCCTACCACTCTGTTTGTAACTCTGTACTGTCTGTACTATTCCTTTGCTATTTTGTACAATGTCGACTGTCTGTTAATATTTTCCTCCTTTTATTTTTAAAACAAAATGAAAAAAAATTATGAAATACCTACTATGCATTCAGCACTATTTAAGTCACTAGGGACAAAAAATTTGCTGAAATAGTGTTCTCTGCCATCAAAAATGAAGACATAAACAGCCAGTTATAAAGCAATTTGATAAATTCTAAAACAGAATTATGTACAAATTGCTACGGGAGCTCAGAGGAAGAAGTAATCAGAGAGGCATGACAATAACGTCCAAAGGAACCACACCGAATGCTGAAGGAAGGCAGAAAGAAAAGTCTGAACTCTGAGGCAACCTTGCCCGCCTTGTTAGTTTAAGCTAATGCTGCTGCCCTTTGCGCTGACATCTTCCCAGGAGCAGCGCAGATAATTCTAAAATATTTGTAAAAGAAGAAACAAAGAGAAAGAAACTACTAAGGCAGTTCTTCTGAAATGATTTTCCACAAAATCTAAATAAAACTTGGTGTGCTTTTTTTCTTAAGAATACAGGTATAAAAAGAACATAGACACAGTTAAACCAGCGCTTTACATAGTATCCCCATCTTCCTAACTCACACACATTTTGTCAGCGTGTTGACCTTAATTTCAAAAACACAGTTGAAGGGCTCACCGTCCCCCACCCCCACGCACCCCTGAAAACTCCCTCTTTTGTTGGAGAGTTATTTACAGCTAAATTTTTGTATGGAACTTTCAAATAGCAGTTAATAAGTAAGAAAGGAACCACCTCTTTATCAAGCACTGTAATTTCAGACTACATGTTTATTCTGCCACCTGGGAAAATTATTTCAGATTGTTTTAGTCGATGATTCAAACTTCCGCAGTTCTCTCCCTCTCATAAGGCTAGCATTCCTTGCCTGAAGGAGGAGACCACTGGCTTCCAAGGCTGAGATCAGAGGCAGTGAACATCTGTCTTCCTTCCATGCTGATTTCTCCTCTCAGTAGTAGCCTAGAAGCCTGAGCTTACAGTTATCCTTTGTCCACGAGGGACAGGAGTAAGTTGAGGAGCTCAAAGTGGCAAAAGTTGTGTATGAGGATGTGCGCCCAAGAGAAAGCCCGAGGGGAGTAGGAGAACTTTGTAAGAAGCTTGGCATGCTGTGAGCTCCTAAAATCTGAGGATAAATTTCTAATCAAGTGCTAAGTAAATTGCTGGTATCAGGATTAAATAAGTGATGGTTAGAAAGAAAACACTAATTTTCACTCTGTATTATTGCATTACTTGATTTCTATGAAACAAGGCAGTCAAAAGCGTGGAAATTTGCCAAGAGAATGATTAATAGGAATGTATGAAAATATTCTCGTGTACAGCACCCACTACCCACAGTAATATCTGTCCTGATGGTTCTCCCATGGCATTTCCTCTCAGGGCTTTCAGTCTACAGGGAGTAGTCCTCATTCTCTCGAGGTTAGAATGGACTTGCCTACATACAAAGGCCAAAAGGGAACAAGACTTGTCAAGAAACCCAACAAGAACACAGAAACAAGCTTCAGAACAATCAATCTGGCAAGGGCAACAGAATGGCCCAGGGCTCTGCCTGCCGCAGTACACACTGCGTCTTCCTTCCCCTGACCAAAGCCATTCCAGAACTCCATGTTCATCACAGCTGCAGTTTGCAGTAGCTCAGCCACTGCCCTGGAGGAACACTTCCTCTGTGTGCCTCCCCGGGCAAATGAGAAGATGACTGAATAACCGTGGGTAAATATGTTCAGTAAGATCCTGTGGGAATGATAATAATAATAGTACTATTTTCCATCGCTGGGATTCTAAAATGTGTCAGGAACAAGGACACGTATTTTAAAGACGTTATCTCTAATTACAGTCTTGTAAAACTAAGGAAATTATTTCTTAGAAATTTAGATGCTGAGAAATTAAATGATTGAACCATGTTCATGTAATGACCAAGACCCAGAGGTTGTGGTTTGCTCTAATATTTCTTACTTCCAAAATGTTAACAACATCACTATGGAACCTTTAAATGGTAACACTCTTAGGTATCACTTATTGAGCATTTATTGTGTACCTAGTATTATGCACATTATATATATACATATAAATTTTGTATAAATATCACCATATTTAATCCTCAAGAGAGTCTTTGATATTAGACAATGTTATTTCCATTTTACAAATTCTATATAAAGGGAAAATGCCTACGTAAAGTTTTTAGATAGCTATCTGTATCTGTTACAACAGGCAAGCTGGTCTTGGTTATCAGTGTTGTTCAGGGAGCAGATGGCACTTGATGTTGTCTATATCTTGATAATTCTACAAGGATCTCTGACAATGTTTGTTAATATTGTGTTCCTTGTGCATTTTATGGAGTCATGTGTGAGTCA
This sequence comes from Chinchilla lanigera, assembly GCF_000276665.1. Lineage (NCBI taxonomy): Eukaryota > Metazoa > Chordata > Mammalia > Rodentia > Chinchillidae > Chinchilla > Chinchilla lanigera. Next base: position 22,175,753 of record NW_004955403.1, read on the forward strand.
TGAACGCTGTCTTCTACCCACAAAGAGTATTGACTGCATTAAACTAATGGTAGAGGTGGTGAGGACAAATTTTGGACTCATCCCAAACTTGTTTAGAATCCAGGCTCTGCCTCTTAAAAACAATCTGATCCCCTGTAATTTTAGCCTCTATTTGCTCATTTGTAAATCATAGATAATAATACCTACTTCATAAATACTTTTACTGTGTAAATTAAATGTGACAGTGTACATAAACCAACATGATATTTAGCATCTATTAAGTACAAAATAATCAGTAGCAGTAGTTATTTTAAGACAATAAGTAATTATATGTTATAGGTTCCTCTGGTTAGGATTGCACATAGCTGTGTTTAACCAGAAAAACTCAGCAGTGGTACCAAAAAGATAAAAATAAGCACATCTCTCATGGAAAAGTAGCACAAAGCAGAAACTCCAGGATACAATGTTACATGGTGTCCCTACAGTGTTATTAGGGACACTAAGGCTACCACTTTTGTTCAGTCATCTACACAAAGGCTTGCACTCTCAAGGTCATCTTGAAGACAGCTTCTGCAGCTTCAGCCAAATATCTGCATCTCGGTCCTCCCCAGGGAAAAGCAAGACATCAAAATGCACCCTTCGAGCTGAGTCAGCTCTCTTCAAGCCACCTTCCCAAGAGCCCCATGCAATTGGTTTGCTCCTCTCTCATGTGTTACACCTCGGTTACACAACTGCACTGTACAGCAAGAACCCTGGCAAGAGTGGTCTTTATTCTAGGAAACTTCTCTCCATCTGAAAGTCAGGATTCGTTTCTGAGGATGGTGGAGACCACTACGAAGCAGACCTGAGCAGGACCTAAGTTAATCAGTGGCTTTTTATGTTCGCTTGTGAATCTGTCCAAGGCCTAGGCTCCATGAGTCACTAATCCCTACTAAAACCTGTAGTGGTGATGAAGCCAGAAAGCCTGAAAGGATAAGACAAGATCACAGCCAAGGACACCTGGATCCAATCTCTACTATATAAAGACTATAGCCTTAGGCATCTCATTCTTCAGTGGATTAACTTCATACCTTACTTAATGAAGTCTTTGAGTGGTTCTGCCCTTCTTGAGTATGACTCTCCCTTCTTCTGATAACCAAATAAATACGGGTGACCCAGAGAACAGTTGTGGTCTTAGCCCTGAGAGAACCTTGAATTATATGAGAGGGCTTTGATCCTCCTGGAGCCCTGAAATCATTCTATTTGGCTCTTTATTTAGGCTTCACTGTACACTCATTCAGGAGATTGTGGACCTGATCAGCCCACAATATCTAAGGGATATTAACCCCATATGAGGACAAATGGATGGTGGAGAAGGCAACAGACAGGCTCTGTCACACAGGATGAGAAGAATATTATCTTGACTGCAACACGTCAGGGCTAGCAGGATGTTCACAGTCTTTTAATTCTATCATTTGGTCTTAAAGACATGTCAGCTCTCATCCAGGGAGGCACCAGAGTGTATGCAGGATACTTTGTCAGTTAGTAGCAAATACAGCTCACACACTCTGACTTCCACAATGGTCCACAATGCACTTTCCATGAAATTCACTGCCTTTCTAATGTGACTTTGGGTTTTTTTAAATGCACTTTTAGGATTAATAGGCAGGTATTTCTTTCAAACTTTCTGTTCTTGTTTTGTCCACATTACTTAACAGCAGGTGGCTATCCAGCATAAAATATGTCTGCCCTTAGAATCACTTCATGATAGCTAATCATCATTTTACCAAAGGCAAAATGAACACAATTTTGCCAATTGCTCTATAGATACTATTATCTAAACCCTTCCCCTGAGTCCTTTTCATTGTTTGTCAGCCTGAAATTTAGCCTATTAAGATGTAATTTCCCTTCTTGAGACAAGTAAGTCTTTAATGTGCAAGCTTTTCATTCAAAGAAATTTAGTTCACCTGACTTGATCTCATTTAAACCAAAATTTGAAACATGAGAGTGCAATTTGATATTTGTGCACTTCTTAGGTCTTTCTAGATAAGATATAAAGGACATTTTATTCCTAGAAATAAGAAGCTATTTATCGCTAAAGGCTTCCTAGTACATGGGCACAAGCAGTAAAAGATGAGAATTGTAAGTCTAGGCCAGTGACTTTTATATGAATCGTAAGTTAGAGTGATTCTCTACCTCCTAATTAAAGAGTTTTAATTACAGACAATGAATAAAAGAACAGGAGCATGTAGCACAAGGAAGGAGATCATATTACCATGTTCAGAAGGAAGGAATCTAGGGAGTCTGCACAGTCACATTAACTTGCCATGTCTCCCAGGAATAATTTCAAAAGAGGAAACCTAAGAATGCCTTTCTGTTTTCTAGAAACCTGAATATGCCTCAATCACAAATTCCTTTGAAAATGATTTGATAGGATATTCCAGATTTTAACAACATGTCTTCTCATGGAAAAAGGTTGATTCTTAATTGGTTGGTAAATAAGAAAGACAATAGATTATAAACAAAGCTTGGAATAAGATCTTATTTGTTTTTAAAAATAATATATATAACCATATATATTCTTAAAGTTCTAGAAGGATATACAACTAGATATTAATATGACATATCTTGAGTAATAGAATTGTGACTTTTCCCTTTTGTTCATATACACACATATTTTTAACTTATATACTAAATATGTGCTATCTTTTTAAAAATGCATTTATTTTTAATTTTAAAAAAGCACACCTGTCTGATGATGAACAACTGGATTAGAAAGAAACAAAATGGAATTTCTAGTTACACATTTTCAGGGGTGAACCAAATCTATTCAGTGAAAAGATTGTATGGGTAGACTATTTATTGTATATACAGAAATTATTATATCCCTCTACATACCTACTGACATATCCAACAAAACATTCTGCCCTTCTAAGACACCAGAATTTTCCACTTCTAGTTTTACACCATTTAAAGGAAAAACCTTTTCCCTATAGATATGTACACAATGGTCCTATTGCTTTTACTGTGGTATCCTGGGGAGTAAGTGAAAATAAAAAAGAAATATGCTCATATGAAATTATTAGCTTTTAAAATGAATTTCTAATGTGTTATGTTTGAGTAGTAAATGAATAAATGAGGCATTATTAATTTCCTGTATAAACAAAGACAAAGTTTGTGGCACAGGAGTCCCTGCCACGCTCACATACATGTGCAGTCTAATGCATCTGTACCTCACACCATAAAAGCAGCTTCCCCACCAAGAAGCCAGCCATGTCCTTATACTTCCATTCCCTTTCTCAGTGCCCACCTCTTCTAACAAGGAACAGGATACGGTAATAGGAGATGCAAACCAACACAAGACAAAAAGCAGGCTTTGATTTAAAAAGTACCGGCAGGTGATGTCTCACATAGTACAGATCAAAAAGAAGTTTCCCCTTGTACCTTTAAGCCCTCCTGCAAGGGATTCCAAGTGTCTCATGTCCTTGAGCAGCTCTAATAATGGACAGAATCCAGTATCCATGGTCATGACAGGCTCTGCTGCTTCAAATCATTTTTGTGGATGTGTCTTTCTTATACACGGAATAAGAATTTATTTTAATCTTACTGTGACTTCCATATTCTTCCATGTCTATTTCTGGGTTCATGTATTTCTAGTTAAAGCTCATAAACCCAAAGCAGAGCCCAGTATAATTCTATATCCAGTGGGTTAAGAATCTTCCTGAAAAGCAATTCAACTTTGCCTCAGGTAAGAAAAAGGCAGAAAACCATCTCTCAGAGGTTTGTTTGAATGAAGACCTACGGAGGTTTTGAAGAAAAAACACACCCTAAAACCATGAGCTGACTCATCACAGTGTATGAGACTAAAAATGAGAGATTCAAAACTGAGTAATGTTCGGGTACCATGGCACTTAAATTTATTCCCATCCTATTCTCCAAGAAAAAGGGAGCTGTGGGTAAAAGGTGAAAACTCTGCCTCCTGAAACCTCTGTTCATCGCTAGGATGCAGCAAAGGCCTCGCAAGAGCCTCTCAGTCTTCCTTCAGCTGAGAAGGCAGAACAGTGGGTGAATCAAGCGAAGATCAGAGGGTCCAGAGGTAAGCATTCTCACCCAGAAATACAAGCTATCTGCTTGCAATTTAGTTTTTGTACTGCTACATATTTGCAGGACAGAATGTTTCCTTCCTCGTGTGGAGTTGGTACCTGTACATAACACATCTGAATTCCTTTCTCAACCCTTTCCCGTCCTTCCCCATCCCTCCACTTCTTATCGCCTTCCCATTTGAGAAAGATCCAGCTCCCTATTTCCCATTTTCTATCATTTCTTTTGCTCTTTATGTATAATTTGCATTTCTTGTATGAGAAATCATGCAATATTTAAACTTGTCTGTCTGATTTATTTCACTAAGTAGTATGGTCTCAGGATGCATCCATTTTCCCACAAATTACTCAACTTTATCCTTCTTTATGGCAAAGTAGTATTCCATTGTGTGTAAATGCCAGCTTTTCCTTATCCATTCATCTGTTGATGGTTATATAGGCTACTTCCAAGATTTAGTTATTATGAATTGTACCCCTATAGATATGAGTGTGCATGGATCACTGTAGTATGATGTCTTTAAATCTTTTAGGAACATACATAGAAAGAGAATAGCTGGGTCCAATGGAATTTTTAGTTTTAGTTTTCTGAGGAATCTCTACACTGAGTTCCATAATGGTTGTAGTAGTTTACATTCCTATCAACAATGTAGAAGGGTTCCTTTTACCCTACAGCCTCCCCAGCAATTGTTATTACTCAATTTCTTGATGATGGTCATTTTTCTAGGGTAAGATGGAATCTCAGTTGTGTTTTAACTTGCATTTTTAATGGCTAGCGATATGTTGATCATTTCTTCATATATTTATTGGCTATTTGTACTTCTGTGAAGTATCTATACATTGGTTGCCCACTTTTGATTCTTTTTATTTTGGAGGCTCTAAGTTTTTTGAGTTCTTTATATATTCTAGATATTAGTCCTACCTGAGGAATAGTTGGAAAAGAATTTTCCAGTTCTGTAGGCTTTCTCTTCACTGTGTTAGTTGTTTCTTTGGGTGTACAGAAGCTTTTTAATTTGATTTGATCCCTTCTGTTGATTCTTGATGCTATTTCCTGTACAAGCAGGCTTGCATTTTAGATGGACTGATGTACAGACCAAGACTCCAAGTCAGATTGACCCAAGAAAAAGGAAACAGCTTATATTTCCACCTTGATACAACTGGAAGTCGTTGTAACCAGCTGTCTTCAGGTCAGTGTTCACTTGTCAGGCCTGACTTTTGAAAAGCTTGAGTGTATTCTTCGTGATGTCATTGATGCATGGATTTCCACATTTCAAATGTCACAGCAACTATTCTCTTTACTTCTCGTGTGTTAAAAGTGGGCCAAAGAATTCATTCTGAAATCATGCCAAATCCCTTCACTGTGCACCTTCTGGACTTTATCATTCTGGCTATCTATCTCCTTTGACCAAACATAGGAATTTATTGCATTTTGTAGTGATTTTTCCCCCAGGAATGTGGCTTCTCTTCCTGGTTTATCTGTCACTTCACTTATGTGTGCTCCTTCACTAATGACTGGGAGATACCAAGTGCCAAGAGCCAGTTCTGTCAGTCCCTCCTAAGACTGTCCACTGGGCCCTGTGTGCTAGGAGAGGATCACCCAAATCCCATTCTCAAAGTCCACCTTTCAAGAATCCACCAGATGCACAGATCTTTGTTTTTCCTCCTCTAGAATCTTTCTGGAAGCTTAAGAGAGTTTCTTTCTTAAATACACGTTTATTGGAAAATATGCTTTTTCTTTCTTTGGTATCTGAAGAAGAGCTCAGGACCTCATACTTGCCAGGCAGGCGCCGTGCCACTAAGCTAAATCCTCAACTCTAGAAGATAAACTTTTTTAAAGAGAAGTTTATGGTTATGGCAAAATTGAACAGAAAATGTTGAGATTTCCCTCATACATCGTCCCCTAAACACACACATACTTGCGCACACGCACATACACACACTCACAGGCGCACATACACCTTCAGCCTCCTGTTTTATCAACATCCTCCACAGAGTGGCACATCTGTTACAACTGTTGAACCTACAATGACATATTATCACCCAGAATCCATAATTTTAACTATAGCTCACTTTGCCACTGTACATTCTATGGATTTTGACAAGTGCATGATGACATAAATGGACCACCATATTGTTCTATCCTACAGAAGAGTACTCCATGGGCTACCTGCTCATCCCTCCCTGCTGCCAATTCATAGAAGCCACTGGTCCTTTTGTTTGTTTTTGTTTTGGGTGTTTTTTTTTTTTTTTTTTGTACCAGGAATTGAACTCATGACCTCAAGCTTGCCAGGCAAGCACTTATGCCACTGAGCTATATCCCCCGCCCAACCACTAGTCTCTTCATCTTCATAGTTTAGCATTTTCCACTGTGTCATTTAGTCAAAATAATAGTATGAAGGCTTTTTAAGATGCTTGTTTTTACATGGAAATGCACATTTAAGTTTCTGCCACAGCTTTTAATGGCTTGATTACTTGCTTTTTTAGTACTAAACAATATTACATCGCATGGTATATTGCACACGCTTTGTTTTTCCATTCACAGAATGAAGGAGCTCTTGATTGCTTTAAGTTTTGACAGTTATGAGTAAAGCTGCTGTAAAACGTAGATCTGCAAGTTTTATATGGACATATATTTCCAAAGTACCAGAGACAGTGATTGCTGGATTGCATAGTAAGATCAAATTTAATTTTGTAAGAAATTAAAAATTTGTTTTCCAGAGTGGCTGTAGCTTTCTGCATTCCCATGAGCAATGAAGGGCTGTTCTTCTCTTTCACATTGTCACCAACAACTGGTGTGAGGAATCTTCATCATTCCAGCAGCCTTCTATCTCATTTTTATTGAGTGAGATTTTCATCAAGGCCTAGGCCTCATGCCTGCCTCATGTGGATATGTACATTCTTATAGAGTTTTGTCAAAATTATGGGGTTGGTCTGTCCAGACACAAATCCTTCTAGCATCCCAGAGCCTAGAGAATTTATCAGGAAAAAAAATAGAACTAATACTAAAGTGGGCTCCATTTCCTTATTAACATCCTATTGTTGCTATAGTATACTGCCACAAACTCTACAGCCTAAAAGAATGCAAGTTTATTCTTTTACAGATCTAAAGGCCAGAAATGCAAAAGCAACCTCATAAGACTGAAAGGGAGGTATAGGTAGAGCTGATTCCTTCTGGAGACTCAGAAGAGAATCTACTTCCCTTCCTTTACCCACTTTGTCGATCACTGTACATTCCTTGTCAGGTGTCCCTCTGCCACTGTCAAAGCTAGCAGAGTGGAATATTGCACTGTCATCTTGTTGCTTTCTAATTCCGTATTCAAATCTTCCTGATCTTCTGTCTTATAAGGATCTTTGTTTTTACATTTAGGTGCCATTGGGAGGTGATGAACTCCAGGAAATGGGGCCTCATAGGGGGAAGTTGGGTCTCTGAGAGTGGGCCCTTGAAGGAGACAGTGAAATCTCAGCGCTTCCTGTCTCTCTGTTTCCTGGCTACCCTGAGGAGCAGTTTTCTCTGCCACGTGCTTCAACCATGATGTACGGCTTGCCATTGGCACAACAGCAATGGGGGCCAACTGTCCACGGATTAAAACCTCTAAAACCGTGAGACAAAATGCACCTTCCTCCTTTTCTCCAGGATTTTGTCACAATGACAGAAAACTAACACGCCAGGTAACTTCCGCATACTAAGCTCCTTAACTTTATGACATTGGCAAGTGCCTTTTGCCATATAAAGTCATATTCACAGGTTCTGAGGATTAGAGCATAGGCATCCCCAGAGAGACTACTGTTCAGCCTAGTACTGTCATCAGTAAATATGGCCCAGCTCTAAAACATCATACATGTGCTCTAGTAGATATTTTGTATTCTTCAGTTGTACACAATATATCTCAAACTGCACCAGATACTATATGTTGGATAGAAAATAAACAAATCTTTGTCATTCTTACCTTATTTTCCTTGGAGTTACGATGCATACATCACTACTGGTATATCCTAATTATCAACCCTTAAAATGTTAAATAAAATAAGCTAAATTGATTCTGTTTGTCTACCTTTTTTATTTTACCACATAAGGTCAATCTGTCGAAGTCTACCTAAAGGAGATCAGTCCTGAATTATTAAAATCCAAAGGAACCTATGGCCACTCACTTTTATTATACAAAAATCTGTAATTTATAAGGCATCTTCTCCTGAAGATGGAAGAGCTGTCGTAGTTATTAAATACATGGAACCAAACAGGCTAGTGAATACATGGAGGAATTTGTATCATGCCACACATTCAGACTTTTTTATTAAAATATAAGGAAAAGTGAACAGTTAGAATGTATTGATACATTTTTGACAATGGAGATCACAACATTATAGAACCTAACTAATCAACATTTATATAGCAGATTTTTTATTATATTCTGAAAGGTAAAGTACATTAATATTTTAAAAATTAATGAAAGCATTACAGTATTACATCCTTTATAACAAAACTACCTTCAACCATTATTCTTCATCAACACTATCACTTAAAAAAGAAAAAAGCAAACCAAAAGGTAATAGGTAGAAAAAAATTTAAAATGTTAGATGTATAGCAGAAAATCACAGAATTTTAGCTTGTATTATACTACTCATAAGCCACAAGACAAATAGTTTGGTTTGTCTGACTCTTAGTTTTCTTATTTATAAAATGAGAATTTTACTACCTTCTTCAAAAGATTCTTTTGTTAAGTAGATGAAATAATGCATCCTAAGTGCCTTGTGAAATGCTATACTGACTTAGATGTACTATAAAGGACCCGCTACGGACTATAGTTTACTCATAAGTGCACACATTCCTAATTGTATATATTCGGTTGGTTTAAAGTGATGAAAACTTTTAGGCATTTTTAAAGCTTTACAAAACAAATTTCTATCCCTCCAGAAGACAACCCCAAACTTTCCATGTTGTTGAAGTTACTGTTGGTACTTTATTATCTAAAAGACACAAAACCACTAAATAATATCCGACTCAGAACAAAGGGAAATGATTGTGATGCCAGGGCAGATGAAACAAAAGACATCTAACAGCAGTTTTTTGGTATGGAGAAAAAAAAAAAGAATCCAGGAGGCTGAAAGTATAGCTCAGCGGCACAGCTCTCCCGTGATATACATAATACAGCCTTGGATTCAATCCTCAGTACCACCAGAAGAAAAGGAGGAGAAAGAGGCGGAGTGAGGGAGCGGGGCAGGGAAAGCAAGAGAAACGAAAGAGAAAGGGAGAGAGAACAGCGAACGCCGAAGCCAAAGCCAAAGCAAAAAACAGGGAAAAAAAGAAAGAAAGAAAGAAAGAAAGAAAGAAAGAAAGAAAGAAAGAAAGAAAGAAAGAAAGAAAGAAAGAAAGAAAGAAAGAAAGAAAAGAAAAAGCGAGCCCAGGCCTGGGCCCCAGTAAGTTAACCGAGTCATCTAACCTCAGATAGTTTTGCTTCTCTCATCCAGGGCATTCCATGTCAGTTTTACTGATAGAGCATGGTCATGATTTTCCTGAGGGAACAATAAATGCGAAAAGTTTTGTAACCTTTAAAGTGCTGCAGAAATATCTCACTTTCCTCGCAAAAAAAAAAAAAAAAAAAAAAAGACAAAGAATGCTCTTGAAACACACTGCCTCAAAATTTAAAAAGAAAAAAAGTGCTGGGATGCATTTCAGTGCAGAGACCCTGGGCTCAATCATCAGTATTGCAAAAACAACAACAGCAGCAGCAGCAGCAGCAAATGTGCTTCTCGGAAAACTTACAGAATTATTTATATGACTGGGAGGCAAAGTGACAAAGAAATTTGAGAAAACAATTTAATGACTGAAGCATACTGTATTCATTTAATTCATCATCTTAATTTACTACATAATTTATAAGTAAAAGGTTCCATAGCATTTCCTAGAATATGAAAAAAATAGTAAATACCATAGACACTGATGCTGAAGAGTAGTGCCTGTCTCCTAGAGCTGATATAAGAGTGTAGCACACAGCTCAGTGTACACCCCCAAACCCAGTCTTCTGTCTTGTGACCCACCCACCTCACCTTTGTCCCTCAACCAAAGGACTAAACCTTCCACAAGTGGGTCTCCCAGATTCTAGTGCAGTTCTGCAGCCAGTGTCCCTGCTGACTAGCCCACACTCATGTGGTCCTTGGTGTTCCATATTCTAAGCAACACCTCTGTTGACATGTAGACCAATTACTGCTGACCCTGTATCCGGAGGTCTGGTTCCCAGATTATAGACAAATCCTGACACCTAATTACATCTTTACCAATTCTCCATGAGTCTGAAATATTTATTCATTATCACCCCAAGGAGCATTATACGTGGCATTCACTCAATAAATATTTATTGCTGAATCATTCTCGTATGTCCCACTTTAAATAAACAATTTAAGCTTCTTTACCTTTTAATTCAGATAGTGCTGTCTGCTTGTTAATAGCAGAACTGCAACTTTTTATTCCTGGAATTGCTAAATGTATCCAGAACTCCCTTCAAATGAGCAAATTAAATCTGCAAATAATTGTTAATAGTCGTGGACCTAGTCTGAATATATCACAAATTGTTGTGTGCTAACAAAGTAAGTAAGCTAGATTTTTACTTATTCATCACAAAACTAATGGCTATAAAAGTGTTACATGTACTATTTACCAACTTCCACAGAGCGAAACACTATTAATACCTTTTCGTATATTCCATTATAGTTTCAATATGTAAAATGAAGTTTTTAATATATGTTTTGTACACCTTACCCTTTACCCTTAATGGGTTTTGGGGTATCTCTTTTCACAGGCCAATAGCATCAGTAATAAATTGTCATTTGATTCCCCAATTCCAAATAATATTTTAGGAATATCTTTGCACAATCTGTTTGAAGAGATTGATAAGACTGATAAAATATTAACTACATACATATTTAAATTTTTCTCTAATTATAATTTGGTAGTTGCATTGTTATGTTAATTTTTTGTGTCCCGATTTAATAAAGGCTTTCACATAAAGAATGCTGTATGAAAAGAGAGTAAGTTTATTTAAATTTGTTAGAAATCTAGTAAAAGTCTACAATGAATCCAAGAAATATGGTTAAGAAAATTACAAAGATTCTTGAGTGCTAGATTGGAAATCTTAACTTACAAAGTGACTTAAGAAAATCACATCATGCACACGTTACTTAATGAGAGCCTACCGCGTGCTGGGCACAGTTCTACAATATTCAAATAAAATCTGTGTATGTGAGGATTTCACAGCCTAATCAAGAATGCATTCAATTGGACAAATCCTGGTAGATTAGGAGATAATATCTCAGAGCTATGATATTTGGGGTCAATAATACAGCATTAAGAACCCACGGAAGAGATAACTAATCTACCCCAGGATGGGCCAGAAAAGATGCCTTACTTTAGGCAGAAAGTAGGATGAAGCTGGGCCGTAGTGGGGGAAAGAGCTAGAAGAAAGGTACCTAAGTAATGGAGGTAATAAAAATCATAGTATATTCAATATCCTAAAAGCAGTTAGAGTATGATGTGTTTAAGAGAAAAGTCAGTGATGAGCTACAAAAAAAATAGACAATTCTTCAATTCCTGGTGAACACAATTCCCTATAAATTATAAATGCAAAAACTACTCTGAAGGAAAAGGCTTATTACAATAAGATTTTCATATTGCAATATCATCAACAAATATTTTTCTCTCATAGAAATATGTCACAAAATGATCAGTTACTAAAATCATAAAATTGACCAAAGTGCAGAAAACAGAATGTCCTAAACTGATCATGAAAATAAATATTGCAACAAATTTTTTGAAAAAAGTTTGACACTACATGGCAAGAGCATTTTTCAGTCTTTCCGTCCTTTTATTCAACTAGGAATTTGACAGGAATTTGACAGGAGATATGTTAATGTTATAATATAATTACATTTTTATAAGTAATATGCAAATCAAATTTAAGTACTTAAATGTTCATCATAGAATTACCTATAATAGAAACAAAAAACTACATAAATATCCAACTACAGTTAATTAGAAAAATAAATTATGCTGCTTACATATATTCATACTTGCACTGAACATGTGATATAAGGTGGTATGAACTGTGTGATTTAGCTTTTAAAGTAACATAAAATTTAATTCAATTAAATAAATATACAGATATAGTAAATATCTGTATATTTATTTAACAAAAATATTTATACCAAATAGAAGCAGTGGCTATTTCTCAGATCTGGATTAACGTTTCTAATCTTTTTTTATGTTTTCTTTTGTATTTTTCTAACATTTTACAATGAATACATTAATTTCACAATTGATAAAAACTTTCTGAGATTGAAATAAAGAACAGGGAGGCAAATAAACAGACAATGTGTCAAAAAATTAACTTCATCTCTTTATGACAAATTCTCTGTTAGTCAAAGTTTTTTTGTACATTAGGCTCTGTGAATTGCACAAGGTCATTACCTTACATGTCGTTCATCACACTGAATGTTTAAAATATCTTTCTATTTAAAAGAGTCTCAAAGGGATTTGGCAAAATGCCTGCTTGAATGCACTATTAAAGATGTCCAGTAGGATACCGTTTTGAATTTATAAGTCAACTTCAGATGACAGTGAGCTTGGACACAACCACAGCCTTATTTTTTTCCAGTTTCTATTCTTCACTAGAGCATGTTTGTGGTACATAATGATTACACTCCTCATGGCCAGTTGGTACACGTACCATACATAACCCTAGGCAGTAGTAACCTCCTGGTCCTTGTATAAATTGTGCCAGTGCAATCAGTGCCAAGGATATCCATTACTGGAGTTGGATTCATATATAAGTATATTCAAGTCACACAATCACTTTATTTATTTAGATAAATTTTTTTCAGTCTCTAAGGAAAGAGTTCTTAGGGGCGCTCTATGACCACTAATGATTTTACTACCATTTGTAAAGGTTTTACTAATTAAAAAAAATAAATGAGGTGGATTCAGCTAAAGGTGCCCTGTGAAAAACAAATATTGTGTAGTAACTATAAATTGAATGGAACAGAATTCCAGAGCATTATTAGGCACATGGCCTTCTGAAGATGAATTCACATGAAAATATTTATGGCAAGGCCATTGGGACGTTAAGTGCAGCAGATGGCTCTTAGGAAGGGTGAGGAGCTGGGAAGTCCTTGGAGCACCAGGAAGACCCAAGCGTGGCTTACATGATCCAAGGGAAGCAAGGCAATCTGCTGGATAGATAATGGATTTGAACATTCTAATAGAATTTTCAGAGATGTAAATACTACTGCAATTTATCCATAGAAACATAAATTTTCTTATCTTTTATTGCCTTCCTTGCCCATTCAAGATAATTTTTAGCCTTCAGTTTTATCAGTATTCTAGAAATCCCTCTATTTTAGGAGGTGCTGTGTCTACCTAATCTTATTTTATTGCAAAATATTCCCCTATGGTGAAAGCACTTTTGCAAAATTCTTTATTAAAATGTGAATTTATTTTTAGGTTGTTTCAATAATTTCATGAATAGAGCTGAAATGAGCCAGCGTGGGAGTCACCGTGGTATACACCAGGGCAATGATGAGATGGAACAGACACGCTGCTCAAATAAAGCGGCTCGAGCAGCTGATTTGATTGCATGTTTTCATTTTATAAAAGAATATTGCTAGCTCCTAAATTGGGTATAAAATGACAAATTGTTCCATGACTACTTTTATCTACAAGACAAGGGAGTTATTTCTAAGTTCCTTTCCATTTTTAAAATACTATGATTCTACCTTTCTCACCACAATGCGACAGTAATGGCTACCCAGTGCTATAGCAGCATTTCAAGAATGTTTTTAATGACCATACACTGCCAACTCTCATTTGCCATGTCACTGGCCCAGAAAAAAGCTTGAGGTCCATTTGGAATTTATAGAAAGTCAGGCCTCAGAAGCACAGACTAAAGTACAAGTGTCTTTTCCTGTCTTGCTTCAGAAAAGCATTTTTATGGGCCTAATTAGAGAAAGCATTTCTTAATGGAGATTCAATATTTTGGCCAAACTATACAAATCTTCATTATCCTCACAAACAGAAGTGATTAATTAGAGTAATGATAACCAATCTTCCATGCCAGGTCTCAGAAAATAAAGTGCATCTCAAAATATTCCTAAGCAGCTATTTTGTCTGGGCAAAGATGGAACATGGAAGTTTTTTCAAAGGTGGCAGGTGAACAACAAACTCTCTCTTACTCTGTAAATCATCCATTTTCCCTACAGTATTTTCTACAAAAAGAGGCAGAGGAGCCTGGGAGAAAGTACAATAAAAAAGAAGAAAAATGGAATTCAATTAGATACCATCTGAACATTGAATCTCAAGGATTCAGTAAAAGCATATGAAAACACAGCAATGTTCTGGGCACAGGCGGCGCTGTCTGAGGCCATGCAGCCACGCAGAGCCACAGACAGTCTCCATCTTCTCCACAAACACAACAGCAGCATCTTAAAGCCACAGCTGAGGGCTGAGCGGCAACAGAACTCTGAAGAATGGAAGGGAAAGGAGCCTCAGGAGCTCTGCTCCCAAGGAAGTCATTACAACCTAGAAGAATGCTGAGATCTCTTTGAAAAGGGCTACCCTGAGGTTCTGCCCTGGGGCTCAGATGCAAATTTAGAGATAAGTAGAGACGGGTGTCCGTGTTGCTGTGATTACATTTTTACCAGCAAGATAATGAAGGCCAGAGTATTTATAGTTACACATAAATGGATTTCAAAAGTAATTTATATTCATTCTTTACATGCACAGGCCAGTAGCCTCTGTGTTAGTATATAAACAGATTAAATCTGAAGCTAAACTAAAATTCTTTTTTTCAAGTGAATTCAATTTAAATATGAAGTTTTAAAGGAGAGAAACAGAGAGATTGTTACTTATGTGCTAATATCATTATTGTACTTTAATGAAGCCCTATCCCTAGTTAAAAACTATAAAGACTGGCAAATGAATTTAGAGCATTGGCCTTAAATATTTTACTTGCAAAGTAGGTGATAAATGATATAATCATTAAAACCCTTTATAATATTTTACTACAATATTCCATGATTCTGTTAGCTGCTTCTAAGGAAATGTATATTCATTATGTAAACAAGTTTAACAGTTTATAAATTTATACTATTGTATATATTTAGATAAAAGAAAGTTGATAATTTGGGTATTAGGTCATTTAGTTATTTTGTTACTTTTAGCCTGATGCTTTACCACGTTTTATTTACCAATATCCCTACTAATGTTTCTAAATTCCTGTTACATATTGTCTGACTTTCTGTTCTAAAAAAGTATACAAATAAAAAGATATGAACCAAAATCCTTACCTATATACACTTTAGAAATCATTATATTAGTATTCTGATTTAACTTTAATCCTTGCCTCTGTATAGACCCATGGAAGTATGGAAAATCTCCTGTTTTTAACCTATTACAATTCCAGTCATATCCTTTCTATTATAGTCCCAATCAAGATGAAACAGTGTGCGGTCCGTTTCTATAAGTCTGCTGAGAAGATAAAGAGACAAGGAATCCAAACGGAAGGCTCCAAGTGACAGGGCTTCAGAGTGGACTCAAATGATCTTTTTCTGTTTAATCACCCATTCAATATAAATCACTTCAACATGGTGATTGTTTCTACCTCATGCTAGTTTATTTGTGTAGCAATCAAGCATTTGAATCACACTGAAAATGAAATCTTAACTTGTTTTACTAATGAAACTCACTTTATTTCTTTTAAGCTGTGTCTTGGATTATTATCTTGTAGCCCTGGAAAAACAGTGATAAAGCACTTTAATTGATGTCACTCCATGATAGTTATTAGACCTGCTGTAAAGTAATTAGTTATTCAGCTATAGTAACTGTTCATTGAAATGAAATGCAATAAATGTCAGGAAATCTGTAAGTCAACTTAGCTATCTAGGAAAGCCATGGCCTTTTATGCTATTGAGAGTAAAGACCTGTCTGTGTATATGTGTGACTGAGAGACTTTCCCATGCTGTTTTTTAAATGCTCTGTGTTTAATACCCCCGGTTCAGTTATTAGCAAACAGGTGTCCTCATTATACAAGCGGTGTAGCTGGCCATAAACCACTCCCCTGATAGCAGAGAAACGGAAGAGTCAATTCTCACAGAGAATCACTCCATCATGGAGGTGCCCTCTCAGTTCCAGCCTCAGGGAAGAGGCCCGTTTTGCTGTACATAATGCCTACCTGGGGAATTGACTATTCTGGGGACATTCGTAAGCATGAAAGACAAATTCTGTCCAGAATGAATGAATCATGCCAAGACTGACAGGAAGCACCTCTGACTACCTCTGCTGATGTAACTTTGCTGCTGCAGGAGACTTCAGTAACGCAGAAAGGCTGATGCTGCGCTTAGCTACAATACGCATGGAGGAGCACAGCGGGTCTCAATAAATAAGCAATGCAACAGGCAGACGCTCGGTCTCCACGTTTTAAAGGAAATCGCCTTCTAAAAGAAGAAAAGGAAAACCTACCTTTGAACTTTTTTGGGGCCATCTAGAAAGAGATTACATAATCACAACAGGTGAAACCATGAAAGGAATTTTTAAAAAACTAAGATCTATTTCCCTCTATCTTCATTTTCTGGAGACACAGCACATGCACAATTCACTTATTCACAGGATCCCACAACTTCTAATTGCTTTAACATCTTAGAAAGAATGTCTACCTCCCAGGGGTGTTATAAATTCTACTAGAACGTGATGACCTTGATGAAAGACCTTGATGACCTTGGAGGAAAGAAGACTTCAAACATACACAGTTCCAGTGCTCAGCCGTTCATCTTTTAACATAAGCATAAACGTTTATGTTCTAAGGAAATCTGTACCTGTGGGCATAACTGACCATTCAAATACACAGAATGCTCATTAGGTGTTAGCATACACACTCAGTTGTAGACCATCTGCTCCTTCGTAAACATTATGAGGTTGATTGTTATAATTTCTCTTTATGGAAACTGCTAGGTAGAAAAGCTTATGCAGTAAATTACTCTGTTTCTTCTGTGAAATTCTTTATGAAAATACTCAGGAGAACTGCAGTTTAGATAAATGTGAGCCCAGCGATAGCCCCATGTCTTTGTGTTTTATTCCCCTCATTAATAAAATTTCTTCAGTGTACAGTTCAGGAGATAAGTATATAAGGGACCCTACTTGGTTTACTTTGAAGAGGGAACAGAAATTTTCCTGGCTCATCAGTTGAAAACTAACAGAAATACATCAAACTTTAAGGTAAGTAACTGAGATTCAATCTTTATGCATTTTTAATAAATTTGATTTTCTGGAACTGATATGCATACGCTAGCCACTTTTCAGCTTGCATTGATGCAGTAAGAGGGCAGGGGGTTGGCAGACCAACTTGCCTTTTTATGGTCCTGGGGACTGAACCCATGGCTTTCACAATGAGCTAGATACCCAAGTCTTTTTTTCATTTTTTATTTTGAGACTGGGTCCACTAAGTTGCTCAGGCTGGGCCTGCACTCTCAGTTCTCCTGTCTGAGCTTCCCAGAGTGCTGAGATCACTGGTGTGCGCTGTGACACCCAGTGCAGACCCTCATATGTAAATGATTAACTGGAAGCCTTTCCAAAGACACACCCGAGCCAGCCCTTGCTGATACTCTCCCACAGCTTTAGGTCATAACATCACTGGATTGGGTGACGGGAGTAGAATCCATGAGTAGACTTAAACGGGTTCTTAGAGACTGAAAATTTATTCTACCTTCATGTATGTTCAAGTTCCAACTTGAACAGAACAAAATTCTAGTGAGCCACGAAGAAAAAGAATATAACAGTACACTGAAGAGTTCCCTGAGTTTATTAGAAAGGTACTGCATGGCCCAAAAATGAGGTATATAACCAAGAGAATCTAGAGAGCCTGACCAGTTGCAAAACCCACACAGTAAGAGCACAGTGTCTAAGACTGTGATGCTAACTGACAGCATTACATCCCTGGAAACAGCTGCTGCAGGCCTGCAGCACTGAGCACATCTCCCCTTTGCACCTCCAGAATAAATGCTAGCCTGACCCTATTAGTTTGCCAAGGCAACTCTAAGTTCAAAGTCCCAGGACTAAGCAGGAGATGCCATCAGCCACGTTTAGGTCACGTGCCAGCGTTTCAACTGGAGAGCCTCCCAGAGGCAAAGGGGCTCTGTATCTGGATTCCACCCTGGTGGTGGAACCGGACTGGCGTGAAAACTTCCATGTAGCCATTTAAGCAGTTTAAAAGAAATAATAACTAGATAGCCAGATAGATATTTAAATTATATGTACATATAATGTTAAACTGTATATTTATATATGCAAATATATATCTTTCAGGAAACTGCTTTTTACTAAAAGATGGCTCATCAAATTTATCAGACTCTTACCAGTGCTGGTTACTTACTCATGCTAAATATTGCTACAGTATATTTTTTCATTAATTAAGTTTATTGATAAATTTTAAATATACATAATGATCACATTCATCATAGGACATTTGTACCTGTACAAGATATATCTTGATTTTTCTTTTTTTTCCCATTCTCCTCCCCTCCCTTCAGCTCTTCTCCCCCTCCTTATTTATGAAAGCTTTGTTTCCAAATTTTCATCATTGCTTTTCTTTTCCCTTCCTTCCTTTCCTCTTTCCTGCAGTTCCCATTCCCATTTGAACACATTCTTCCATATTTCACAATATCTATTACAGATCTTAGTCCTTATTTACACTTTTGGTTTCTCACACCAGAGAAATCATTCGATATTTACACATGTGTGTCCAGTTTATTTCACCTAAGAGAATGTCTCAAGATGCATCCATTTACCTAGAAATGTCTCAAGTTTACCCTTCTTTATAACTGCATAATCCTCCATTGTATTAAAAAAAAAATACATCTTCTCTATCCATTTATTGGTTGCTGGGCATTTGGGCTGTTTCTAAGATTTAGCTATTATAAACTGAAAACATAGGTGTAGCCAAAGACTTTATAAACAAAATCTTGATAACACAGAAGCTATCACAAAGAATCAACAACTGGGATCTCATCTTTTTAAAAAGCTTTTGCATAGCAAAATAAATCACCAACATGGTGAAGGGACAATCCACAGAGTAAGAAAAAATTTTTGCCAACTATTCCTGAGACAAAGAACTAATATCTAGAATATATAAAAAACTCAAAAAATCATATCCCCCAAGTTTAAATCCCCAATCCAAAAATAGGCATCTGAAATGAATAGACCTTCTGAAATAAAGAAATACAAATGGCAAGTAAATATATGAAGAAAATATTCAACATCACTGGTCATTCGAGAAATGCAAATTAAAACACTGAGATCCTCTCCCACCCTAGAAAGAATGGCTATCATCAAAAAATCAATCAATAACAAATGCTGGCGGGGCTGTCGAGAAACAAGAACCCTTCTCCACTGCTAGTGGGAGTGTACACCGGCACAACCCCTGTGGAAATCAATGTGGAGATTCTTCAGAAAACTAAAACTCAATGTTCAGTTTGACCCAGCTATTCTTTTTGTTATCTTCCTGACACGATTAAAGGCATCATACCAGAGAGATATATGCATACCCGTATTTATACTGCAGTACTACATTAAATCACAGAGCTTTACCTCTAGAAGGAGAGAGAGAACCAAGGAGGCTAAGAGGACAACACCGCCAGCCATTAGCAAAATCAACACAGAGCTGGAGTAGAAGGACTTGAAATGATGAAGCTGTTTTTGCTGAAAAAAACTAATCTCTCTTCCAGGACTTCAGTTTGAAACTTACATCTATTTTGTATTTCCCAGTAATTTTTCAGTTTCTGAAAACTGTCAGATTCCTTCACTGGTTACCAGAGGAAGAAAACTGACAGACACAAAAAGCTCTTCACCTCATAGGGGGGAAAACAAGTTTTGCTTTGTTTTGTTTTTTAACTGGTTGTTTCTACATGGCTGCAAGTAATTCTTCCTCTCATGAACTGTTTAAAGACACATAGTGCTAACAGTGTCCACGCATGTCCAGTACTGAAGAAAACAATTAGGTTTCTGTGACATACCTGATTCTACTATGAAATAGTATATCATTAATAAACTGTAAGCAAATGAGCCTCAAGAAAATTTGCTAACAGGTTCTTCATTCTTTCATCTCCCTCCCTCTCCCTCTCTCCCTCTCTCTCTTCCCCCATTTGGTACTACAGAATGAACCAAGGACCTTCTATCTTCTAGAAGATTCTTAATCATTTGCTTTGCAAAATTATTTTCTTTTGTTTTAATTCCTTTTCTTACTTCTTTCTGGTTTTTTCTCTTTGTCTGATAAACTTAATTTTACACATAAGATTGAGTTTGAAGTGATAAAAGAGCCTTGATTTATTCAATGAAGATCTCAGAAGAAAAGTGTGACCTAGAGATACAAATTTTAGGGAAACTTAGGATAACTGAGTTTTAGAGATAACATCAGCCCTTGCAGTGAAGAGCATTACAGATTACCTATTGAGAAAAGAGACGCAGTGACAAACTGCAAAGCTCTGAGACATTTCTGAGCCTGGTGCAATTGCAGAGAGGATTGATAAAGGGGTGAGGAGGGCAAAATGACCACAACAGAAGGTTGAGAGATCAGTCTGTAGCGTTGGTGAGAATTAAAGAGTGAAATCTTGGAAGGGAAACTCTGTGAAGCCTTGCAGATTGAAACAAATGGAAAGAAACAAGCATCCAGAAGAATGAAAATGGGAACTTCTGAAGGGGCAGGTGGGTCCAACTGGAGATGGGTGTGGCCGGATGTGCAGCCCTCAACGCATGGCTAATCCAAACACCAAAGTGGTTGAAATGGGTTGCATTCCCTTGGAAGTGCATCCTTACCATCACCTGAACCCGGAAGAGGAATTCTGTGGCACTAAGCTCTAGAAGACACTGTACATCCCCATCTTTCAGAGCTGCCTGCTCTGCACCCTGCAGAGCCTGCAGCTGAGCATAGTAAATAACTTTCAAAGCTGCCTTCCCAAGGCTTGGGTCATCTATGGCTTTGGATCTACAAGCACTCAAGAATCCAGAGTCCAAACCCTTCAAAGAGTTTTAAATCAAAAGTTAGCCTCAGGGGGCATAAGGTTAACCAAAGGTCACCTTTGCAGAATCCATAAAACAGAATGAATAAAATAAAATACGAAACATGAACATAGCAGTCACCGAAAGGGGAATGGATGCTATATTATGCACAGTCCAGACACAAAAAGGAAAGATAAAGACCTGGTTTTTTTTGAAAAGCCTTACCTTTCAAGAGATTATTTTAAATGCACAATTTTTTTTGTCTATGAAAGGCATTGTCAAAGATGCCATGAAAAATGGCACTAAAATTTGGCCAGGATTTTCCTTTTCTATTTTATTGGTAGGTGAAATGCTAATAATGCATACTAAGAAAATACAAACCTGCTTTGAAGGAGGCGCATAAAAGACAGAGAGCAACACAGTGGCCACAAGGCGCAGTCCTGGCTCCAAGTGCTGCAATGCTAGGAAGGAGCAAACTCTTCAACGAGGCTGTAGAGAAATTGAGGGGGAAGCTCCACTTAGCATTTTTAGTGTTGTTAAGGCCAGGGGAAGCGGTGAGGTTTTTAGAAAGAGGAAGAAAAGGACAGAGGGAGAAAAAAGACAGGAAAGAAAGGAGAAAGGGATGGAGGGAGGGAGAGTGGGAGGGAAGATGAAGAGAGAAGGAAGGAAGTCCTATCTGCGGAGAATACATGTGGGAGCCAGTTCTCTCAGCAATATTCATGCGAAATATGATCAGTGAGGTTTCAAATAATGCACTAAGCCATAGTCAGTCGTTATTAAATCCTAACTTCAGGAGCTGGGGATTTAGCTCAGTGGCACAGCGCCTGCCTAGCAAGCAAGAGGTCGTGAGTTCAATTCCTCTTACGGAAGAAAAACAAACAAACAACAACAACAAAAAAACACCTTGCTTCAGTGTCTGCCCAATTAATGTAATATTTTCTTTAATTATGGCAGCCTGTTAAAAAGCATTCATTGTATGAACTGTGCGGTGATAAGAAAAAATTCTTATTTTGCCCGTGTTTGTAACGCAGACTGAAGAACGAGTGCCCTAAATTCCTCACATGCACAATTCATGAATTCAAGAACCCTCCTTCCTCTCGTCTCCTCCAGCCCTCCGACCCTTCACACCCACAGCAGAAGGAAAGCAACTAGCGTGGCCTCCAGGCCTGGAGCAGGATCGGCAATGCAGGCAGAATCTTCTGAAGGGAAGATCTGACAGGAAGGTCCTAAGTAACCTCCTCTGCCCTTTAGCCTCACTGAGACAGGTGTCAATTTTGTTGCTGTCAGGGACCGTGCAGGAGATCTAGGGAGGCCTGGCTTTCCCCTCATGTGCATACGCCCATGTGAGTGAGCTCATACACGCACACACTGAGTTTCTTTTTCTCTCCAATATAAAAGGGAAAATACAGTGAAAAGTGAACCTGTTTCTGGAGAAATGCTCACAACCTTAAAAGAAAGAAATAGTAGATAATGGCAAACAAATGTGGGTTTTCATGGAAAATATGACGGCTTTTACAGGATGAAATGCAGTTCTTTTCTAACAAGTTCTTTTTGGTCTAATTTGGTTTGTTTCCTTCATTAACAAATATTTCCTAATGGGTAATGAGCATGCAGTTGTCTGGACATACAGCAGCAAACAGAATTTTTCCTTCTACCTTATTTTTATGAAAGAACCCTGTATTTCTGGGTTCTTACAACACGAGTAAAAGTTGTTTCATACAATATTTTCCACAAAGAGATATGAAGCAGAGTGGTGCTGAATAGGTCAAATCTACTGCTTTCTAATTAGTTTTCCAAAGAATTTCTTAATGATGAACAAGGTTCAATACCCCCGATAAATTTAGTAGATAGCATGAAAATGTTGATTTCAAAAGAGCAGTGTGATTCATATATGCCAGAAGCGAAGTATGTGATATACAGAGAGGCAAAAGCGCAAACAATAAGTTCTGTCTGCAGGGCATGAGGTTAGGTTTGCCAGACTGAGGTGCTGGAGCTGTCAGCGTAATGGTGAAGGAGATGATGAATTCCAGGCTAAGGGGACTATTTTCACAGGCGGGTGCAGTAGGAACCCCAGGTGTAGTGCCTACCGAGGATGTTTACATCTAGAGAGTTGGCATCTGTCAGGAGATAATACAAAGCTACAGGCACAATAGCAAATCATTACTACTTTCTGGTTTAGGTCCAGACAGAATGTCAGCCCTTATCCTGATACATTGTAGAAGAAAAACATTCTGTTTCCATTCCAGTTCAATTTAAAACAAAAACAAGCATCTGAATTTGATCTAAAAAGATGACTTGGGGAGTTAAGTTTCCATTTGCTGACTGAGCAATAGTGGGTATGAATACACAAAAAAAGTGTAATTTTTTAATCGTCTCAAAAAATGTATAAAGATCACTAGACTAAAAACCATAACCCCATTCATTAGATTTAAAACAAACAATGAGTATATACACATATATGATTCAAATTTTTCAATCTGCATTTCAGTAAGGTAATTTAATAATAGTTAAAATTTTTAAATTTTCTTTTACAGTCTCAGAAAGCCTTTACATATAACATAACATGATCATCTTATATGTCATATCAAGTTTAAAGAAAGCAGTGCATAATATTCTTTTGATTTTTAAGCAAATAACAAAATTCTACAAATGTGTCTGGGATATTCTTAAGGTCTTTTCTAGACCAAGGCATAAATAAAAGATAGCCCCTGTGGTTATTTTGCTTGTTTAGGATTACTTCATGTGTTCAATATCTCTATATCACAAGTATACAGTACAGGTGTGTTACAAATGTTTGTATTTAAGGAAAATGTTAATTTTCCTTTTTAAAGGATGATTCACCAGCTTCTTTGATTCAAGTTGTTTTCTTATTCAAAAATTAGCTTTTCTTGAACTTAACTGAATCATAAAATACAGGATTTTTAGAGGTATTTTTAGAATTGTAAGTGAATAATATCAAACTGTCTGAAAATATCAACTTAGTTTGTAAAATCGTGATTCAATTTTAATCCTGGACAATTAGATATTTATTTTTCTTCCTCTAGCCACAGGGAAAAGATAAGTTTCCTGAGTATCTCACAAGCAGGCAGTACACAGCCACCTCAAAGTTAGTGCATGCAGAAGAGTGCCATCAACTCGGCCCAAACAGTACGAGGCTGTGATTGAAGATTGTATCTGAGAGTAAGTGGGAGGAGGACAAATCAATAAATTTGACAAAAGCGTAAGGACTGTTTACACCATGAGGGCAGGATTATAAGGAATTGTAAAAGGTCAGAGCAGCATTTTGGAGATGAGAACAGCAGGGTGCGATTACCGCCCCACGGCCTATAAGGTAACGGAGGGAACAGATGTTAGAGGAATGAGGAGCGAGGAGGGTGAGCAAGCTATGCAGGGAGATGTAGCAGGATCACTGCCCATCTTCCTGTGCCCAGCGGTGCTCCTGGTGGTTGAACCAAACACAGTGATTGCACACAAGAGAGACCTATTGGTGTGTGTTGTAGCCAGTTTACACAGGAAAAGATTTAATACAGAACACATAATGTATAGGATTATTTTATATTATTCAGTCAAAGAGTCAAATACAGAAATATGCAGGAGATCTGTCCACATACTAAAGATACAAAGAATTCAGCTGAGGGCCTGGATCCCACAGCATTGTCCTGCACATGCCCTGCTGAAGACCTAGAGCCCATGGCAATGTCCTCAAACTGGAGGCCTAGGCCCCATAACAACATCTTATGCAGGTTTGTACCAAAGATCTGTACTGGGAAGGCCCAGAGGCCAGTGGTGGAAGCTAGAAAGTCTGCACCAGTGGGTGAAGGATCTGTGCCAGCAGGCTGAGCAATCTGCACTGGAGCCGGGAAGCAATGATCACCTTAAGGGCCAGAGCTTCCCCCAAAAGGACCATAGCCGTACTCAGTGATAGGGAGGACCACAGTCCCTCTGACAATGAGAAGAGCTGAGTTCGTATCAGGAAAACCAGTATGACAAGCTTCTCCAGGAGAAGCAACAGCCCACCATCTTCCTCTCCAGTCTGCTTTTATGCTTTAGCAACAGTCCTCAGGTGGGCCTCCCACACCCCGAACCATGCTGACTCAGTTTAGCTGGGGGTTACCAGCTGACTACTAGTTAATCCACCAAAGTGTGGAATCTACAGTCTACAGACATATGGAGGTATGGATCCTCCAGTTGTATTTCTACAACTGGAAATACAGCTGAATCTAGAGCATACTGTAGAGTAGAGATCATCTTTCCTAGAGAAGCAAAAGGAACAGAGCCTACACAGTGCAGGAAATATAATTTAGGACGTCAAGTTTTACTCCTGACCCTGAATATACCAGCAATGAACTTTGGACTTGAAATTTCCCAACTTAGATGTGGGCGTGTGCTGTTTATCTGGAATTCATGCCCTCTCTCATACCATTGGAAAGAATTGCTCTAGTACACTAAGAAATGATAGACAAAAACTGGATGTATATTGAAGCACTTAAATCATATCTAGAGAGCAACTTAGGATCTAAGAGAATATGGTCTTGGGGTATGTACTTTCACGTTCTCCTTTTCCAAACAGATCTGGAATCCATCAGTAGCTGGAGTTCAGGATAGTCAGTGTGTTTGAATACACACAATAGTTGCCAACTCCTCAGGTCTGTACTGCCCATCGATCCCCAAGAAATATAGGTGTCTCAGTTACCGTTCTCACTTCTGGGACAAAATATCTGACACCCAAAATTAAGGAAGGAAAGGTTTATTTAGCTCACAGTTTGTGGAGATCTCAGTCCATAGTCAACTAGCTCTAAGGCAGGGTGGCACATGGCAAAGAGCAACAGTTCCTGGCTGCAGAAGATGGCAAAATCAGCAAGAGCAAAAGGGAGGAACAGCAGCAAGCAGCCTCTTTCCCTCCCTTCTATTGTATGCAGGCTCCCCACTCCAGGGTGAGTGTAGCACTCACACCCATAATCCCATTGGACCACGAGTTAATCAAAAACTCTAGAAGCCCGCCCCATGACTGCATGAGGCTTTGGGGGTACATTCAGACACAAACCATAACAATAGGAGACAGCTGGGTGGAAAGAGAAAAATAAAGATTTACTCAAGGCTAGCTCCCTAGGCAACAAGCAGGCTTTGGTCTCAAATTTTTGTCTCCCCGTGTTTAAATTAAACTTTTATGTGAGGGAGAGAGCAGAGAAATACCATAAAAGAATAGACAAGCAATTTTCCACCCTGTTTCATCTGCAGGCCATTCCCGGCTCCCTCCACGCTGGAAAAATGAAACTGGAATTGGCTTTCCTGGGCCCAGCATCTGCATATTCCTTTCAGAAAGATACACTAGTTTTCTGACAGAGGTTTTTTTTATCTATCCAATTATCTGAGCTGAAAGGAGGAAGATTTAGTTGTTTATGCTCTAAACAAGAGGAAGCGGAAAAAAAACTATGAGGAGGTTGGAGAAATAGCTTATCCTTAACAGAAAAAAAAATCCTAATTTGTAAAGATCAATTGTACACTATGGGTTACAAAAGCAAATTTACTGGTTCATATATTGCAGAGTCCAACCATAAAGAGGATGTACCAGGATGACTGTGTCTAACTCCGTCATGCTCACTTAAACTGACCAAATATGAAAAGTATTATCTTAAGCAGAAGAATTTACTTTAATAGCAAAGAAACTGGTTCTATATTATTGCATTTCTTTGACAATTAACTTCTACATACCCATAAAAAGTATGACTCTGTACACAGTGAAGAGATTTTATGCCCACTTTACACATAGCCAAAATAGAAGTTGAGATCATTCTAATACACTCCTTAGTAAATTGAAGCCTTTTAAAAACTACTTGAAAATGAATTTTTTTTACTTTATTTGCCAAATATTTGGCTCTATTATTAAGATCACCTCTGGGCTGGGGTTGTAGCTCTGTGGCACAACACCTCTTTGGCAAGCGCAGGTCCTGAGTTCAAACCTGGTACCAAGGAAAAAAAAAATCACCTCCTCTATTACTTAAAGCCAGTCATATGTACACTTCCTACCAAAATATTGAATTTCCACTGACTCTGCCGGTAGGAATATCTTAAAGTCAGCAACTCCATAGGGTTTTGGAGCAAGTTAACGGGGAGCAATGTTGTATCTCAAAATAAATGTCACCCCACAAACTATCAAATTACTTATTTTGGAAAGTTTCACTGGCCAACTTAAATCCAGTGTTACATCCATACCTCCATACATCTGTGAAACCTGATGCCTGTCACAAACAAGCAAGTATCTTTTATAGGACTGGCTACTCAAAAGGTAACCTAATTCAGCTGAAATCAACTATTTTTATCTAGAGTAAAAAAAAAAAAATATTAAATGAGTTTTGTCTATGTTCTGACCTAAGGCCTGAGATTATAAATAATTCTGTAGTTTATTAAATGAAATGCATTATCCTAAGGATTTAGTCAATGGCCTGTCATTACCAGGGGTTCCTAAATGTCTGATCTTTCATTCTAAGAGCCAGTGTTGCACTTATAAACTCACTTTAACATTTCACAGATACTGTTCATGTGGTGGATTTCAGAATTGAATCAGGTTTCTGAGTACTACAGCTCTTTAAACCTTTGCTGAATCTTGACAATACCTTGACTAGAATTACCTCTCTTCTGTAATTCTATGCCCCTTTGTCGCATGCACTATAAGCTAATTTATAGTATCAACTACCAGTATTCACCTCTAGATGATCTACTTTTATACGCTCCAGTGTTCAGCATACCGCCTTGCATCTAACAGAATTCAGTAAATTACTTTGTCAATTCAATCAGAATTTTTAGTGTGAATTAGTTGGCTGTAGTTATCTCTCATTTTATGAAATACCTATAATCTTAAAAAACTATTTATAAAGTATTTCAATAAAACATCACTTTTTCCATTGAAAAGCTCAAGTGTTTTTCTGAGATAAAATCTAGAATTGATTTTGCTCAAAACTTCCAGACACATCAACTCATGGCACCCTGAGTGTTATAGTCCAAATGTTCTGCCTCGGTTTCAAAACTTGTAACATCAACAATGCTCTCATCTTCAAGAAACTTTTCTTTGCAAAAAGCTTTGCAAAAAAGCTCTGCTCTCTTCTTCTGAAATATCATTCTATTTAGAGTAAGAAGACTGGAGTAATAATTTGTAAAGATTGCTCCATATTACAGTGTTTTCATGCTTGATAATCATTTCAAGTACACAGCTATTTTCTTGGCTGTGAAATAAGAAGCCCCTAATAGAAGGCGTGATGTGCTAAATTCCTCTAGGAAGCTGTATCAGTCAGAATTTTACTAGAGAAACAAATCTAACACAACATATATAAACGTATAAGAAATTACAAGATCGGTTTACGATGGTCAGCCACAGAGTTGGATGAAGAAGCATGCAGAGGGTGTCTGCACACTGGAGACCAAAAGACTCAGTTCAAGGTCTGGAGCTCACTGCAGAGTTCCGTGCAAGTCCCTATCAGGAGGCTGATGGGTCTGTGATGGAAGACTGATGAGTCTACCCCAGAAGGCTGAAGTATCCAACGCAGAAGCCGAAGAGTCTGCACTAGAAGCCAAGAGACAACGTCCAAACTGAAGGCGAAGACTGGAGCTCCTCCGAAGAATGGAAGCTCCTCTGTCCTTCCTCATTTCCCCTTTATATCATCTAGATGATGATCCACCTTAGGGAGAGGCTCTCTCTACACCTTAGGGTGTAGAACTGCTGAGCCAATTTCCTTAAGCTTCTAAACTTCTCAGGTTGACACAATCAACCAACCACTGCAGAAGTCCACACATATCAAGGTAAATTAATTATTACATACTTTGATATATTGACATAATCTACTTAGTTCATTCTAATTATTTTTCTAAACTAAAGAAAACTATATTTTAAAATATGTACTACACCTAGAATTAACCATGAGTTCCTGTTCTTTAGAGTCTAAGCCCAGATAGGAGAAGAGCTTTCAGTTTACTTAATAACGCCCGCCAACTGGTCTTGCTGCCTGGCAGGCTGCACTGAGCAGAGTTGTAAAGCTACACCAAGACTTGGCAAGAAAATCACCATAATCAATTAGAAATATCTGCCAAGAAAGGCAAGCCTTCACAGATACGCATTATCCAGCTTGGGTCAGTCCCAATGTGTACAGAATACAGTACAATGTGATTGTTGATTTCCTCATGTAGCACCGAATAGCCCAATTTACTGACTTTAAAGTCCAAAGCTAAAGTCAAACATAAGTCACAGATTTAATCTTAAGCAAATGAATGATTGAAAAAAATTTTAATCTGGCTTTTTCTACAATGTGATTATTTAATACCTTTTTAAAAGATACACAAAAGAAAGCGTTCTCAACATCGAAGTTTAAACGATTTTAAAAAGTGAAGTGCATATAGTTTTCTAAAGTGTCTGGGTTTTCCATGTGCATTTTTTCTCTTTATTGTTCTAAGCTAGCTACCTTTAAAAATTTTAGAAGAGTTAGAATGTCAAACTTGTTTCACAATTATAATACATCTAGGGTTAAGAACATCCCAGCCCAGATTGAGTTAGGGAAATGGACCACAGGATGATTCATTGAACCACAGAGAAAGCAAGATTAGACACATGGTATAATAAAAAATTAGGGTGAATATTTAAATTTTTTCTAGCAAATTATGACAGTACAATGCATATCCTGATTCCTCAAATCACCCCCCTCACTTCAGGCTCACTTATCCCATTGTTCTTGCCACTTCCTGAAGCAGTTCTGGAAATCTTCTTTCATGAGTGTCTTTAGTTGCTCTGTCATGGCTGCCTCCATGTCTTGGATTGATTTAAAACGTTTACTTTTCATGGTCCTTTTGACTTTGGGGAAGAGTCACTCCATGCCAGATCTAGTGAATAAGATGGATGAGGATGCATCATCGTAGTTATATTTGACAGATGTTGACATAAACATTTTGAATGAATTCAATACATCCGAACAACCATTTAAAGACACTTGGAAAAGAGAGCTTTTCCTGCTTCAGAAAGTGGCAAAAATAATGGGATGAGTGTGTCTTTTTACTATCATAATTTCTTCTAACAATTCACTCTAGTTTTTTATCAGTCCCTGTATTTAATTTCTCTCTCTTCCAAATTATGAGATATGTTCAAATCTAACTAGGCATCACATGCATGTATAATTTATGCTTACATTTTTCAAATTTCAAGATATTCCCATAGCATCTCAGCTAAGAGCACGTTAGGTTAACCACAGTAGCTTTATCGGAGGTGAGAAGCAGTGAACTGCAAAGCACCTAAGCAAGTTTGTTTAATACAACACTAACAAAAGAGTGAGAAATAACCTATTATATTTTCATCTGCAGCTGACAAATAACTTTGGAAGAATCCTTTTAGGCATTTTCACAAGTCCCTTCAATTTAGGGAAAGATAAATCTACACCAAAGTGATCTTCTTTTCTACCCTGTACTTCTTTTAAAAGACTGGATCTAGCGTGTTATTCAAGCTGGCCTTGTACTCGTGTAACACAGGCTGATCTGGAACTCACGATTCTCTTGCCTCAGCCTCTGGAGTGCTGCAAGAACTGGTGTGATCCATCCCACCGAGGCACATTTTCTTTCAAGATAGTAATAAGGCTGAATTTGCCTTCAGTTCCAAACATTGACAACCTGGACCTGTCCAATTTTACTGGGAAAATATACCAAAAATCTTAAGGAAGGAAATCTGTGATGTTTCAAATGCAGGAGAGGCACTAGAGAAAGGAAAGAAGATGAGAGTGAGAGCTTCTCTAAAGGCATCATCTTTAAGAAAGCCCTGTATCTGACCATCTAAGGGACACCGAGGACACATGCAGATGGCTCTATTGCTCAAATTGCAGCAGGGCTCTCCAGGCTCATAGGCCCACAGAGAGGTGGGTGCTTTTCTTCTGTCCAAGGTCTGCTTTCAGAAGATTAGTGTTTGTCTACTTCAACTGAACTATTTTCTCATTCGTTAGTGTTTTGCCAATTTCCCAATGAAATCTATAGTTTATTCAAAATCAGAGATTTGAATCCAGCAGCTGCTGAGAATTTGTCATGCTCATTAAATTAGGGATATAGCCTTGTCAGTAGCCTGATTGCATTTAGTTTGTGTGATGAAAATTTCACAAAGGCCAATCCAAGCCAGTCAACTGAGCCAAACCCAGACTGAATAAGATTCTCTCCCATCCACGGTCTCCTCACTCAATTTTCTCGAATCAGAGCCTGATTCAGATTAACCACAACTCAAATTCTGTGACTTTAAAGAAAGTAAAGAGAGACAAAGTTGGCTGAACCTCCATTTCCCAAAGTGTACCTCACTAAGAGTTCTATATTACACCTATTTACTCAAATATGTCCACAGACATCAGAGTAAAAAGAATCAAAGACAATGAGCATTGTTATTTATGTTTTTTAGAAAGCTCTAAGTCCTTGTTCAGGATCAGGTTAGAAAATAATTTTGCTTTAGCTTAGGTTCTTTTTTTTCTGTCTCATCTACTTTCTCAGTATTTGGCGCTCTTCTGGCACCTCCTTTCCCAGGATAATCCATAACCATCTGCTTCCCAGGCCATAATAATTCCATAACAGTTTTTGGACCACCCACTCTTCCTTGTATTGGAGTCCAGAAGTCTAGCCTTAGGCTAGAAAATTCTTTATCCACCTAAAGTTTTCTAGAAGTCTGGACACCTTAGTCAATCAAATGCCAACAGCTCCTGGCTTTTTCTCATCAAAATGCACTCAGTGTTTGAACATGAAAAGCAAGTGGTTTCCTTCAGTGCTGTCTGCAGAATGTCATCTCTACCTGCAGGGTACTGCAGTGCCCCAGAATCTGAAAAAACTCCAGGTGAGGATTATATGAAAGAGTCCCACAAACTACATAAAAATGTCTACATGTGCAATAGCACTTACTGAAGCCCTTTAAGATTCAAGCTAAGGCTAAGTATACCTATCTTCTATTCCCTGATAGTCTATGGCCATACCACCCTGAATGCACCGGATCTCGTCTTTCTATTCCCTGATAACTTGCTTTTATACAACTTTTATAGAGCACATTACCTCATTTACCTTTCTATATTGCTTTCCATTGGAATAGTCAATTTACAAAACAGTTTGCATAACACTATGTCAAAAGTAATGTTTCAATTGAAGTTTTTATCATATATACATGAATATATTCAGCAATTTATATATTGTGATATAACATTAATTTTTGTATTAATTCTTTGTCAAAAAATTATGGGCCTACTTTAGTGTTAGCTCTTTTGTTAGATGCTAAACAAGAAAGGATGAAACATAATTAATAAATAATATTGTTTTCACAGTGAATTAAAACTATATCTATTTACTTTTATATTTGTTGCATTTCTAGATTTTACTTTACCAATGAGTAACACCTTCTAGATTTTATTTTACCAGTGAGTAATAGTTTTGTAATAATTAAATTTTTTATTTAAACAAAACTTCTCTGCTGTCATTTAGGAAAATCAACCCCCAATCAAGAAGTAATGGAAGAAAGTGATAAAAGTCATGAGAGCAACATAAACCTTTTCTTAATTACACAAAATGGTGGCACATCATTTCACACTCTTTTTTTTTTTTCCTTTGCCTTTTTGAGACAGGGTCTCACTATGCAGTTCAGGACGGTCTTGAGCTCACTTTGTGGCCCAGGCTGGTCTCGAACTCACAGTGATCCTCCTGCCTCAGCCTCCCAAGCCTCCCAAGTGCTGGGATTACAGGCATGTGCTACCATGCCCAGCTCATATAACACTCTCGATGGGATGTGGAACAGAACTGTCCAGCTGAGGGTGCTATGCCATCCAGTGGGAAACAAAGAAATGTCCTCAATTTTGTACATATTGAAAATTCAAGTAGCCTTTGCACGACTGCCCTATTTCACCATTTTATGAACATATTACTAAGTCTTATTGCTTTGGTATTTTTCCATTCTTTTTTCCAGGTATTCTCTTACCTTGCTTCTTCACTTTAGTCTAGTTTCTTCTCAAATATCTGTTCTTTCCATCCTAAATCACCACATCTAAAATACCACCATTAGTTTCACCATAGATAACATCTCCAACATATGGGTCACAACAGTGACAGTTGCCTAATTCGTGTTTCGGGAATTTGGAAGCTGATTCTGTCTGTCTCAAACTTGTTGAAACCTCCTACCCCTCACTCGGGGTGAAACAGGATCTGATGTGATACTTCATGCAAGGGTGCAAACTCCACACTCAGATCATGTTAATGCCTCCATTTTCTAAACATGCCTCCTATGTTGAGCCAATAAATTGGCACATGTGTAGACCTCACTACTTCACTCTGTCTTACCTCTAATCAGCTTTCCTCACACCTCAGACAATCCTACCTCTTTATCTTATGAATAACTCTGAAACCCCAGCCCTGGAGAGGTATCTTTTAGACTTGTGGCTCTTGCCCTCTCACACTGGCCACCTTAGGAGTAAACTCTTTCTCTTTTGCAAAATCCATGCTTTAAATTATTGGCAGAGTGCGTGGTGAACAAAACAAGCCAGTCTGGTAACCCAGGCTCTCTGAAGTCGCTTCTTATCAGGTCAGAAATCCCATCGTTGAGGCTCCACCCTCATGATCTACCAAATTACCTATCAAAGGCTCTCCTCCAAATACTACCACATTAGGGGTGAGGGTTTCAGAATATGATTTTGGAGGGACAGACATGCTGTTCATGACATTTAGCCATTATACTTTTGTTAAAGGAGTAGCTTTCAAGTGGCCCATTAGAGATGGGGTTGTTATTTGTAAAGCAAACTGCCAGTTTCCATAACACAGAAAAATAATAAAAGGTAACTTATGAGAACAGCACAGTCCAAGGACTGCCATTCCTTGTCTTTCTGTGTGGCTGCTGGGCTACCTCCTATCGCCTCCACGGTGCACATCCCTTTGTTTTCTTCCAACATCCAACAAACAATTGCTTAAAACATGATCTAGGTAGACCACCCACAGATAAGGCATCCAGAGTGATCAGTGACAAAACATACATGGCAGTCAAGTCTAGATTTTGCAGACAATGTGTTTATAAGGAAAGAAATTCTGTAGAGATGGCCTTTAACACTTGCAAGACATAGTCTCATTCTGTGGAGCCAGGAATTCAAAACTATTCATTTTTTAGACCAGAATTTTCTCTAGACATAATAAAAAGTAATACAATAGTTTTCTAGAGTAAGAGGAAAATATTCCTTAAATATAGATTGTTCTTTGTGAAAGTTCATTGTATATGGCTAAAATTAATTGTATCTTATGCAATAACACACACATATTCTATTGACTGTGTATCTACAGAGAACCCTAAGACACTCCTATTAGCCAAAAATTCCATATCTGTCTTAATGAACACTTTTCCCAATTCTTCTCAACCTAGGTTCAAAATAATTTTTGAGTCTATATAAAACCAAAAGTCAGTTACATTAATATAAAGTGCTACCAATTAAATTCAACATTTTAATAGGCATGCAGGTTTTGGAACCACAGAATGGGGGTGGGGTATTGATGAATGCATCTGAAGATAAGGAAGGGGAATGGAGCAGGAGTAATCCAAAACATTTTCATGAATGGTTTGTCCCACGCTTCAAACTTCAAATGTGAGAGTATTTGCTTTATCTGGAGAGAAGATTCACACATTGATGCTATAACAAAAAATGCTATGTATTAAAAGAAGTAGTGCCAGACAAACAATATTATGGAGCATATTTGATAAATGTGTCTCTGAGCAATTGTACATTGTGAAATGAAATTGGAATATATGGAAATGGGATTAAGAGCCCCATTTGAAATATGGCATCTTGAAAAATGGCTGATGATCATGTCAAATGTGACCACAATTCTTAATAAGTTCTTTTCCATAGGAAACACTTGTAATTTGCTATTAACTATGGTTAGTTAATGGCATTTGGTTCCTTTACTGTTGTTGTAGTTGTCACTTGCATTTTATCCCAAATATTACAGATGAGAAGACCAGCTTACAAACTCATGTGGGAGGTGTTCTGAGACTTCAGATGTAACTCCAAAAATCTGTGAGCCCACGTATTCTCAAAAATACCTGTGTAATAAATTAAAATATGTAGTCCTGTTGGACTGAGGCAAATTGTTTCTTCTTATGGCCAGACTTAAAGAGGTCAATTTCTGATTGGGTTTTTCATTTGTAAAAATATTTACCAGTATATTAAAAATGATTAATCTATGTGCTCCATGTAAGGCATTTAGTGTTATTCCTGGCACTTGATATGTGTTAAGCAAATAGCAGATATTACTATTATGACTACCTATGTACAGATGAGTTCTGTCAATGGGACAATGTTACGAATCAGATATAAAATGTCTCTAAATGTCTCACGTCCCTATATGTCTCAAGTGTTTTGAAAAGTGCTTGCAATATGAAAGTGCTGTACATATCAGCAGGTTCTTGTATTAATGAGCTCAGTTGTTCAGGCACTATAAAAAGGTAGGGCCTGGTTGGAGGTAGCATGCCACTGGGGACACACCTTTGGAAGGCACATACCTTGCCAGCATCTCTCTTCCGTCTCTGCCTCCTAGCAGCTATTATGTGAGCAGCTTTCCTCTGCCAGGTCTTTGCTTTGTTCCAGTTCTGTATTGAGCTGACCCACCATGGACCTATCCCACTGAAACTGTGAGCTAAAATAAACTTTTCCTCATTTAAGTGGAGGGTGTAAAGTATTTTGTCCCAGGAATGATAAAGCCAATTAACAGGGATGGTTAGAGGAGTTTCTCATGTCAGAGCCATTCCTTGGGCTTGTCCTAGATATTGGAGTCACATTTTTTTCATAAACCACTCTTCTGCCACGTTAGCCATGAATATGTTTGCTCATCTCACTTGTTCCTGACTCCCTTCCCAACTTTAATTTCCTATATCCTGGGTTTCTCACTATCTATCACATACCCTCCCAGATTTTTCCTATTGTCATTCTTTCCTCATTATAGACAGCGACCTAGTGCCCTCAGTCCTATGGACTCAAATTAAAAGCTAACATCCTTGAAGCCATCATCTTTTTTTTAATTTTTATTAATACATGTATTCAGTACATAGTGATTACATTCACTGTGGGAACGGGTACATATACATGACTCATCTCTGTATGTTCCCCTTCCTTTCCATCCCACCTTTTTTATTGCCAGCATCATATTCATTTATTTATTTTATAATTATGCTTAAAGCTAGTTATCATTTATACAGATTAACAACCAAAGGTTAAATTGAAAGACTAATCCAAGCAACAAAATAATATTCGAACATTTTCTATGCCAGTGATGATACTGGTTATATTACATTCAACTTTGACCAGAATTCATAGTATTGGTGTATACTTGGTGATTATTAATGTTAAATAAGATTAAAAACTCTCTAATATGGGAGTCTTATTCATTAGGTGCTGGTTTGATATATTTCATTTATAATTTAATATATTTGATATATTTTATTTATAATTTGTCATGTGTACATTTTTATGCCTTGACAAAATTAAGATTTTTAAACTGTATACTTTAAAGCTCAAATTTCTATTGCTGTTCTCTGTGAACTTCATCTGTGTTAAATAATATTCAGTTCCTGTTTTTGTGCTCTGCTGCTGTACAGTAAAATTAATTGATTTTTATCATTAGAAAAAAATTGCCATGGCTGAGAAGATAAAGAACAAAGAACTTGAATAGTACATTGTCCTAGTTGACTCATCCTGAGGTAGGGAAATCATTGTAATTACACTCAAATACTTAGAAAATCTGACTGCTAGTAGTCGTCATACTTTTATTCAGTCCATGAGTCAGTCCACAAAATGTCTAGAGTTTATAACATCTGACAAACCATGGAAGCAGTATTAACAGTGTTTCCTGTAACCTCCCAGTAGATGGTCATAGTGTCTTTTTTCAGAAAGAATGTGCATAAACAAAGCCAGTTGATTATACTATCACCGTAGAGTTATTCCCTTTCCATTTTCTTTCAACTGTTCTCATTACTTCTGATTTTTTTGAGGAAGAAGGCTGTATTTGGAAACAACTCTCTAAACTTGGTAAGATTCCATTAAAAAAATGAAGAGCAAGCTTCAAGTACAGAAGCTTTAGGAAAATGATGGTACACAGAACAAATATAATACAGTTGATTTATTTTTATTAGAATTATCTGTATAAATAGCATCTGTATATAATGATTGTAGTTTTTCCTTCAAACTTCTAAAAAAATGAAGTAGTCATAGTAAGTTAGTTGGAGGACAACATAAAGTCCATAGGAAGAATTAAGTACACAAGGGAAGATGTGAAACATTTAGAAGCATGGATGTTATTACTATGACTGTAAAAATTCATCTAAAAAGGTCTATCTTAGAGGTTGCTCCGTATGTTATCTGCAGAAAGTTTGGAGAATAAAAATAAAGTCTTACAATGGATTCAAATAATAACTACCCCAAACTTGAAGAGCCAATTTAAAAACGAACATCTGAAATGAATAGACAATTCTCAGATGAAAAAATGCAAAACAGTCAATAAATACATGAAAAAATGTTCAACATTGCTTGCCATTCAATAAATGCAAATTAAAACAACACTGAAATTTCACTCCAGAAAGAATGGCTGCCATCAAAATATCAACCAATAAAAATGCTGCTGAAGCTGTAGGGAGATAGAAACTCTTCCCTATTATTGGTGGGACTGTAAACTGATACACCCACTATGGAAATCAGTACAGAGAATTTTCAAAAAACTAAAACTAGAGATTCAACTTCACCCAGCTACTCCCCTTCTAGATATAAAATCTTCCCCAAAGAGTTAAAGATATCATAACCCAGTGATGGATATGCGCCCATGTTTATAGCAGCACAATTCATAATAGCTAAATCTTGGAAACAGCCTATATGTCCATCAACAGCTGAATGAATTAAAAATGTAGTATTTATATACAATGCCATAAAAAAGAATAAGCTTGAGTCATTCGTTGGAAAATAGATGACACTGAGACCATAATGGTAAGTGAAATAACACAGACAAGGTTAAATATTGCATGTTTTCTCTTATGTGGAAACCCAATATATATAAAGTACAAAAGTAACGACAGATAATAGAAGTAGAGAGAAGAGGGTACTGTAATGCAGTGTGGACTGTGTATCTAAAAGTGTGCCCTAGGCTGGGGATTTAGCTCAGCCGCAAAAGCGCCTGCCTGGCAAGCGCAAGGTCATGAGTTCGGTTCCCGGTACCGGAGAAAAACCAAAAAAAAAAAAAAAAAAAAAAAGTGTACTAAAGGGGCTGGGGGTTTAGCTCAGTGGCAAAGCGCCTGCCTTGCAAGCGCAAGGTCGTGAGTTCGGTTCCCGGTACCGGAGAAAAACAAAAAAAAAAAAAAAAAAAAAAAAAAAAAAAAGTGTGCCCTGACTTAGTAAAATTGCCTTACATGTTTTATTTGCTTATTGGGCTGTTAGTCTGGTTTTCAATCTGTATATATGGTAATTAACTTTATAAAGTATGATAAGATAAATAAATAAATCTGATGTGGAAAAACAAAAGTAGGGTGGAGGGAGGGGGGAAAGGAGGGAGCTGAATGTACTCTGTGTATGAACCAATCCCCTACAGTGAATGTAGTAAATGTGTGCTGCAAACATGATAATAAGTCAAAGGAAAATATATAAAAATATTTTTTAGAAAGAACAAAGAATAGTGAATAACCTTTTTTAAAATGTAGAATCCTGAACTACTCTCCACTTAGGTTTTTTAAGCTTTTGCTGTTTTTTTCTTCATAGTTGCACATCCTTATTTCAAATTTCCACTAAATCTACACCAACAATAAATAAAATATAAAATACGCTCTAACTCACTTTAAATCTCCCATATTAATTACATCATTTATGTAGGTAGATTGTATACACACACACACACATATTTACATTATATATCTATAGAGAGATAAAGAGAAAGGGATAAATTTTAGCCACTAATAAGCTCCCTGAAAGTACAGATCTTTCATTTGTAATCCCAGCACTCAGGAGGCTGAGGCAGGAATATTGTTGGCAGGAAGATTTGAGGCTGCCTGGGCTACAAAGTGAGCTCAAGTACAGCCTGAACTACATAGCAAGACTCTGTCTCAAAAAAGACAAAAATAAAAAGAAGGAAAGTACACATCTTTTATTATACTTAGAAAATAACAGTGTAATTGTAATTGATAGGTGCCAATTCATTCCAACTATATTCACAATTCAGGAGAAAATAAACCTAAGTCTGCTCATCCACTACATCTTATTAAATTTGATGTAAGACGTTGCAAACAGAGGTCAGTTGAAAAAGTATTCACAATTCTAGTCTCGAATCCATGTCATACCGTTTAGAAGTTAGAAGGGAACTGAGACGTGTACAGGACATGCCAACTACTTCATTCAAGAAAACTGAAGTTTCTAAGTAAAGTAAAATTACAGATCTAAGTGGTCAAAGTCCTTAAAACAATCCAAAACTTTTTGAACTACAGAAGACTAATTCCCCGCTCAAACTGCTTTTTCATGGTAGGATTATTGAATAAATATTCTACTGAAGATTTTCTGTATATGTGCCAAGCTTTTAAGATAATTATATGAATTCTATCTATAAGCTGCTTTAAATCCAAGGTAATAGTAATATGTTACTATTAGCACTGTGAAAAGAATGCTCAACAGACTTTTTGAGCTGTTTTAGCAGTAGAAAACCACTTGAGAAAAGTTAGTATGATTCACCCATGTGTATAGATGCTATCATACACAGCTTCTAAGATGTCCACCAGTATCCTAGGCACTATGCCAGTTCAGGATGTTCGCGTTTCTAACATTTCAAGCAAGTAAAATAGTACATTTGTATGGTATACTTATTTTGAGAGTTAACAAAATTGCTAACCTCCTGCCTCTCAAGCTAATCTGAAATTGCTTGTCACTTTAATGCTAGCAGCAACCATCTAAGTATCAGCACCATTTCTACTGAAAATGAAGTGATACTCAGTTCAGTTATTCTGGTAGCTTTTCATCACCAGCACTCACCAACCTAACAGACATTGCTCCAATCTACCTTTCTGAGTACTTTTCTGAGGTATACCTTCTGGAACTACTGTATTCACAGTGATAATGTCAGTATTTATATACGGGAGACTTCTATGTGATACAGAAACTATGGCTATTTTCAAAGCTTGTGAATTTTATATATGAATAACAAAGATATGTGTGTTCTTGAACTAGAAAAAACTAAACAGATTTTAGAATTTTTTTTAATTAATCTGACAACTTGGAAAAATGGCAAGTCTAAGAGAGAAAACAAAATTGTAGAACCATTTAGAGATGTTCTTCTCTTTCTACTTTAAACAAAGTTCCAATTAAGATTAACTAATATTACTGTATGTGGATAAAGTGAAAGGAGAATTAAGGTAATAGTGTAAATACATTAGAATAC
Source organism: Chinchilla lanigera (assembly GCF_000276665.1). NCBI lineage: Eukaryota > Metazoa > Chordata > Mammalia > Rodentia > Chinchillidae > Chinchilla > Chinchilla lanigera. The sequence goes on from NW_004955403.1 coordinate 22,216,256, forward strand.
CAACCCCAGTCTCAATTATGTTCCTATGTATTTAGATAATTGCCTCAAATCTTTTAGATGTGTAGAATGCACCTAATGAAATTTGCCTATATTTTCAAATGACATGAAATAATTTGATCTCCCTCATTAATATATATGCAAATACCCATAACAACATTCTACTGATAACTACTAGTATTTTAAAAGAATTTGCTAGTTAATTAAATCTACTAGTATATTAAATCTACTAGTATACTAAAAGAATTACACATTATGACCAAGCTGAAATTATCCCAGGAATACGAGGGTAGATCAACATACAAAAAAGAGTGGTCAATATAATACATCACATTAACAGAATGAGGGGGAGAAATACATGATCATCTCACCTTGTATGGAAATGCTATTTTAAAAAATCAAATCCAAAGGCTGGAGAATACAGTAGTTCTTATACTACAACTCCAGTATAACAACTTGTCTGGCATACTTGCAAACTTGACTCCTTGGTTCAATCTCCAGCACCAAAAAAAAGAATGACTCTCATGCTAAAAGCGCATAATCGTGTAAGAAAGTAGAATCAAAGAGAACTTCTTCCACATGACAAATGGCATTTATACAAACACACTCTGTGTTCTTAGCCATTGTTCAACCACTGAAATCTGTCCCCCTAAAGTTAGTAACAAGATAAAGGTGATTTTACCACTGCTATCCAGCATCGTACTGAATATTCTAGTCTCAACAATTAGACAAGAAAAAGAAATAAAATACCCAAATTAGAAGGGAAGAATAAAGTTTTCTGTATTCACAGAAGATTTAATCATATGTGTAAAAAAAATTAAAGAGTCAACAAAAAATCTGTTAGAGCTAGCATGCAAATTTAGGAAAGTTGCAGGATACAAGATCGACACACATAAAGTAGTTGTATTTCTATAAACTCGCAATAAAAATTCAAAAATGAGATTGAGCTTCATAATATCATAAAAAAGCAAAGCCATACTTAGAAATAAATTCAACTGAGATATAAGACTACTATAAAACATTGAAAACTATAAAACATTGCTGAAATTAAAAACATAAATAAAAAGGCAACCTGTAGTCTTGGATTGGAAGATTTAACATTAGGATGGCAATATGACCAAACTGATTTACCAATTCAGTGCACCTCCTGTCAAAACACCCATGGCTTTTTTCTGCAGAAATAGAAAAGCTGATACTAAAGTTCATATGAAAGTCTAAAGACTCTGAATAACCAAAATGATACTGTAAAAGCAGAACAAAATACTGGGATTTATACATTCTGATTTGCAGTGAATTCTTTTTTTTTTTTTTTTTTGGTACTGGGAATCAGACTCAGGACTTTGCACTTGCCAGGCAGTTGTTACACTGCTGGGCTATATCCCTGGCAGTCAATTGATTTTTTTGAGAAAGATATAGAGACCTTGCAGTGGGGAACGTATCTTCCACAATACTATTATAGCAACTGAACAAAAGTGTGATTTGGGTTCCTACCTCACACCATATATAAAACTGACTCATAATGGATCAAAGACCTAAGTATAAGAACTACAACTCGAAAATATGTAGAAGAAAATATAGGAAAAAATATTGATGACCTTAGACTTGACAATAGATTTTTAGATAAGATACAAAATATATAAACAACAAAATATTGGAAAAACAGAACTTTATCACACTGAAAAACATGCATGTTAAAGGATAGCATCAGGAAAGTTTAAAGACAATGTGCAGAACAAAAGAAAATATTTGTGCATCATATATCTGATAAAGGTCTGATATCTACCATATATAACATATATACATTTATTATAAATGTATTTATTATATATATATGTATTTACTATACCTATTTATAGATAGATAAATAGATTTTAACAACCAACAAAAGCCAGTTTAAAAAATAGGGAAAGGACTTCAATAGACATTTATCCAAATATATACAAATAGTCCACAAACACAATAAAAACTGTTCAAATGTAATAGTCTTTAGGGCACAGCAAATAAAAACTATGGTGAGCTATCGCTTTATATTCTAAGTAGCCACAATAATACTGAAAAAAGCTGAAAACAAGTGTTGATTAGGGTATTGAAAAATTTGGACTGCTATACATTTCTGGTATATAAAATAATGCCACTGTGAAAAATACTTTGGCTTTATCAGCCCCTCAAAAAACTACACAAAATTATATAACCCAAAAGTTCCATTCTTATATTTGTACACAGAACTAACACTAACCAAAAGGTGAGGAAAAAATGAATATTCATCAATGGATAAATAAACAAAACATGATATATCCATTAAGGGAAAATCATTCAATTGTAAAAGAGAATGAAGTGTCAATATGTGCTATAACATGGATGAACCTTGAAAACATTGTGCCATATGAAAGGAACCAGATATAAAATGTCATGTACACATTTACTTGAAATGTCTAAAATAAGGAAATTCATAGTAACAGAAAAGCAGATTAGTGCTACCACATCTGTGAATAAGATGGAATAAAAGAGGAGCTATGTAACGAGCATGAGGTCTCCTTTGGACTGATAAAAAAAGTTTTAGAACTAGATAGAAGTGACTGCAACTGTAATAAATGCTCTGAATGTACACATTAAAGCAGTTAATATTATGTTATATGAATTGTACCTCAAATTTCAAAGCTACCTATTTAAAGGTTTTTAATATCTTTTTTAAAAAATTAAATTATGTGTCAATAAACTTTCAAATTCTCAAAACGTCACACACTCATTTGTGTGAACACTATCTTATTGCTATTGTTGGATTTCTTGAAAGAACATGGGGGGAAAATGCAGCTCATCATTGTCAACTTTACATTATTTTTAACTCAAGCTCAATCTTAATTCAAGTTGCAATAGTTAATGACTGACCACACCCACAGCAATTCTGAGCTTCACAGGATATGTGAGACAAAATAGAATGACCAGTCTGAGATATACTTTAAAACTCCATCAACCATTTGTGTAATTTCTCAGCTTATATTTTGTGTGCCAATGTAATAATTCTAAGTGAAAACACAGTAGTTTTTATTCCTCTTGGATTCCCTTATGTTGGAAATAAAAAATAGATGTTTTAAAAATCATCTTTTGTGGGTAACATAACTTTCCTATGTTTGAAAATAAATAAATTTTAAACTGAAATCCTTTATATGAATGGAAAATTTTGTAGTATTTTAAAACTCTTGTTCCAAAAAACAGCTTTAAATAAGAACTGATTTATGCTACTTTGTCCTAAATTGGCCAGAATTTTTAGTTAGACAATGGAAATGTTGAAGAGTGTTGCTTATATCCAGCACAGTACTACTAAAGGAAAATTATTAGCTTAGATATTTAACCTTTAAAGTCACACTCCTTCAGAAGCTCCAAGACATTTAAGCAAAGCTAGAAATAGCTTTAGTGAAATCAGCATATTTATTTACATACTCTCTGTCTTAATTCTTCAACGTATCTTTCCAACACAAACTTGACAGCTTTTGAAAAGATGCCTTATTTCAACACAAAACTATTTTTAAAAACCATAATATGCTTTTTCTTTCAAAGGAAGGAATGTAGGGAAATTTTTTCTGTTTAAATAAATGCTATTGTTTTATTGCCAATTTTTCTTTAAAAGGACTCAGTAATGAATCCAGCAAGCTTATTAGTCTTTTTAATCAGTTAGCAACACTGTCAGAACTTGTTTTAAATTCTTATGCGTTATGGGAAAGTTCCTCCATCTCCAGCCATTTTTTTGAACCCGTAACTACATGTCTGACAATTTATTTCCAGAATGCTGCTTCATCTTTTATAGTTCATTATATAATGATAGAATTTCTTTAGAACAGAAGAAAACGTTTCTTTAATGTCATTTTATGAAATTGATGATAAATTCATACTACTTGTCAGTATTTTTCCAGTTTCTAAATCTGCGTGAATCTGTTAAATGGCACATTAAATACTAACTCCACTCAGTCAAAATAGCTTGGAAATATCCACGTATCATTCCTTCTGCAGTCTTCACAGAGATGGGTCTTCTTCCTAGAAACAAATTACTGTATAATTCCTTTAAAAGCAGCAACGTTCCACTCATTTATGCCAATCTTAAGAATATTCTAGTAGATTGTATTGTTTTTGCTTTTAAAAATTTCAACCTGATTACTTAACTATAATATCTAAAAATGTTTGGTGTTTTTAATGCTCAATTTATTTGTTATTATGAGAACAATAAAAATAAGAAGTGACCTGAAAATCAACTCTAAAATTTTTTAAATGTTGGTGTGCAAAACTAGTGTGTAATGGAACCGTTAATCATGTGTATTGCTCAGAAAGATTGTCCATTACTTCAGCCTGTGTACATATATTTTCCATTTTTGTCTGCTCTGATTTACAATCATCTCTCTACCACCTGTGGTATAATCATGGTATAAATATATACATATAAAGTAAAACTCCAAGAGTCTTTAAAATATGTTTGATGCCCTTCCTCATTTCCTCAAAACAGAAAGTTTGAACATGAGATTGACAAATTCATATTTATTCATTATAATTCATTTAGCCACACAATACTTAGGTATTGCCCTATTACCCTTTAATCAGTACTGTAAGAAGTATTCTGGGAAATACACATGGGATGGAAACTCTGTTCTCTATGACTGTACTACAAGCAATGTAATTATTCCCAATATATAAAACTTGGGCTGATGTTTATGGTGATGAACCATCATGCTAAAACAAGAAAAGAAAAATGAGAAATTTAGTTCCTAAATATTTGCATAGATATTTTCAGCAAGTAGGGCATGAAAGGCCAATCATACAAACTTCTCCTTTGAAAGAAATTAAGGACAATTAAAATGATGAAAATACATTAATTTAATCTCAAAAAGATAGAAAATTATCCCACAAGTTGATCTTGCCTCCAGAAGATATCAACTATTTCTAGCACACATGGACCCTTCTTTTTTTTGGTAAACCATTAACAGTCCCTACTACAAGGAAATCTCCATGTCTTATACTGTTTAAAATGTTTCACCTTATTATGAACTATCAGTCCTTCAATGCCAGGTAAATAACACACCATCGATCAACATTAGTGATAAAAGTCAAAGTGTGAAAAAGCACAAAGACCTGCTGCAGAAGCTGAGGCACATCTGTCATTTGTCTTTGACAAATGTCACAACTAGTAGCAGCTCCATCAAACTGAGGGGTGGAAGAAGGGAAAGAAAAAGAATTTGAAAATAAGCAATATTAAAACCAATAAAATGTTGCAGTAAAAAATACCTTAATAATACTAGGAAAGATAATCATACTTTAACATTAAAATCAACAGTTCTTTATGCAACAAAGTTTGCTTTCTACTAACTATTATGAAAGACAAAAATGCATAGTTTGCAAAAGACAAAGGCTCTACCTCAAAAATTTTAGCTAATCACTTGAGCTAATCACTTACTTTATTTCTAATAGAGTTTGTCAGTGATTCCCATAACAATATATTGTTTAAGTTACCAAAGGTTTTCCAATCTCTAGAAAACTCTAGCTCCACAAATCCCTGTAATATATATCACTATGCAAACATGGTTAGGAGTGTGGTTATTATAGGTAAAGTTTGTATCACAAAACGCACATTTTAAATAGTACAGGAAATGTAATTGTCTGTGTTCCAGTTTTATGAATCACAGATCAGCTTTAAAAGACCTACAAAAATCCATTATATTTGGAGATTAAAGGGAGTAGCGTTAGACTGTCAACATTTCAAGTTGCAAATCTGTGATTTTAAAAATGGCATTTCAAAGCAATGGAATAGACCATAACTCAATTTGTATTTATTGTGCTCACTTTTTAAATTCACTGAAATATGACTGAGAAATTTCTTGTAATTTCTACTGAGGTAAGGAAAGCAAATTGCAACCATCATTGAATGCTCACAGAGTATCTTTCTCTTCAATACATCTTCAATATACTAAACACTATGTAGTGCACTGCAAACTAAAGTTGAAGATGAACTTTGAGAACAGAATCGAAGGAATTTATAGATCCAGTCTACTTGTGCTGGGAATGTTGACCTAGAACCATACACCTAGAGTGCCTACCTACAAAGACAGGACACCCCACGGAAGCTAAAGGAGATGCTTGAACTTGGACAGCCAGAGATAACAAAAGCCAAACTCTTAAACCAAATGGCCTAGTGCCTCCTGCCAATTAGTCTTTTATTTGTATGAGACAGTTCATGTGTAGACATATTTACGAACAAAAAAAAGCGAAAAGGAATTTTTTTATCTAAGAGTTGGAGTCAGCATGGAGTAAGGAAAAAGAAGTAAAAGAATTTATACAGAAGAAGAAGAAATTTCTATCTTACAAAGAAACTGAAACGGCCTTGAAGTCAAAAAGAAAGACTACAGTGGACATATCACTACAATAGGAACAAGTTAGAGACAGAAAAATATCTCTAAATGAAAGCAGAGGCTCCACTAACACACAAAAGGTAAATTTTAATAAATTGATTTGTGTTAACGCTTTGTTCTTTCAAGGGTAAATGTAACATTTCAGAGAATTGGTTTTTACTTAAGTCAAAACAAAAGATCTTTAATCCAATTATTTCACAAGCTACTCCTAAATGTAATCACTATTGTGTTAAAAGACACAAATGTGCCAAGTGCTGAGAATTAGCCCCATAACATTCTGGGGGTTAAAGCTATTTCCATCTTCTTTTCAACATTTCTCTAGTGCTCTGTCTTGTACAAACACGAGGATATGAGCAGAGTACTTGTTTAATGTTTTTACTCTCATCACTGTATTCAAGTATATTTGACGTAAGCCAGAACTCTGAAACTAATACAAACAGAAGCTCTGTTTTCAGTACTCTTGCCAAAATCTCAGGGAAATCAACAAAATTGATTATTCTGTATCATGATTTTTTTTCCCTATGAAATGTGCCAAGAAGAAGGAAACAGATATAATCACATCTTCTAAGATGGACAAATATGGGGCTGGGGATTTAGCTCAGCGGCAAAGTGCCTGCCTGGCAAGCTCAAGGTTGTGAGTTTGATTCCTGGTACCGGAAGAAAAACAAACAAACAAATAAGATGGACAATATGTAAGTTTTTATTTCTGTAAACTTAAGTTGCAAAAATATTATTTGTGTAAAACTTACCCTCCATTAACCAGCACTGTATTAGAAAAAAAGGTTTTAGCAGCAGTCTGATTTCCCAGGCGTGGCACCATGGACACTGTGGGATAGATTATTCTTTGGTGTGGTGGTGGGTTTAGGATATTTAGTAACAGCTCTGGCCTCTACCCATTATTGTCAGTAATATCCTCCCTGTAGCTGCAGCAATCAGAAATTGCCAAATGTCCTCAGGGGGACAGAATCATTCCAGTTGAGAATTAATATTTCAGTGAAAGCTGATGGTCTTATGCTTATCACTTGAGTGATGGCAGAAATTTAGGCTATGAAATTATAATTAACCAGATAAAATGAGACAGCAATGCAGTGGGCACATTCACACTTCATTCACCCCACATTAGTCACCTCAAAATGTCCATTTGCTCCCCTCTTTCATCTCCTCCAAAAGACACATGGAATTATGTTTAAGGTAAGATTATCTAAAGTGGACAGGTAAGGGAACAATTCCTTTCTAGGTCTCTGCTGGATTATTAGTGATAGATTGCACTTGAGGGAACCGGAAGAAAAGTGGGGGAACAAAATAAATATGGCAGAGGAAAGAACCAGACAAGACATGGTTTTAATTGTGCTCTGCTTTAGCCTACCACGAGGAGGGCTTTGGAACATAAAAACTGCACCACAGATTAAGTGCAGTCTAAAGTCAAGGCCAGGGACCCGACGGGAGACAAGGGGCTGGCCTTCGGTACCCACTGCAGTCAGCCGTGCTGCAGGCCACGGGGATGGAGCTCCCGTCGCCCAGCCGAGGCAGCACCCTGGGAAGTTCCTCAAGGACTGTCGCTGCAGGCCTTGCACTCAACACACAGCTGCAGATGGACGCTCAAGGGCAGAAGGGGTTGGAGACTTCGGGAATGTTCAATCCAGATGAGTTTAGGCAACGGTAGATGAAAAAAGCCACATTCCTCACACTCAAGGTGCTCCAGTTGGCCTTACCACTGGCCGAAGCTTGGAGGGATTCACGCTGCGTGTGGTCTCCTGCTGAGCATCTCACGGGAGTCGGAAAGCCGCAGCTCGGAACACACGGGTTGTGTAACAGATAGTGTGTGTTCATATGAGGTGGGGTGGAAACATATGGTGAATGTTTCAATTCGAAAAAACTATAAGGAGAGAGGGAAAGGCGTGTAGAAAGGACAAGAGGTGTTACTTACATTTGCAGCTCCTCCTGAGGAGTGTAATCTCTGTCTACCGCACGCACGAACTAATGAAAATAAAAATAATTTTAAAAATTGCTATAGTAAAAGAAACCTTGCCATTAATCCTCCTCAAAATGCTTCCCCTGGCCTCAAACACACCTATCCCATCCCTCTTGCCACTCTCTGAAGCAGTTCCCCAACTCCCCTTTCTGGAGCTCCTTTAGTTGCACTTTTGGGGCCGCCTCGACATCCTGAACTGACTCAAAGTATTTGCGCTCGTTGTCATACTGAGGAGGAGTTACACGGCGTCGGATCCGATTTGTATTCCACAGCAATTGCCATAAATGTCAACTGAAATTGCCTTAGAAAGTGCCAAGGATGACGAAGTATGTCTGAAGGTAAAAGGAGTATTCTGAGAGGTATTGATGACATTGTGTCTTTTACTGTATTAATTTTTATTGTAAATATTCACCATGTTTTTATCACAAAAAATGAAAAGTACACAAAAAATCTGTGAAGATTTTGGAAGAAGACAACTTGATTTGATCATTGATTATAATAATTTCTCATTATAGTTTACACAATTGTATGTTATCACTTATAAGAATCCCTTCAGAGCTAAATAAAAAACTATATATCTTCAATTTAATGGCAAATAACTTAAAAATTTTACATATTAAAAATGAAAATATTTCAAAATTTCTTTCCCTGTTATCATAGATTGGCACTTCTGAAAATTAAGGGTTTTGTTTTCATTCTTGTTGTTGTCTTAAACTGAGTCATCTAGAGTCGACCCTTCTACTGTCTTGAATGGACCAAAGACCAGAAAACTTTCTTTGTGTGAAGTATATCTAACAATATTTACTGAGCTAAGAATTCATACATAAAATTTTTAAATATGTACTGTTCCTTATTTAAAAGTAACAACAACCCAATACATATTAACGTGTATACGTTCATTTTAAATGGCTATATTTTTAAAAAATTAGTGAGAAAAGTGGTATCATTGTACATTTTTGCAAGTGTCTTTAATGTCTGTCTTATTAAAAGAGTTTCAAATTTGTTTTGGTTAAATTTTATCAACAGAATCATTCTTTTTTTTTTAAGACAGGGTCTTTCTATGTAGTACAGGCTGACCTAGAACTCTCTGCAATCCTCTTGCCTCAGCATCACTGGCCCTGGGATTACTGGAGTGCGCCACCATGCCTGGCTAACAGAATCGTTCTTATGCAGAGAAGAGTACTATAATCGCTTTTTCATATAATTTTGGATATTTCTCTTCACTATTACATCAAAACTTGACAATTAGTTTTAACAGTGATGTGGAACCTGAGACATTACCAGTGAGTTATTTGTGGGCTCTGCTGTATTAAAATCCACTGCTCTATCTTACAAGGTGAATTGTTCTTGTTTATTCAGTATGATTTTGTAGTATCATGCATAGCTGTGTGGATAATATCCATCCACTGAGCTATGAAAATCTTACAAATGTTTGACACATTCCATTAACCAATACTTAAGTATCATGTTTCAATATCATCACAGGTCTTAGAAAAGTCTGTAGTAGAAAAGTTCACAGAAGCAGACGTAAGTTTTCCAAAGTTTTAAGTTTTGGTGGCAACAAACAATATTAATGGTTTTCCTTGACATTACAAGCTCACTTCATTTTCATGAAGATTGTAACAAATTTGTAAGTGTAAACAGTTTGTCTGAATATAACAATTTGTCCTCAAATGGCTGCCTGAAGACTTTCCCTTAGGGCACCTGTTATATTCAGTAAGCAGAAGTGCTTTGTCCATACTTCCCATTTCTCCCCATGAAATATTTAAAAGATGTGCACTAAGGTACTCGGATTACTAAAACTAATATTTTTACTGTTTCTTAAGAATATTCTTAAGTGAAATCTGTTTTTTATTTGCTTGCATGTTTTTCATTTTTTTCACTTTTATTAGTATATATCTGCAATGCATAGTGATCACATTCACTATAGGGGATTGGTACATGTACAGAACACATTCTGATTCCCTTTTCCCCCCACCTCCATTCACCCCACTTTACTTTTCCAACATCAGATTCATTTATTCCTAAGACCTTATAAAGTTAATTATTATATACAGAGATTGAAAATCAGACTAGTAGGCCAAAGAACACATAAAACACATGGATAACAATGTAGAATACATTAATTTACCATAAAGTTTTGGTGCTACCACCTTGAGCCACGCTGAGGTGTTAACGCTTTTACCCATTACTGTTTTTGCATCACTGATATAAAATAACAGTAAACGGGAAATACTGTGTTAGTGTTACCACAAATTTTCACTCATGGATTGCCTGAAAGGTACTCAGAAATTCTGTAAGAACCACAGATCTCACTTTCCAAGTGTCTGTGGTAGATGAGCAAACCTTCCAGAATGCTTTCTATGGTTCTCACTGTGTACTGATCTACTGGCTTTCTAAATTCCAGGGTCACAGTCTCAAAGAAGAGCTACTTCCCAGTCTTTCCTGTCAATGTCAAATGTGTTTATAGAGAACTGACTTCAAACGCTGCAAACACAGGGGCAGAGGTGAGAAGAGGGAGGCTGAGGAATCAAATATTTGAATGGAATATATTGGAGGGATGGAGATGTTGAAGTTAGAATGTATGCTCAGCATTAATAGTTAATATCAAAAAATATACATATTCAATATTGCAAATATTTGGTTAAGTAAAAAAATCAATCAAACTACTTTTGTGATAGTGTCCCGTTCTGTTTCCTGACTATAAAGGACTAGAAACCGTGATTGCAGACTGGTTAATACTCGATCTTCTTTTAGGCAGAAATATCCATTATAGGCCAAACCAAGTACTGCCTAAGAAGCAGTAGCTGCGCCTAAGAGAAAGGTGAGTAAGGAAAAGTCATTTTGCACCCTTGTGGTCAAATGCTCAATACATTGCAGCGATCTTTCTTTGCAAGACAGAAGGAGTGCTAAGGAAATTTATTCCTATCACGTTTAGGAACAATTAATCCCCAGAAGATTATTTGATACTCCAGACATTGTCAATACAATCTTTCAAGCAATTTTCGTTAACATGTATATGGAAGGGGAAAAGGCTATCTTCTGTGGAATATAGCTTTGCTGTGTTGAAATATTCAGAGTTCTTATTTGACCCAGTAGGTATTTTGGGTTGATTTCCATGCCAGATCCTTCCACTGTGCAGTATTTCAGCTATCTCTGCTTCACCGGTCCCTGTAAAATGTGCGCAGAATCTTACGTGAATGGCTATTACAGGATTTGTAACATTTATGATGCGGATTACATTTTAAAGTGATTTCACAGGCAGTGTGTAGAGGAGAACTACCAGGAAGCTAAATAGAAAGAGTCATGAATCTATAATCAATCAATTCTGTTTAAATTAAATTGAAGAATAAAAAAGTATAATAATAATAATGTAATAAATCATTCTCTAGCTGTACATAGAAAATATTTTACCTAGCAAAGAAATATGTATTTTTCACATTAACCTATAACCTGAAGGCTTAAAACTTAGGGATTATGTTTTCTGCCACTAAAGAAATTCTAGTCATCTAAACAACAACTTATTAAATAATTCAAACAGAAAATTTCCCTTAATAAATGACACCAAGCAGCACCAAGTCTGATATCCTCAGAATTCCTGTTTGTTTGATCAGGGAATCCAGGGGAATATCCTCAGAATTCCTGTTTGTTTGATCAGGGAATCCAGGGGAAATTGATCCCATCTTGACAGTTCGGTTTTATTTTTGCCCTCCAACAACTCTACTTATTTCTGGAACAGTAGAGGAAGGTACTAACTTTCAATCACTTCAAATAAAAATCAGATTTTTCTTAAGCAGTTATCCTTTTTATAGAACAAATGAAACTAGAATTGTTTGTTTTCTTATTTATTTCTTCTTTTGTATTTGCAAAGGTAAATGAAGTCTAGATGTCTCATTTCTGTTTCATAATATAACTTAAGAAAGAAACTACTTGAACATATATTCAGCTTAATAAATACATACACTAAAATAATAAGCAAGGGTTCACTTTTTATTTGAAAGTATTGACAGTATTCTAGGTTAGCTGTAAGGTGTCTAACTTGAATCTTTTGATATTGTGAGTCGCAGCGTTCTTGCAGTGTAAAGAAATCTTTATCTCAACTGAACATTTTTTCAACTATTCTCTAAGGCTCTCACATGGAAATTGAGCCAAGAAGTACTCTCACAAGTCTGTAGATGGCTGATCACTGTAGCCTCCAGAGTACTCTTCAAAAGAAGACTTACACATAGTTTCTGAAAGGTTATTTTCCCCAGAGATTGAAACCGATCTTACTGGTTCTGTGTGAATACAATTTAAAGAAAAAAAGAGTTCTACTGATTTAACCATACTATTACTAAAATAAATGGGTTAACAGTTAAAGAAATAGAAATCTCTTTTATGAGGGATATGAATAGTTTTATTATATTTCCTGGCTCTGTATAGTTTGGTAATGTTGATAGAATAGTGTTCCTTCTGGTAGATCAGTATTTCCTTGGTTTTTCCTTGTCACAAGAAGGAAATGCAGAAGAATATGTTCATCAACTTCTGTTTTTCCACGTTATCAAAATATAATAAATGACATCATTTCAAAAATTACCAACTTACTTGACATCTCAATATTCAATTGGTTTTGATCAACTAAGTCAGCTTAAATAATTGACTTGATAATTTCAATTCTTAATTAAATAGCATCTTAATAATTTCAAAGAGAAATGTGACTCAATCTCAGTGGATTTCCACTCCACTGAACTCATTTTTCAAACTTTTATCAACATATGATCCAAAAGGCTTCCTCTAAATAGTTGTTATTCCCGTCCTGAGGTCCGCTGAAGTGAAATCTCAAAAACAAAAGATAGATGTATGGGGGCTGGGGATTTAGCTCAGCGGCAAAGCGCCTGCCTGGCAAGCGCAAGGTCGTGAGTTCGGTTCCCGGTACCGGAGAAAAATTAAAAAAAAAAAAAAAAAGATAGATGTATGGTCCATTCACCACTGTTTCATAGCTGACAGTATGTGTTCATGCAGGGCAACTAAGAGGAATGATGTAAATATCATGAGCTAATATTCTGAAGGACATGAGCAGAATAATGAGGTAAGCTCTAATTATATAATTAAATTAGAATGCCATTTAATAAATAAAAAAGCAATATCTCAAGAAAATTAAGAGGTAAGGAAAAAAGATCATTAACAAATGGTCACTGAACAATGAACAAGTGACACGGAACACATTTTCATGTTAAAGTCAAAAGAATAAACCCTCTACCTTAGTGATATGTTCAGAGCTACATAAAAAATAACCAGTTTTTATCTTGCAGAAAAATCTAGACAAACAGGAAGTGGTTTATTCAGTTAATCTCATGTCTATTCTTTGCAAATCTTAAATTGTATTACATAATTTAAACCAACAATACATATCCTGCTATTCTTAACAATTGTTTGCTTTATGTATTTGACCATTCATCTCTCTTTCTTAGGCTAGATCATTCATGTCCATGTACATCTTATTTTTATACATTTTTCAAGGAATATTTCTCAACTATATTAAAAATTCCCATAGCAATGTTGTCAGAATAATAGACCAAGTTATTAAATAGTGTCTTTTAGGAATGTATTGTTTTTTATTACCAGTTCTGGCTACTTCAAGGTATGTCTAAAGGACATTTTGCTCCTATATTCAAGTTTTGGGAAAAAGTCATATATACTTTTGCAATATTATCTTGCAGGCACCAATTGGTGTTAAAGTGATAAATAACAAGATTTTTCACTGTCCTTGTAGATTTGCCCCTGTTTTTTATTCTCATGCTATTTTGTTCTCATGCTGTCAGGTTCACTATTTACATGAAAGACCATGAACCATATATACACATATGTATGTGAAACCCAGGCACAATATATAATGTATGTTCCATTATTAATGTACTCATAAGAACAAAATAAGAAATAAAGCATAAATATTAAAAAAGTGAAAACATTTTATCATTTGGAAACATTCTTTCATTATTTGTCTAGATATGTAATCCATGAAAATATAATTTTATAAAAAGGTACACAAGTTCATCAAAGTGGTTATATTCTATATCACCAAGTAAACATTAATAGTTTCCCAATAATCTATTATTAAGAAAATATAACAGAGAAAATCTTGCCAAAACAGCAAAAAATAGAAATGAAAAACAATCTTAATAGAAAATAGAAGTTTTATACAAAAAAGGCTACAAATTTTTTCCATATATCTAAAAAGTGATGAAAAACAAAAATGATAAAAATATTTTGGTTGAGAAAACTCAGTATTGTTTGAAATTCAATTCTTCCATTAAACTCATAAGTTCTATGTAATCTTAAACTTCAAATGAGATTTTTCTAAGCAAACTGAAAAATTATTATTAGGTTTATCTGTATGAGAAAACCAAATATAAGAGAAATGTTGAAAATAAGCACAACTAGTAAAGATATGGCCAATATAAAGTTCTGAGAATTAACCAGTGGATAAATATAGTAGTAGCCATTAATAGAGAACCAATAAAAAATCCAGACATATATGTGGATTTAGATTACAATAAACATGGAAAATAACTGGGGAAAAGTCTGTATTAAATTGTAACTATCTTTTCAAAAACAAAAACTACTACTAACTTGCATAGTACTCTTCTAAAGTAACAAGCAACACCTAGAAATCACGATGACAATAACAAAAAACTATTAAATTGTATCTGAAAAGATCATCCATTGATGGATAAAGAAAATTTGATCTGTGAATAGTACAATGAAATATTAAGCCTTGCAAAAAGAATAAAATTCTGCTGTGTGTGAAAATATGAATAAATCCAGAGGACATTATGGTAAGTGAAATAAGCCAATTATCCAAGGGCAAACATTGAATTACATGTGGTATCCAAAATAGTTGACACATTGAAACAGAGATTACAATAGCTGTTGGCAGAGCCTGGGGGTGGGAAAAACAGAGAGCTATTGTTTAACAGATGTAGAGCTTCAGTTATATAAAATGAATGCATTCTAGAGGTACGCTATACGGCACGATGTCTGCACTTAACAATACTATATCGTGAACTTCAAAACCTAAGAGAAATATTTCATACTAAAAGCAAAAAAGGTAGGGACACAGGGAACCTTTGGAGGTGTTGGGTATGTCTGTTTCCCTGATTGTGGAGATGGTATCACAGTATATTTACATGCCCAAATTCATCAAATTATATACATTGACTATCTGTAGTTCTTTTGCATGCCAATTACACCTTAATAAAGCTGTTTAAAAATTAATTGACATGGCGAATGATACCATTCAAAAATGCTAAACTAGAAAACAACAGATCAGAAACTTTGGAATGCACGTAACAGAAAAAATATAAATATCCAAAATTAAAATCTTCTGTAAAAACAATTGCTAAGAAAATAAATAAGCAAAAGAGTAATCCAATGGAAAAGGGTCACAAATATGCAAAGGCATTTCATACACAAAGAAGCATACACAACCATAAACATGCTAAGAATGATTAACTTTGCTGATAGAAATGCAAGGGAAAAACATGAGATATGGTTGGAAATTTTTAACCCATAGCTTGACAAAATTTCAAGATTTATACTATCTGGTGATGCTGAGAATTACAAAACAAGAGCTTTTATAATAGCAGTTGGCTCAAATAGCATTTGCAACATTGATTTTAAAAGTTAATTTAAAAATATTTATCAAAATAAAGAGTATGTCATCCTTTGAACTCAATAACTCCACTTCTAGAAATTTATCTTACAGAAAAACTTGTATGGGTGCCAAGATAAGGTCTACACAAGACTGCGACAGTCAGTGAAGCATTGTTTATAATATTAAAAACTGGGAACAAACTAAGTTGCCCATTTGTAATGAGAAAGTTTAATAAATTGTAGGTATTTTCACACAAATACATAGTCATCACTGAATGTCCCACTATAAAAAGATCTCTAAGATTTTCAATTTTTGAAAAGTTACTGTATAAATAATACCTGAAATAGAGCCTTGATTTAAATATGTCATTGTTCATATCTGCACACCTGTGTACATGCATGTATTAACTTATTCCACCCATATTTATTTGGGGCAATAAGGAGCAAAATAGAGACACAACCACAAATAAAACAAGCATCTCCTCCACTCTGCCTTATGAGCTTACAGTGCACAGAGCAAGAAGATAGGGTACATTATATAAATAATTAAAACAGATATGATTATTTTGCAATTTTAGGAAGGATATGAATGACATATTCTGATTAAATGTTCCATGGGGTTATGTTGAGCCAACCTACTTTGGTTAGGTTGACCAGTAAAATCCTCTTGGTAATGAGGTGACACTTGATTAAATATAATCATCCAAGAGCCAGTTATTCAGAGACACAGGGGTCTGGGATGAAAACTAAGGTGATTGTGAGACAAGCAGTTGGAGCAGAGTCCAGCAAAGAAAATAGTAGAGTTATAACAAACCTGTAAGGACTAGAGTATAACACAGCAAAGTATGATGCATTTCTTTCTGAAGAAGAGCATGAGCCCACAGAGATGAGGATCTGGACTGCAGCAGGACTTTTCCATTTTACTTTTTCCCTTTTCTTTACTTTGAATATTTTACTAAGAGATGCATTCATGTGTTAATTATGTTATCAAAACAATACTAATGACAGCCATAATAGCACTACATAAAGAGTGGTTTTTAGTTTTCCGTGCTTTTTTGAGGACCAGTAAGTGTTTCTGTTTGTTTTATTTTGATTAGCAGTGGTCTGCTTTCCACACATGAAATATCCGTGAGGAGTAAAACAGAAACATGATGAGATATGACTATGTAATTAGTATTCCAGTCTTGCCTTTTTGCTTTCAAAGAGGCACAGTATCTCTAGAGTCTACTCTGGTGTCCTACATTTGTTCAAAGGAATAATTGTAAACCTAGAAATTTAGGTTAGTGCTGAAATATTGCAAGGATAGACAATAAAACTCTGGAACTATAAATGATCATAGTGGTGCTCCCAACCCTCCTTTTAAAGATAGGAAACTGAGTCTCAGTGGAATGAAATAATTCATGTGAAGTCCTGAAAATTAGGACTACAGGTCTCATTCAACCCAGCTGTTTCCATTCTGAGTATTTTCCCAGAAGAATTAAAAATATCATACCACAATAATATTTGTGCATTCATGTTTATAGCAGCTCAATTTGTCATAGCTAAATCTTGGAAATAACACAAATGCTCATCAACTGAGGAATGGATAAAAAAGGTGGCATTTTTATACAATAGACTACTACTCGGTTATAAAAAAGATAAACTCAAGGCTTTTATAGGTAAATGGATGCAAGTAGAGACCATATTCATAAGTGAAACAAATCAGACTCACATGTATAAACATATTGTCTCCATAGTGTAAGAAACTGAAAAAATAAATAAGATCCAAAATACATAATAGATAGTGTGAAAGGGAAAGAAACTGCTCAAAAGGAAAGAATAACTGGGATGGGGGAAGAAAATAAATATACATGTATACACAAGATAGCTAAGATAATTATACTACTAATTTCTATTAGTTCATTGAAAGGAACAGTTTGTGCTTACAGTGTCTGATCAGATTTGCAAGCCTATATCTTGTAATCTGAGTAACTACTTTGAAGATACCAATATGCAATATAATGACCATTGTTAATTTCCTATTATCTTGTCTGTTATTGTCTGTGCCATTAGTTTTATTGTTTTTCTTTCTCTTTAAAATAAAAAATTAAAAACTCATTCAGCAGAGAAAAAGTCACAAATAAAAACAGGTGTTCCAAGTCAATAAGACAGAAATGTATCCTATTTGAGCCACCTATTCATTCATTCATTCATTCTCCATCCAAAAAAGAGATACTGTCCATTATGCAGTAGGTATTGTGCCAACACTGGGAACATAAGGCAAATGTAGTATTGCCCTCATGTGGCTTATGTATGGTCTAGTAGGGGGAGAGGACACAGAAAATCAAGCAGAAACACAACATGTATATGCAAAACATTAACCACAAGGAAGTAAGTAGTAGCTTACAGTAGGGGAACACAGAGAAGGGGAACATAATGCTTGTTGTTTGAGGAGAGAGCAGAGAAAGAGAGAAAGGAGAAGAGCTGTAGGGAAGAGAATGGTAAGAAAAACCTTTCAAGTACAATAGAGAATGAATTTAAAAAGCTGAAAACTAGAAAAATAATGTCATAGTCAGAAATAATAATGTTGTTAGAAAATACTTCAAAATTTTTCTAAATCAGGGATAATAATTCCTCCAACTGAACTTTATGTGCAGTACCCAAAAGTTTCAATCCTTTTTCCTCAGTAAGTATATTTTCATAGTTCTACTTCCAAAACTAGAGTCATTCTAGAGCAGCCAGAAAAAGTGCATCTGCCCAAGATTCAGAAAAACATCCCAAGCATAGGGATTCTGTGAGTGTGTGTATATTTGTGTGTGTGTGTGTGTATATATGTAAGATCAGAACCAATTCCATGCTGCTCAGGAGAACCCCAGATTCCATAGTCAATGAGAGTCATATCAAACTCAACTGACAAAATTGCAGCCACGTCTACTAGATCATTCAAAAATGACCAATGTCCAAATAAATATTTATGGAAAGTCTGATATATGTAGGAAAGTACAAGATTAATCCTTTCCAAGGATTTGCAGGGGACAACCACAAATCAGACACAGAATTGTGAAAGTGAGTCACAATCAGCAAGCAGTTTTCAGTGGTCAAAACACTTGACTGAACTAAGTAGAATACTTACCTGTCTTCTACACTACACAGGCATCTTCAGAATGAAGTTTTCTATGTAATTCATTACTTCCATGCCAATTGATCCATAAGTAATCAGTTGTTGACTATATTGTAAATATGCGCAAGCAAAGCGAACAAGAGGGGCAAGGGCCACCCAATTCTTTCCCTATGAACTTAAACAATAGATGGGACAACAGAAAATAAAGGACCATGTATACCCACAGGGCCTAATGGTCATTTGGGAAACGAAAGAATTTTGGTTTTATTCAAAAAAGTTTTTCCAGAATGTTTAATAGTATTAACACAATAACGATCATACCAAAGTTGGTCCAATGTTTGCAATTCTTAGAAATTAGCTATTTTCAATTTTTCTCTAAATTTCATCATCTTACATTGAAATGCTCAAGAATGACAATTTCTTCATCTGTCTTTTAGTTTCTCCTTTCAAGAGTTCAAGGGTGAAAGTACTTGGTATGCCATTTTGACCACCCAGTTTTGCTAGCTCTCCTGGACAGATGAGAGTTCAGATCTAACACATAAATCTTCTAAGTCGTCTGTCACGGTTCTAAGAACAAATTCATGGTTTTCTGTCTTCATAGTGCCTAATATTTGTGGATTTGCTTTCCCTGCAAATAATGCAAACTGGTTACAACATGCCCGCTGGTAAGGATTCTTATAACTCTCTGACAGCTATTCCCAGATGACAATGACAACAATAAAGTCATTACCCAGAACACCATGTGAATTCAGTTAAACTAAGCAATGAGAACTAATAGAAGTAAATCAAAGTTACACAAAAAAGAGTACAAAATGTTTAAGGATGTGAAACTAAAAGCACAAGTAATTCACCGAAGACACTGAACTGAATGAATAACCATGCAAAGGTGTAGTATAAAGTGATCATGGGTGTCTGAACTATTTAATTGTACATTTTAAAAAATGGATATTTAGACTCTATGATTGAGTTTTCTGAGATAAAATAAAAGAGAAAGATAATGTACTTGATTTTTTTTCTACATTGACACTAAACTCAGAGGCAAATAACTCCAACATATTCACCAGAGTCTCATTTTAGATTCTTGCCATAAACCTGTAATGTACGGAGGTCTTTGACTCCTCCATTTAATTATTCCATCAAGCAGTCATCTTCATAACTTTTTGGTATTTGGTTTCCCCATTATTATATCTTCCCTTTTTCATAAACTATTTGGAGATATGGGAATAAATTGGAGCACATTTGGAGCATGAGAAGTACTAAGTTTTGTCCACATTTCATCACTTTAAATTTTGTTTTAATTTAGCTGCTAGTTCGGGCAGCCAAACACTGATGTTCCTGACTTTTAATGTGGAGCAAGTGAGCAAAGAAGTTGAGTCAGAAAAGAGTTCTGTTCCAAAACCATTGGTAATGTTTTTCTCTCCCAGGGCAACAGAACCGGAGGTGGTGAGGAGGACTTGTGCTTCCTGCACTATCCAGGAGTGGCATTGGCTCCACCATTGAATGACAGGAAAATATCCCTGCTGAACTATCCCAGATGGAAGCTCAGCTGTAGTCCACTGTCACACTTCCCACAGTGCATACTCGTATTTGGTGTCCGATTCTCCAGCTCTTTTGGCAATTCTGTGAATTACCCAAGATCTTTCCAGTAAAAATCTCTTTATGTTTAAATTAATCAGAGTTGGTTTCTATTGCTAGCCACAAATTACACCGAGTAAAATGGAGATTTATTGGAGTCTCAGATCATTAGTGTACAGTTTCCTGGAAGGCGCTGAATGGTGCTCTAAATTTATAAAATATATTTTTTCTTAAAAAGCAAAAGCAAGAAGTAAAATATAGTTGGACTCATTATACTATAGCTCAGTCTTATTCTAACACCAGATCTTGAGTTGTCATAGAAATTCCATTCAATAATAACCCTGGAAAAATCCTCTAAGTAAAACACTGTAACAAAAGAGGGCTGTTTTCAAGTTATTCGAGACCTGGTTGTGTTTGAGGTTTATAGGAATCATGCAGTCCAGCCTAGACTTACTGGATCTTCCACAGATGAGCCAAAACCACAGGAACAAGGTAGCACAATACAATAAAATGCAGTAGCAGGATTCATTAAGTATATTAAAATTACACTCTCAATGTTAGTGATCTTAACTTCCCAGTCAAGTCACAACCTGGCAGGTTGGATTTTAAAAAGCTAAATATAACCATGGTTTTCCTCCAAGAGACTCAGCTCATCCAAAAGGAAATATATAGACTGGAAGTGAAAGAGTGAAAAATTGTCCTCCTCACAACTGGAGCCTAAAAGAAAGAAGTCGCTATCTTATTTCCAGAAACATCAGACTTCAAGTTAAAACTGATCATAAGAGAGAAGGATGGCCCAACATACTGATAAAGGGCACAGATCAGTAGAAACACATAACAGTTGCAAAATTAATATGCACCAAATGTTGGCACACGCAAATTTATAAGACAAAAAATCCAGGACATAAAAGGGTAGATAGACACCAATCAGGACAGGGAATTTTGATACCCCACCTTCACAAGAGACATGTCAATCAGACAAAACATCAACAAATAACTATCAGAGTTAAACTATACTGTTGAAAAATAGGACCTAGCAGATATTTGCAATGCTTTATCAGAGCAGCAGAGTACAATCCTCTCAGCAGCACATAGAGCTTCTCTGAAGTAGACCATATCATAGGCCATGAAACACCCTCAATAAATACAAGAGTACTAGAAAAATCCACATACATACTATCAGATCATAGTGAAACAAAACTAAAAATCTACAGCCAAGAAACCACAACAAAACACAAATACATGGGGATTAAATAATATAATATTGAATAATCAGTAGATAGCAGAAGAAACCAAAATGTTCTAAGAATCACATGACAATGGAAACACAGCATATCAAAATCTATGAGACACAAAGAAAGAAGTTCTAAGATGGAAACTCATAGCTGTGAATGTACACAATAAAAGAATAGAGCAATCCCCAGTAAATAACTAAATGATTGTCTTAATAACATTTCTCTTGTTGCTGAGACAAATACCCAACACCCAAAGTTAATGAGGGAAGGTTTATTTAGCTCAGTTTGCAGAGGTTTTAGTCCATAATCAGCTGGATCCAAGGCAGGGTCGGTTGGCAGAGGAGCAATCCAAAGGAGAAACCATTCATGGTGGCAGAAGACAAAAGAGCAAGCAAGGGAAGAGGGAGACAAGTTTCTTTCTGTCCCTTATATTGTGTCAAGTCTACTGTGGATTAGGACAGTGCCAATCTAACCAGTGGACTGATCCAGCAATCACCCACCCTTAATCCCAGCACCCTCAATCCTCGCACTGCACCACCATTCAATTACACCCTCTAGATTCAGCCACTTCTGAAAAAGCCCTATGACCACATGAGGCTTTGGGGGGACATTTAGACACAAGCCATAACAATGATGTATTTTAAGGTCCAATAAAAAAAGACCAACATAAATGTGAAAGTCATAGAAAGAAAAAAATTGCAAGGATCAGAGTGGAAATTAATGAAATGACACCTTAAAAAGGTACAAAGGATCAGTGAATCAGAGTCAGCTCCTTAAAAGGATAAATAAGTATGACAAAATTTAAATAGCCAAAAAAGGAAAGAAAAATCCCCAGCAATACACTATTGGAATTCACCCAAAACTTCAGGTAAGATCTAATGCTAATACTACTCAAACTCTTCCAAGAAGCTAAAATGGAAGGAGCAAGGCCAAATTATTCCTGGAAGCTAGTATTACCCTGATACCAAAAACAGATAAAGAAAGAAAACTATAGGCCAACCTTTGTAATAAACATAAATCCAAAAGTCTTTAATAAATGCCAGCCAAAAGAATACAACAAATCACTAAATGGTTAATACATTATGACTAAGTTGGCTTCATGCCATAGATGCAAGGATGGCTCAACATACACAAGTCAATGAATATATCGCATGAACAAAAGCAAGGACAAAAATCACACGATCATTTCAATAGACACAGAAAGAGCCTTTGGCAAATTCCAAAATCTGTTCATGGAAAAAAAATCCTGAACAAAGTAGGTGTGGGAGGACCTTATCTCAATTTGATAAAAAGCCACTTATAACAAAAATACTGCCAACATCATACGATAGTGGGAAAAAATGAAAACATTTTCTCTAAAATCAGGAACACAAAGATACCCACTCTCAACACTCCTATTCAATATGATACTTGATACTTTAGATAAATCAGGCAATAAAATGGGTATAAAAAAGGAGGAAGTCAAACTATCCCTATTTGCAGATGGCAAGATTCTTCACATAGAAGATCCAAAAACTCCACCAAATGATTCTTAGACCTAATAATTGCAAAATGGCTGGATACAAAATCAATACAAAAAAATCAATAGTGTTCTTATAGACCAACATTTCTACTGAGAACTAAAGCAAGATGACAGGCCCCTCCACAATCACTTTAAAAGACCAAAGATGGATGAGGGGGGAAGAGAGGAGAGAAAGGAGACATAAAAAGAATTAAGATTTGTTGTACTCATGGACCAACTCTCAATGATAGATGTACTCATTATGTACTGTAAACATATACTAACAAAAAATTTTTAAAAGTTAAATACCTGGGAATTAAACAAAATAGTTATATTACAAAATTACTGTGATAAAAAATAGCATGCACTGGCACAAAAAAAAAAAAAAAAAAAAAAACTGTGAATCAAGAGAATAGCAAAAACAACCTCAGAAACATTCAACTATTTGATCTGCAACAAGGGGACCAAAAACATACACCGGAGGAAAGACAGCCTCTTTTAGTAAATGGTGCTGGGAAAGCTGGATATCCACATGCAGAAGATTAAGTCCAGACCCATATATCTCATCATGCACTAAACTAAAATCAAACTTGATCAAAGATCCAAATGTTAAAACAGAAACACAATCTGCTGGGAGATAACATAGGTAAAACACCTAAAGACATAGGTGTAGCAAGGACTTCCTGGAAAGAATCTCGATGTCACAAGAAATAATAGAGAATCAACAAATGGGATCATATCAAATTAAGACGCTTCTGCGTATCAAAGGAAACAACCAACAGAAGCAAACATATTTTGTCAGCTATTCCTTAAAGGACTAACATCTAGAATATATGAAGAACTTTTTGGTATTTTGATATTGTTCCTTTTTTTCTCTTTAAAATAAAGGAAAAAATTGGATCCTCCAAAATAAAAGACCTAATCAAAAAATGAATACACACTTCTCAGAAGAAGTAAATACATGAAAAAATGTTACTGTAAATACAGTAAATACATGAAAAAATGTTCAGCATCACTCCCCATAAGAGAAATGCAAACTAAAATTACCATCTGAACCCAGAAATAATGGCTATCATCAAAAAATCTAATAACAATAAATGCTGGAGAAGATGTGAAGAGAAAAGAACGTTCATAGACTTTTTACGGGAATGTAAGCTAGCACAACCACTATAAAAATCAGTGTGAAGATTTCTCAAAAAAAATTGAAAATTGAAATTCCATTTGACCCAGCTACCCCCCTTCTAGGTATCTTCCCAAAAGAGTTAAGCCCATCATCATACAGGAATACATACATACCCATACTTATAGCAACACAATTTATAACAGCTAGATCTTGGAAATGGTGTATATGTCCATCAACAAATAAAGGGATAAGGAAAACGTGGTACTTATACCTAGAGAAATATTTATACACTCTGCCATAAAAAAGATAAACGAGGTGTTCGTAGGCAAATGGGTGCAATTTGGCAACACAATGTTAACTGAAGTAGGTTAGGCACAGAAGTTTAAATATCACATAATTCACTTTTATGAGAAATATACACATATAAAAATAAAGAGCAAAATAACAATAAAGAAATAGGAAGTAGGAAGAAGTTCAAATAATTTCCTCAATTCTTTATTGTTTAGAAAATATTTCAATATATATGCTTATTTATTTCATTTATGCTAGTTTCTCTTATTCACTAAAAAGGAAGTTTTGTGTGATTATCTATTTACTTCTTTGTAAGAGAGAGTCTTTTTTGTCTATGGCTTATACTCTGAATAACATTTTGGTCACTCTTTAAGATTATGGCACGCAGTGTTATTCTCTATTTTTTATTTTAAAGAGAATTAAAAAATAACAAAATAACAACATAGACAAAAACAAATTTTATTTAAGAAATTTTATTTTATAGTTTCATAGAAGTAAGAAGTACTATACTTTCTTATATTTTCTTTTTTAATATCTACATCTACTACACTAAAATAAAAATAAATAACTTCTTAAAAGACACTACACTGCATTTTACTATTGATGTACAAGTTAAAATGCAATGTATTAAGTACCCAAAAATGGAATTGAAAGCAGTGCATATTATTAAGTCTCAGGGAAGATAGCAGAACATCTGATGGTAAAATGAACAATATTGGGTAGAAAATCATGAACACCAAAGCATATTTTTAAGAAAAGACTCACTCAAAATGAAATCTTAGCACTCTTTCCCAACCTATTTTGCTTATAGTATTTTTCTTTATTCTGCCAAAATATGATTTAAAATATCTTATATATGTCTACAAGGGCTCTTTCATAAATATAAATTTTTAAACAATAAGAAAGCTTTTTTCAAAGATCAGTTAACCATTTTTTTTTATATTATGGAAAAATAAAGCACATTTTCTTAGTCAAATAATAGGAGAACAACAATAGTGATTACTCTGTGTGTTGTTATCCTCAAAGTAGTTTCTTAAAATACAAGATGTAATCCTTATAGTGGTATAGGAAGTCATGGTATGTCTTTCAGTGTAATAGTATCCTTAAGGCCGACATGTCAAATGACTCTGCAAGCATCTGGAAAATTTCTAGTAATTAAGGAAGGATATTTATGTCCTTTTCTCCCACTGTTCAGCTAAAAGGACAATGAGACAGTAGGAGGAGATAAAAATTACAGAGAATTTCCCAGTGGAACTCATTCACACCATGCCTTTATCCATGTTTAAATGCATAATTTAGTGATTTTCAACAGGGATGGCTCTTAGGCCCATGAAGCCATAAAATTTAGAGAGGCAGGGATCAAAGCCAGAGTGATTCGTGGCTACAGAAGTCATTGACAGATAAAAGCTAACAAATAATTTGACATCCCAGGGACAGTTTTACATCATCATCCATCCAAAATACAAACAATGTTCATGTTGATGAATATATATCAAGTTTGTTGGGAGAGCTCACTTTATAAGTTCAGTCATCTTTACTTATCATACAATAGTCCAGATTTTTTATTGATTTATCTGAGCTATTGGTTTGGACATGAAGAATGGAGGCCTCGTGTAGGCTTGAAGACTCCTCATGCTGCTCAGAGATTCCTTAAGTCCATCATTCCATCTAGACTTTGCCATTTCTTAATACTCCAAAGTGTTATAGACTGCCATGAACCTGGGAATGTAAACCAGTATTGGGTCACAAGGAGTGTTCATCCTCATTCTGCATAATCTCTGCCATAGCTTTAGAAGAAAAGTTTTGTCTGAACTTTAAGTAAACATTGCTCATGTCCACAAGAGAGCTGCCTGACTGTATCAGTCACTTTCCTGTTGCTGAGACAAGTCATCTGATACCCACAACTTAAAGGAGGAGAGGTTTATTTGTTTTATTGTTTAATAGGTTCAATCAAAGCCATCTGGCTCCAAGAAAGACAAGGCATGGTGGAAGGGCAAGGCAGAGGAGAGCTATTCAACCTCTGACAGCCAGGAAACAGAGGGAGAAAGGAGGAGCTAGGATGAGAATACACTCTTCCGAGTCATCTCCCTGATGACCCACTCCCATCGACCTAGGCCCATCTCCAAATGTGAGATTTTGGGGGTCATTTTATATCAAAACTATAACACTGAGTGAAAGGAGGATGCACAAAGTGTTGCATGTATCAAACAAATCTAGAGACTCTACTCTCATACCCTCAGATTTTTATGTTTGCCAGAACATTGAAAATAATTTAGTCTCTTAGGAGTAGATCACATAAATCATGCTCACTGATAATCAATTATTCAAACTCTCAGATGGTTCTGGTCAGCAAGGAGTGGTATCATCTTCATGGAAGTAACATAATTGTAACAGTCAACATATTAGAGTTTTCTTGGCATTTCTTCAACCTTCTTTGAATGTTCAAAAATGAGCATCATTTCATAGATAATTCTGCTCATAGAAGTGTATTTCTCTATGTTTCACCTCTTGAAAATCCCACCCAATTCTTCAAAGATAATTCAAAGGCCACCTTTTGAAGCTCATTTTATTGCTTGGTTTTCTTCACCTTGAACATCCACTGCATGTTATTTGTCTTGTTCCCGTGTCACTTAGCATTATGTATATCATCTTTTAGTCTTTTAAGAATATTTTTTCTATTCAATTGTAAATTCCTTAAGGACCTAAACTATAATCATACATTCATTTTTGCAGAGAACCTGGGATAACAAATACTCTAAATGGCTCTTAAGTAATATGGGTCTTGGTCTTAGAGTTAAAAATGTATTTGGAGTTATATAACTTAAAGAATGATTAAAATGAAGTAGACCATTACTTATATTTAAAAGTGAAGTTTGACTTGGATTCTCAGTCTTAATTCTAGATCAGCGATTCCCAACCAGAGGTGACTTTGCTCATCAGGAGACATTTGTTAACCCTTGAAAATATCTTTGGTAAAGGTCAAAATGGTGCTAAACATCCTACAATGAAATGGAGAGGAAAGTGGAAAGGAAAGCCTCTCACAGAAAAAGAATAACCTAATTCAAAATACCCATAGCATTAAGACTGAACATCTCTGTTCTAACTCTGCCAAGTAAATTGTTTGTCTTGTTTTCATGGGCTGGGTAGCTGAGTGCTCTATGGTGTTCATAAGCATATATTCTCTTCAGGTAACCCCAGTAGTACATTAAAACCCTTCCATTCCTTTTGCTCATGGTCATCAACATATTCAGTAACATGAATGGTTTACCAGGATTAGATATTGAGGTAGCTTGAGAGATTTTAGGGAAATCAGAGCCAGATCTTCGCTATCCTGAAACCAGGGATCAGAACAGTGTGTGTACCAGTAGGGCAATTTTCATTATTTCTGTTACACCAAATCTTTCAGTCACTAGTATGTCCAATATTCTTGCTTCAAACCCGAGATTAGGATAAACTATTATAGAGAGTCAGAGGCTTTTCTTTGAGGCAAATATGGTTAAAGAATGAAGTTCCTTATGCTTCCTGTTTTGTGACTTATAAATCTTATAAATTGTCACATATAGGCTCCCATAGGAAGTTTGGAATCTCTTATATCTAAGAGTTTTGGGAGTAAAAGGAAAACAAATCCCTGTAGGGATGGGCAACATTATTTTTAAAGAATTTGCTTAGAAAACAAGTATCAGGTAACAATATTATACTTTCAAATTTCTCAGGTAAGTCTAAAAATGGAAATGAAGGGTATTTGGAAAATGCACAGCAGTTATTCATGGTTGAGCAAAAATTTTCCCAGAACCAGTGCCTTAGCCACGCATATCTGATCTCTCTGTGTTTCAGCGAATGGGCACATGCGCTCAGACTTCTAGTCAGTGTACTCAGGCTCACTAGGCTGCCATCAAGGCGTTGTTCACATCACAGTCTCACCTGGAGGCTCAATGGGAAGAGAATCTACTTGCTCGTTCACTCACTTTCCTGACACAGTTCACCTTCTGCAGCTCTATGTCTGGGAGCCCTGGATCTCACGTCTGTTAGCTGGGGTTCTCCCGTAATTCTTTGCCAACTGGAAATACTATACAGCCGGAGTCATAAGGAAAGTCATAGAACTGCAATATTTTACCAGGGATGCACCTTGAATGATCTGATGGTGTCAATGACATTGTTATGTTCTTTAATTAATCAACATTCGTAACACAAACCCATGTTTGTATTTTCACTAATTCATGAAGACTCAACCAAAATTTAATAAAAATTTTCTTTTTAGGGAGTGTTAACCTCTGTTTTAAGAAATAAATTTTATTAACTTTTCTATTTCTGTAGGAAATTAGTAGATTAAACTAAAAGTTTTCTCTAATTTTCAGGAAACAATAGTTTTGGGTGATTTATGGAAACTAAGAAGCAGTGCACATATAGATGAATATGTTCCAGTTAGACTTTAAAAGAGCTGTTTCTGTACTTCAGGGGAGGAGAAAGGTTAACTGTCATAGTTTTGGAGGTCTTGGTCACTGGATTGTAATATAAAAAGCAAATATATGAATTGGAAATTAACTACAGATGAGTGATAAAATTTAATATTTCACAGGTAATTATACTTAAAAATTTAATATAATATTCTTAATCAGAAGTTTCACTGGCAAAATTAGACCTGTTATATAATTAGCTTATAAAACTGTATCCCTGT
Organism: Chinchilla lanigera; assembly: GCF_000276665.1. Classification (NCBI taxonomy): domain Eukaryota; kingdom Metazoa; phylum Chordata; class Mammalia; order Rodentia; family Chinchillidae; genus Chinchilla; species Chinchilla lanigera. The sequence goes on from NW_004955403.1 coordinate 22,245,746, forward strand.
CATTTCATCAGAAGTAAAACTAAAGTTAACATTTATCTTACTTAATTGAAATTTTATATTTATCTCTTTTGACTTTAAAATAAAATTATTTTATCTTATTAGTCATATAATTTATTTTCTATTTTTGACATGTAATTGTACCTCTGCCAGGTACAGTGAGATAAATTGGTAGTTACAATATGTAAGAAACAAATCAAGGTAACTAATATTTCCTCTCATTGAACAACTGTCATTTCCTTTTCAAAGGAGTTTTCAAACTCCTATCTTCCAATTCTTTATAAAATATATAATGTTGTAAGTTTGTTCTATATTGTTGTTCAAATCTATAGTATTAATTGCCCATTGACCACCTGTCTGTCTGTTCAATCTATTAATGAAAGTGGGGAACTGTGGTATCCTACTGTTGTTGTACTGATATTTTTCCCTTGCAAAAATGTCAATATATTTCTGCATATGTAGGCTCCCTGATGTTGGATGCATGTATATTTTACATATCTACATTATGAACTGACTTTTTCACCATATATAATGACCTTTGTCTCTTGTAAGAGTTTTAACTAAACAGCTACATTTTCTTGTATAATTAGGCATTCCTGTAAAGGGGAGAGATTTTGAACACAAGGGAAAAAGCAGAGCAAGATTAGAATTATGTGTCCCTATCTAGGGAATGATCAGAAGTTGGAGAGTCCTGAAATAAATTTCTTAGTAACTTCATAGGAAGTGTTCCCATGAGAATACTGTGATATTGTGCTTTTTGGCCTTTAGAATTGTGAGACAATAAATTTATGTCATTCAGGCCATTCACTTTGTGTTATTTTGTGATGGCAACTCTGGCAAATTAATAGAGAGATTAAAACCATCACATAAATTTCATTCCCTTGGGTAACTGATAGATTGAAAGCTAAGAAAGAAGAGAGAGGGGCTGGGGATTTAGCTCAGCGTCAAAAGCGCCTGCCTGGCAAGCACAAGGTCGTGAGTTCGGTTCCCGGTACCGGAGAAAAACCAAAAAAAAAAAAAAGAAGATCAAGTAAGAGAAAAAGTGCAGAGCTGGATTTATTAAGCAGACGTGACTTAATGGTAAGTCACCGGCAGATAGCCAATCTGCAGGTATGACTACCTAAAAATGAAGTTCTCTCCATGGTTTACCACAGTCACCCTGTTACATGCAGGAGTCTCAGACTGATGCTTTTTCAACTACTCAGCACAAAAATTTACTTAGGAAATGTATCTCCATGCTGTTGCTTTATTTGTTTCTTTTCTTATAAATTTTGTTTTTGCCTTTCCTTAATGACAAGAAGTGCCATTTTGTAACTGCCTTTTCGTAATAGACAAAATGTATGTATGTGTAGCCATTAAATGTCTGAGTTATCCATTGACCTTAGAGAGATACAGATGATTACAGATGTCTGGATTTCTCAGAATATGTTACAAATGGGGTAAGAATTTTCTGGAATTTGAAATATTTCAAGTGTTCCATTATATGGTTCATTGTTAAGGACTTAGTCTGGGATCAAGGTAACAATATGAGCAAAATTACAGATGGCAAAATGACAATTCTCTCTATGAGGGACACACAAAATAGAGATAAGGAATTCAGATTTATTCATATTAAACAGTTATTGAGGTACTGAATGAGGTAAAGGTGTCGGATTTATTCACATTGAAAAGTAAGCAGAAGAAAAGTTTGGATAAGAATGGTTGCCATGTTCTACAGAATAAGGTGCTCTTGTTGTTAGGCAGCTAAATCTAGAATTTCATTAAATGAAAGACAATTGAAGGAGCGAATCTTTGTTTCATGTGTTCTCAAAAATTTTTGTTCATAGAAACGCGTGGTAAAATAATCCATGAGGAAGGCTGTGACTAAACACTAGGATCGTGGGAATATCTCTTCATCTCTTGGTAAGTCATGCAAGAGTTTACCTCTAAAGGACAGAAACACAAATAATATATGAATACACATACATACACACCTCACAAGCAAAAGATGATTCTTACCAGGTGCACAGATCTTGAGGAGGATTGTGCCCTTTATTATTTCCTAGTCTACTCTATGGGATTTAGAACCTCTAAACTGTTTTTAATGTGCCAGTAGTCATAGTGTGAAAACACTGGACTATAAGTAAGAATAAGGAGTAAGTGGGAGAGGTTTGTGGATTTGATGAAAACTTGGGAAGAATAAAACAGCTTATAAAAGACAATGTGTGATAGTTCATTTTGGAATCTCTATTCTGATAGCCCACCACCACTTCATGAATGGAAATGTAATATTCTCTCACGAGCAGTGACTCTGCAGTTATTGTATAAAATAATGTAATGAAGGCAAAAACAGTCTGGCTAAAATATTCTTTTGAGGTTTTTCTTTTCTATTACCTGTTTGCAAAGTAAGATCTTAGAAACATATTCCAATGGATTTATTTCAGCTCACACTACAATACCACATTAGTAATAAATAATCCTCTCCCATCACAATAAAAATCTACACTCCATTACAATTACCAAATATATATATCAAGACAGACATAAAGAGCAAATCAGCATGTCAGAATTTTATTCACAATTTAAGAGAGGTCCTCAAAGATACCTTTTAGTGATCTTATTTTGTTTTGGGGGCTCTTGGCACTATAAAGAGCCTACTCCTTACAATACTTGACTACTTAGCCCAAGCAAATCAAGGCACTCTTGTCACTTCATTGATGAGGATAATGGTCACCCTGAAAATAGGCCCCTGGACACTATGTGTAAGAACATAGCACAGACTAAGAAAAGTATCCAACCCTGAATTTAATATGCACTAAATGAAGAAGTCTTGGTCTGACAGCTTACCTTACCCTGATCGACCTTCTATAATAGTGTAACTAGCAGAGAGAAAGACAATGTCAATTTGCAACTGAGGTTCCTATTTATAGCTGAGTGAAGTTGTACCTGAGTAAAACGATGTAAAACACAAAGCACAAATCATTAAAAGCATGTAAATGTTTGAGATAAAAATCTATTCATGAACCCAGCCTTTGAGCTGAGATGTCAAGCTATCTGACCCTATTTTTGTGTGCATTTCCTTTGCCTTCAGCCCATAAATAGAACCTGTAGTTCATTTATGTGGTGTTAGCGGTGTGCTGCAAGAGTGACAGGAGCAGGACACAGCATTAATTTCTACTGAGCTGAGCATTTGGGTCCACAATGGGTGAACTGATGGCATCTAGAGGAGGCTATAAAGATGGTGGCAAAATGGCAGGAATTTGAAAAGTGCAAAAGAAGGACTATGTGAGTCTTCTATGAATGCGATGATTAAGATGAATTAAGAATAAAAGTTGTTAACTATACAAGAGTCAGGATAGCTAAGGGTAATATGGTACAGGTTGATGTTTAAAGAATTTTGAAGATAAATTCCAATAATAAAAAATAAACAAATACCCGATGCTATATGGGTTGTCCACATGCTCACCAAACAGCGAAAACATGGGTAAGATTGTGGAGAAGAATGAGGTAAATATCCACTGCTGTGTGTTTTGCATGGAATTGATTTGGGAGACTGGTGAAAGATAATAAAAGTGGTCAATAAAGGCATGATGAAATATCTGGCAGTTTGACAGTTTCCGATTGGTTTGGGCAATCGAAGAACCTGGTGTGCCCAGGAGGGAAAGATTCTAAGAACAAAAAGTATTTCTTCTCCTGTGCTTCACATTGTTGAGAGACAATTTTTTTTTGTAAAATTTAGAAAAGAGTGTTTCATGAAAAAGGGTTAACAGAGAAGATACTTTTGTTGCTTTTCATGAAAGGAAGATTCCATAAATTACAGGAAAATGATTCTAGACAAAAGAGGTCAGACAATGTAGATTCAGGAAAAAAAGAGAACTAAAGGAGAAATGGGTCCTGGGTTCCAGAGATGATGCATGTGGAGTCTGGTGTCTTTCATTTCTGAATTCTCCACTGGGGTGTTTGTTCAGCATGTTTTCCATCCCTCGCCACAAATAGCACTTTCGTCCATATTTTTTCTTTACTACTCCAGCAGGGATTTAGTGATCTCATGAAAGCTATGGATATTTTCACTAGGTAAATAAAAATAGGTATTTTACATGTAAAATATTAAATGCAATTTGACATATTCTGAAAGAGTATTTTTACCCAAGCCCTCCATGTAAATTTATACTCCTGACCATTGCTTTCTTTAGGTAGAAATCAGACCTTCGTGCTGCTCAAGGGTGTAATGTAGTCTCTGAATATTGTGTGGTTTTATTAATGTTTTGTTCAAGAACAAGACAACAAACCAGGATTTACAGCCAAATACTGTGCTGCTACCAGATTTACATTTTCACAAAATGTAACTGCATTTGCATGATGAAGGTTTTCTATACTTGCATTTATGAGACAAATAAAGCACATTTGAAGGTGACCTTGGAACAGGCTCCCTTACAACCTTAAACCAGCAGGTATTTGACACTTCTGATGCAATACAACACTACTACTTTCCCCCAGAAACTCCCTCCCTCCTTTCAGGGTTTAAAATTTCCTTTTCACTTCTGAAGGTATTTTGTTTTGCCGCAGTATCCTTCCATCGCCAGCTGTTGTTTTCCAAGGTAGTTGGGTTTCACTTTAAGTTCGTATTTTCAAATGCTTTAAAAATACTATATCCTTAATAGTGTAACAAAATATAAACACATTTGGAAAATATCTGTCTATGAACTCAAGTTATCCTTCCTTTCAATTCTACTATCATTTTTTATTCAACAAAACCATCATGGTAGATACTAACTCTTTTAAAGGGTAGGTGATGCTTTGACACTTTGCAATTGGACTGGATTAGAGGTAACAATCTGTGCAAGGAGTTACATATTAAGGCTAATAAGAAAAAGTAAGGTATTTTTGCATTATCTCTTCTGAATAATGTAATTAAATCATGTATTATCTCAAATAGAGAGGAAGAACTATTGATATGTATTCTAAGTCATTCGATATAAATCAAAATTCTCTACTCAAAAAGGATGTAGCTTCACTTTTCCTTTAAGATATTTTAAGTATGTGTTGTGGAAATGTTCACACCACACTTGTGGTCTTCCCAAGTGGTGCAATGGCCTGTGGCCACTGTCACTCATCCGCACACACGTGGTCTACCATTCACCAGCACTAAAGAGCAAATCTACTGCGCCATAGATTCATGGCTGGAGCCAAACACTACCCATTTACCCACCATCTTCCACCCCAACCTGCTTTTCATACCATACCTCTCTCCACTCTTCTTTGATTTTATGTTTTTACCTTTTAATTCTGCTGCTTTAATTGATTGACTCTTCCAAAAGACAGACCATGAAAGGTTAGTGCAGCATTCATCCAAGTCAGAGGGAAGACAGGCCAGCAGGGCCTCTGCCCACCCCCACTTTGGTCTCTCTCATAACTCATGATGGCTGTGAGTGAGGCCCTGATGCATGTGAGGATCGGTCCCCTGTGGCTCTGGCTAGGCATATTTCTCTTCCTTTCTGGATGGCTCCAGACTATATACTCCCAATACTCTAACCCCCGGGAAGTGGTGATTCCTTTGTGGGTCACTGGCACTGGCAGAGGCATGAGTCCTCCAGGCTGGCTGTCCTACAGCCTGCACTTCAGGGGCCAGAGACACACTGTCCACAGGAAGGATGAGCTTTTAGCTTTTAGACATCTCTCTGCATTCACCTACACTGACTAGGATGCTGTTGTTAAGGACCTCCCTTTTGTCCCAGAGAACTGCTACTATCATAGATACGCGGAAGGCAACCCAGAATCCCTGGTTGCATTTAGCACCTGTTCCGAAGGTTTTCACAGAACACTATAGATAAATGACACTGCTTATAAAATCAATCCCAAAAGGTTTTCTGTCCCATTTGAACATCTGTCTTATAAAATGGCCAGCAAGGGGGCCAGGGATGTAGCTCAGCAGCACAGTGCTTGCCTGGCAAGCACAAGGCCCTGAGTTTAATTCCCAGTACCCAAAAAATAAAAAGTAAAACAATGACCAGCAAGGAGATGAAATCCCTACCCATAAGCTTGTAGTTTACCACAAGCAATAGCATGGCAATTGAATTTTCAACAAAGTAATAGTTCCATTCTGATGCAAAGTACCCATGCAGGCTGGTGGACCCATACATGGTTTGTTGAATCGATATTCATGGTAGACTATCAATGATTTGTTTATCTGAGGCGTAATATCTCAAATGTGCATTCATAGTTCTCAGTGAGGTAAGTGCCTATTATAGTGCCCTGCACATTGATGGGTTTTACCTGGATTTGAATGTGGGATCAATGAAATTTTGTAACAGATAGGAAAATAAGTGCCACCATGGAAGGCTTTTGCAGTTGGAAGAAATCCAGCCTTAATGGCCATATTCAGCATGACGTTGCACATTTTCTTATAAACCAAAGATTTCCTCCAGTGGAAGAGTTAGCCTTGGTTGGAACTGCATGTAATCTTGTTTGAAGCTGTAGAATGAAGAGTTATTTATATGATAATTTGTCTGGTTTTTCATATGTTCTGGCACATGGTCTGGATCAGAATTTGGGGATGGAATATAATTCAAAGCACTGCAGGAAAGATGTGACTGAAGGAGAAGAGCACTGAAACTGGGGATCCTTCAAATTGAGTACAGAAGATCCTCGTTGCTTGGCAAACTGCCCTCTGAAACCTGGAGTTTCTTACGCATTTGGGCCTTGTTGCAAAGGCTGTCACTTGGTGCAATCAGGAACAGTGTTAAAAATAAAACAATCAATGTGGTCTTCCTAAGTGGTGCAGTTGAACTTCCCATTCATGTCCAAAAGACATGTATGTTCAGGGTGGGACTCCTTGCATGAGCAGTGGCTACGGCTGTGAAAAGAAATGTAATAACCATTATGAACACCATAGCCAGAAGTGCAAATTAGTGTTGCTACAGGAAAATGAACATCCAAGGAGATCCTTTTGGTAATTATGGTAACAAGGACAATTCATATGTAAGATGTACTATTTCAGACATTCTCTGTGGGAGAGTGCAGAGTAAAACTGTAAAAGATTCCCTCTTTGAGAGACCATTCAACTATACATTTTGCTTACACCAATGGCATCGCAGTTCTGACTACCACTGATATTGATATCAGACCTGATGTTGGTGAAGTGAAAGATGGCACTGACGGTGGTGCATCCACAGGAAGTGTATCGCTATGTCTCTCTAGACAGATGACTCTTCACCCGACCACAATACAAAAGTGTCTGCAAACACAATCATAATTCCTGCTGTAAATAGGGGTGGGCCAGGCCCCACCTAACTGCCTGATAGAAGGCCATGGACATAGTGCAGACAGCAGCACACCTTCTCAACAAAAAGTGAGAAATAAGATGCACTACCGGAATAACTGGGACTATTTTTTTAATACATGCTACTGTATTGTTTTGCTAGTTGTGTATTTTTTATGGAATATTCACAAATAGAAACTAAGAAAAAAGTGAACAGTCAAACACACTTGAGGAAGAGCACAGTATTCAAACGTCACCTGACTAAAAGCACAGGGTTCTGACTTCACAAATAAGTATAATTTTTAAATTACAAAAAAAATTCCAAACCTTAATGAAATTTTCCTTATGTTAATTTTTGGCATCTTAGCTTTAGAAATGATATTGTGTCTATCCAAAGCTAAGTCTGGGAATCTGTTATGTTTCAAGATCACAAGCATTCATCTTTAGATGATATATATGTCATTTCTAGCTAGTCACACTTCCTATTATTTTAAGCAATTTCACTGGTTTATTTTTCATTGAATTAGTGTCTTTGTGTTTTCTGAACAAAGTCCCTACTCAAGATCACTTCTCTCTGTGTGTGTGTGTGTGTGTGTGTGTGTGTGTGTGTGTGTGTTTTATTTTGATGTCTCTCAGTTCCAAACCACTTTCCCATTTCTAGTCATTTTTGTCACATAGAGAGAGGGAACTTACAAATTGCATTCCGTTTTTGGCAGTTCTCCTTAGTAGTTCCTGCTATAGGCAAGCAAGAGGGAGACTGGAAATCTGAGAGAACTGTTTGATGAATGGTAGCATGGTAGCATCATCTCATTGACAGCTTTTACCTTAGCAGCAGCAGTGGCTCTCAGTCTGCATGTTACTGTGCTTATATACTAACTCCAGAATCAGCAGTACCGTCGGCCCCAGAGATCAGCACAACTACCAAACATCTGACCCTCATGGACCTGATTACCAAGTCTCTGCAGCCTTTCTCAAACTCCAAGCACCAAGTTTGCTCTACCCTCCCCTTAGAGGTTCCTGTGTTATCACCATAGGACCTATTCCAAAGTTCTATGTCAGAAAGTCCCTTCAATCATCAGATCTATACATAGCAGATATACCTCATAGTAGCTCACAGTTATCTCAAGGATATAGTTTCTCACTTTGTGACTGAACTCTGAGTGATACAGAACTTACCTTAGTATGGTAGCCAACACAAGGAGGAGGTCGGGATCTGAAGATTTTCTATTTTTCTCACCACTACCCTTTACTATCTTAAGGAAATGGAATAAACTTAGGTACAATTTCTTTAAAACCTGCAAGCAGAGAAGGTTAGCCTTTGCCATGCAACTGTTATACAACTTTGATTATAAGTAAGATAAAGAACATATTTACAATTTTATGTATGATGTAATAAGTCTTAGAAAACTATGCTTCCTTTGTAAAAAAACAAAATCCTCAAGAAACTTTAAAATCCATATTTTAAGAGCATCAGAAGCTATGGAGGAAGAAGGAATAAATGAGTTAAATTTCAAACACAAAAAACACTTCTGAAATTAAGTGAATATTGAAAAGTAGTCCTCCTCTGGAAGATGTGTTGATGTTTCATGTAAACTGATGATGAGGTTTAGCCCAATCAAACAAGAGCACCTCTGTGGAGAGAGGATCAAATGAATTTTATCCTTCCTTCTGTTAATATGATTTATTATACTAAGTGATTTACATATAATGAACCATCCCTGCATTCCTGGGATAAAACCTACTTGGTCATAATATATGACCTTTTTATGATTCGTGGCATTCTTTTCGCTAGTATCTTGTTGAGAATTTTTTTTTTATTTTTATTTTAAAGAATAAAAGAAGGATAACATAATAATAGGGGGGACTTAGCAAATTACAGACAAAATGGTAG
>NW_004955403.1:22255865-22268778 GCF_000276665.1 Chinchilla lanigera
GGGACCCCACAACCAGTTAGTGTCCTCTCCCCAACTGTCAGCACAGGCAGCAGGAATCCTGCTGCAGACTACTCCAGAGCTTCACCACAGCCTGTACTGTCAGGGGAAGAATAGCTTCCAATGAGTCTCTGCAGGTATTGTGCAAGGTCCTCCTGGTTTACACCTTCTGAGCGGCTCTCATGACCCCAGTACACTGGACTTCTGACTCCGTGGGCTTAGTCTGCATTCCAATTTTCTCTGAGTCCTTGTTCAGCAGCTGCTCCTGCGCTGGCTCTGGACCTTTCTGGTTCCCAATTGCAGGAGCAAGAGTGGCCCATTGTATGGCATATATTCCCAGGGGTTGTTCAAAGTTTCAATGATTCACACACATCCGTGGGTGGGCATCTGCAGTCAGTGCATGGTGGTCCAATTGTGTCACTGTTTCTCTGTGTCATGATAGATCCCAATTGAGTGGCGGCGGCCGGCCTATGGGCTGGCGCACAATAGCGCTCGCCGCCACATGGCTCCCCATGCGCTTGGGTCCCACCCTCCGGGAGCCAGCAGGCAGGAAGCTAGCCAGCCAGAAGGCTGGCGCTCCCCACCCGCAGCTCCCTGTGCGCCGGAAGCCCTCCTTCCGGGAAACCCCGAGGCCGGGAGTGAGTCTCCGGTCCGAAGACCGGTGCTCCCCGCCCGAGGCTCCCTGTGCGCTGGGGGCCCACCCTCCGGGAGCCATTGAGAATTTTTGTATCTATGTTCAATAAAGAAATTAGCCTATAAAAGTGTTTTCACTTTTAGTTTCCTTTGGGAGTCAAGGACCATGTTTCTAAAACATGAAATCAAGGACCATCATGTTTTTGAATCAAAAAAAATGCTGGCTTCCAAGACAAAGCTTGGCAGTATTCCTTCCCCTTTCAATTTCATTAAAGAATTTGAGGAATATTGATGTTAGATCTTCCCTGAGTTCTTGTGAAGTTCAGTGGTGAATTCTATTGGGTCCTGGGATTTTCTTAATTGTTAGGGCTTCTATTGCTACTTCATTTTTCTTGCCTGTTATGGAATTGCTCAGCTTCTATATTCTTGGTTCAGTCTGTGTAATTCATATATAATGAATGAAATCTTATTCATATATAATGAAAATCTCTGCATTTCTTTTAGGTTCTCCAATTTGTTGGAGTACATGCTTTTGAAGTAGTTAGCAATAATCTGGATTCATTGTATCTGTTGTGATTTCAAATTTTTCATTTCTAACTTCATTGCTGTGGAGTTTTTCTTTCCTTCTTTTGGTAAGATTGACTAAATCTCTTTCTTTTATTCTTTCAAAGAACAAGTTCTTCTATTCACTGATTCTTTGCATTTTTGTCTCTATTTCATTATAACAGCATAAGCTATTATCTTTAAAATTTCCTTTCTTGTAGCAGGTTTGGGTTTGGATTTTTCTTGATTTCCTAGGTCCTTGAAGTATGCTGCTAGGTTATTTGGGCTCATTCTATTTTTCTGATGTAAACATTCACAGCTATGAACTTCTCTATTGGGACTACTTTCATTGTGTCTCATAGTTCTGGAATGTTGCATAGAAATTATCATTTAACTCCAGAAACCGTCTAACTTCTTCTGTGCCCCACTGATTATTCAAGAATGTATTTTTTAATCTTCATGAGTTTGCATAATTTTTGCATTTTATTTTTTCAGAAGAAACGGACAGGTTCCTAGATACATATGAATTACCAAAGCTGAATCAAGAAGATATAAAAATTCTGAATAACCCAATAATATTCAATGAAATTGAAAACATAATTAAAAAGTTACTAACAAAGAAAAGTTCAGGTCCTAATGGATTAACAGCTGAATTCTACAAGAAATTCAGAGAAGATTTAATACCAACCCTCTTCAAACTATTCAATGAAATTGAAAACATAATTAAAAAGTTACTAACAAAGAAAAGTTCAGGTCCTAATGGATTAACAGCTGAATTCTACAAGAAATTTAGAGGAGCTGTAATGCCAATTCTTCTCAAACTCTTTAATGAAATTGAAAGGGAACCAGTTCTCCCTAACTCATCCCCTGGAGGCAAGTATTACCCTGATACCAAAACGAGAAAAAGACCCCACCAAAAAAAAGAAAACTACAGAACAATCTCTCTAATGAGCATAGATACAAAAATCCTCGATAAAATACTGCCAAAGAAAATGCAACCAATCATCAAGAAGATTATACATCATGATCAAATGAGATTCATCCCAGGAATGCAGGGATGGTTCAAAATATGCAAATCAGTAATGTAATACACTATATCAACAAAACCAGAGACACAACCTTTTGATCATCTCAATAGATGCAGAAAAAGCCTCTGACAAAGTCCAACATTCATTAGTGACAAAATCCTTACATAAAATAGGAATAGATTGTGTTTACCTCATTCTGATAAAAGCCATGTATGACAAACCAATAACCAAAATCATATTAAATGGACAAAAACTGAAACCTTTCACTTTAAAATCAGGAACAAGACAAGGATTCCACTGTCACCATTCCTACCAATAGAATTCCACAAACATTAGCCAGAGCAATTAGACAAGAGAGAGAAAAAAAGAAATAAAGATTTTAAAGAAAGAAGTGAAATCATCATTATTCACAGATGACATTATACTCTATATAGAAGATCCTAAAAAAAAAAAAAAAAAAGAAGATCCTAAAAACTCCACAATAAGACTTGTAGATTTAATAACCAAATTCAGTAACATAGCTGAATACAAAGTCAATACTCAAAAATCAATGGCATTCCTGTACACAAAGAACAAACAGAGAGAGCGAAATTAGGGAAACCACACCTTTTACAACAGCATTCAAAAAAAGGGAAATATTTAAGAATCAATCTAACAAGAAAATAGAAGATCTATATAGTGAAAATTGCAGTACTCTGAAAAAAGAGATCAAAGAGGATTTCAGAAAATGCAAAGACATTCCTTGCTCATGGATAGGAAGAACTAACATTGTGAAAATGGCCATACTTCTAAAATTGCTTTACAGATTTAATGCAATCCCAATTAAAATATCATTAGTATACCTCACAGATCTAGAGAAAATATCCCTAAAGTTCATCAGGAAGCAGGGGAGACCTAGAATAACAAAAGCAATCCTGGATAACAAAGGCAAGGCAGGTGGAATCACACTCCATGACTTGAAATAAAACTGCAAAGCCACTGTGATAAAATCAACATGGTATTGGAAAAACACAGGCCACTGAAGGTCAGTGGAACAGACTAGAACATATAGATATAACTACAAACACACTCAGCCACCTTATCTTTGACAAAGGGGCCAAATATGTTCCCTGGAAGAAAGATAACCTCTTTAATAAATGGTGCTGGAAAAACTGGCCTTCCACATGCTGACAACTAAAACTAGATTCATGTCTATCACCATGCACTAAACTAAAGTCAAAATGGAAGAAAGATCTAAATATTAACACAAAAACACTAAATCTACTGGAGAAGAAAGTAGGCAAAAATCTTGAAGACATGGGGTAGGCAGAGAGTTCATAAACAAAAACCAAACTGCATGGGAAATACTTCAAAGAGTCAACAACTGGGATCTCATCTTATTGAGAAGTTTTTGCACATCTAAAGAAATCACCAACAGAATAAAAAGAAAACCAACAATTGGGAAAAAAATTTTAGCCAACTATCCCTCAAACAAAGGACTTCTCTCTAGAACATATAAAGAATTTTTAAAAATTAGACCCCCCAATTCAAAGACCCAATGAAAAAATGGGCATCTGAGATGAATACACACTTCTCAGATGAAGAAATACTAATGGTAAATAATTTATGAAAAAATGTTCAACATAATTGGTCATTCAAGAAGTGCAACTTAAAACAACACTGAGATTCCATCTCACCCCAGAAAGACTGGCCATGATCAAGATGTCAATCAATAACAAATACTGAAGGGGCTGCATGGGAAAAGGAACGCTTGTCTACTGTTGGTGGGAGTGTACATTGGTACAACCACTATGAAAATCAGTGTGGAAATTTCACAAAGTCTAGGATTAGAGGTCCCATTCAACACAGCTATTCCCCTTCTGGGTATTTTTCCAGAAGGCTTGAAAACATCATTCCATGGTGATATATATGCACCCATGTTTAAAGCAGTGCAATCTGTCATAACTAAATCTTGAAAAGAAACCAAATGCCCATCAATAGAGGAATGGATAAAAAGGGCGTGGTATAGAATATTACTCAGCTATAAAAAAGATAAACTCAAGGCTTTTATAGGAAAATGGATGCAACTAGAGAACATACTCATAAGTGAAATAAATCAGACTCACATGTGTAAATACCGTATTGTCTCTCTAGTGCAAAAACCTGAAAAAGTAAATAAAATCCAAAAGGTACAGTAGATGTTGTGAAAAGGAAAGAAGTTGCTCAAAGAAAGGAACAACTGGGATGAGAGAAAGGAGAAAAGAAAGAAAAAAGGAAGGGGAAAACATATATGTGTATACAAGGATAGCTGGGATAATTGTACTGCTGATGTCTATTGGTTTACTGACAGGAACAGTTATTGCTTAATTTTTTTCTTTTTTAATCAGTTTTGCATGATTATATCTGGTAATCTGAGCAACTGATTTGAAGACAACAATATGCAACATAACAACCATTGCTGCATCCCTACTATCTTGATTATAGAAACTCTGTATCATTTCTAATGGGTTTCTATTATTTTTATTTGCCTTAATTGTTTGATCATTCTTATATTCTGATGTCTGGCAATCTGAACAACTTCACTGAAGATAATAATATGCAATATAAACAACCATTGTTAACTTCCTATCATCTTGTTTTGAAATTCTGTATCATTTTTATTGTTTTTGTGCTGTTTTGGTTTTGTCTTGGTTGTTGTTATTTTGTTTTCTTTTCTCTTTAAAATAAGAAAGGCAAAAATTAAGGAAGATGGGCTGGGGTATAGCTCAGGCACATCACCTGCCGGGCAAGCACAAGATCCAGAGTTCAATTCTCAGTTCATACACAAAATTAAGGAAGATGAGAAGGAGGAAACGAAAGTAAGATAAACAATCCCATTAACAAGTAAAAGAAAGTTAATAGAACTGGATGAAAGTAACAGAAAAGAACAAACAAGAAAAAGAAGACAAAAAATGCAGTGCCAAATTAAAAAAAAAAAAAAAGAAAGAAAAAGGCAACAAAAACCAATCCCCCCCAAAAATGAAAAAAACCAGTCCCAGCACCAATGAAACAAAAGAGAAATTAATCCAGAAAAAATACCCTCTGTGTCTTTGAATGCCAGGTTTCTTTACAGAGTTTGCAGTATTTGAATCTACCAGATATGGGGGAAAGTTAGTAAATCACTACTAAAACCTCTTTTGTTTCCACACTCACGTTTTTGTATGTAAATATTGAGTCCTGCCCAGCCATTTCAGGTGGGAGTCAGTTTCTGCTCTAGGGCTGTAGCCACTCTGTTTGGTGCTAGTTTCCATGTCCTAGTGTCTGTCCCAAGTCACAGCTTTCTCTCCCTAGCTCTATGGCCTCTGGCTTTGTGAAATGGCCTCAAGGCCTCAGAGGCCCTTCTGTCTGTACACTCCTGGCAGTGGCAACTCTCCAACCTAAAGCATATGCAAGATCATGTTGCTAGATTGGGAATGCAACTACACCACTGAATTCTGCCTTGATGTAGGTATCACCGCAGGGGATGGATAGGTGGGTCAACCAGTTCACTGGATTTAATTCCAGCATTGTCAGACCCAGTCTCCTCCATAATCTTCTAATGACAAGCCTGGTTTCTGATGTTAGAAGGCAAGACACGAGTGTCCTTTCCACAGAACTTAAACTTCTCAGAAGTTCCAAATATGGCTTGTGTGCTCTCCACAGTTGTCTCTTACAGTCTGAAGTGAAGTTGTTCTGTAGTTGTTCTTTTTTTAACTTTTATTTTAAAGCAAAAATAATAAAACCAACTTTTATAACAAGATAATAGGAGAGTAACAATGGTTAATACATGAATATTGTTATCTTCAAGTAGTTACTCAGAGTACAAGATATAGGCATGAAAAAATTGTCCAAACAATATTAGCAAAAGCCTTTCTCCTCAACAAACTAAGAGAAATAAATAGTATAACTATATTAACATATATATATATATACATATATATGTATACTTTTCCCTTCATTCTTTCTCCTTTGCCCCATCCCAGATTCTCTTTCTTTTTGAACACTTTCATCCCGTTTCACAATATCTATCATATATTTTGGATTTGATTTAGTCTTTCAGCTCCTTACCCTAAGGAGACAATGCAGAGTTTGGATATGTGTGCCTCATTTATCTCACCTATGATTATAGTCTCGAGTTGCATCTACTTACCTATCAAAGTCTCAAGTTTATCCTTTTTATGGCTGAGTAGTATTCCATTGTATAAAATGACCACATCATTTTTATCCATTCCTCAGTTGTTGGGCATTTGGGTTATTTACAAGATTTAGCTATTACAAATTGTGCTTCTGTAAACATGGTTGCACATATATCATTGTAGTGTAATGTTTTCAGTTCTTTTGAAAAAACACCCAGGAGGGAAATAGCTGGCTCGAATATGACCTCTAAGCCTAGTTTTTTGAGGAATCTCACACTAATTTCCACAATGGTTGTATTAGTCTATGCTCCCACCAGCAGTGAAGAAGGTTCCTTTTTCCCCACAACCCCTCCAGCATTTGTTATTGGTTGATTTCTTAATGGTAGCCATTCTTTCTGGAGTGACATGGAATCTCAGCATTGTTTTAATTTGCATCTCTAAAATGACCACTGATGTGAATATTTTTTCATATCTTTATTTTCCATTTGTATTTCTTCATCTAACAAGAATGTATTCATCTCAGATGCTCATTTGTGGCTCTTTGCATTTGGAGAGTCTTTTTTTTTTTCAATTCTTCATATGTTTTAGATTTAAGTCCCTTGTCTGAGAGACAATTGGCTATAATTTTTTCCCACTCTGTTGGTTCTCTTTTCATTCTATTGGTGATTTCTTTTGCCCTGCAAAAGCTTTCTAATAAGGTCAGACCCCAGTCGCTGATTCTTTGTAGTATTTTCCATTGCAGTCTTGCTTTTGTACATGAAGTCTGTGCCTATACCTATGTCTTCAAGATTTCAACCTATTTTATCTTCCAGTAGATTTACTGTTTCAATTTTAATATTTAAATCTTTGATCCACTTTGACTGTAGTGCCTGGTGGTGGACATATGTTTAGTTTTAGTCTTTTTCCAGCACCATTTATTAAAGAGGCTATTTCTTCTAGTGAACATGTTTAGCTCTTTTGTCAAAGGTAAGGTGGCTGAGTGTGTTTGGAGTTGTGTCTGCATTTTCTGTTCTGTTTCACTGATCCTCAGGTCTGTTTTGGAGGGGTGGGGTGGGCTTTCTTTTCTTGTTGTTTTTTCCAATACTATGTTGATTTTATCACAGTAGCTTTGTAGCATAACTTCAAGTCAGGAGTTCTGATGCCCCCGGACTTTCCTTTGTTGCCCAAAATTGCTGTGTAGTTGTTCTATAGCTCAGTCTTAAACAATTGACTCCTTCCCAAAGTGGCTCCTGATCCAATACTCACAAATATGGCAGGTGCTTCACTGCATTTCCTCCACAACTCTGACCTGCATGTGGAAGGAGTTGTTTTTTCAGAGAAAATTCCCTGCCGTTTCTTGTGGTTTATAATAACTAAGGGCTTTTCTGCTCGCTAGCACTGCTGGCCCCGTTTGTTATTTCTCCCTGGAGCTGCCAGCGCTCTTTAGGCTTGCCTTGCCTTAGCAGAAGCTGGCGTCCCTGGGAGCAAGGGGTTAGGCTGCTCTGTTCTTTTCTTTACATTGTAGTCCATTTCTTCAGCTTCTCTGTAGTTTCCATTTTCCCTGTCAGCTCCGTTTTGGGTTCCAGTAATGTACTTCGTGTTTTCTTTCCTTCACCACTTTGTTGTTCTCCAGATATGTTGACTGCAGGCCCCATAGATGCTGTATTTTAATGCCAGTCTTACTTTGCCATTTTTCCTAACTCCTTGATTGGTTTTCTATTTAAAGGACTCTGTCATCTACAAGTAAAGGAGATTGTTCTTGCTATCTTTCAATTCTTATGCATCTTTTTCCTATTATTTTGCACTAACCCAGATAGTCACTGTTATGTTAGATGTTTGCAGTAGTAGTAGCATCTTTATCCTTTGCCCATTTATAAAGGTTATGCTGCTATGAATTTTCTGAGGTGTATGATCATTACATTTTTAGAATATCAATATTAAAATACCTTTGTATTCCTTGGGATTATACTTGATTATAATATATTTAAAGATATTAGATTTAATAGCATTTGGAAGGTTTCTCTTGTGTAAAATATAGATTATCTGTTCCATAAAAGTTTTGTAGAATTTAAAGTTCTCCAGTGAAGGAAGGGTGCAAGTAGATGGAAACAATAGGGGAAAAGAAAAGAACTGAAGGGGGAAAAGGTTTGCAAATAGAAAGGGGACCAAGAGTTGGAAAGATCAGGGGAGGAGAATGGGGACAAGAGACAAAAAAAGTGAATTAAGATATATTGTGTACATATACCAAAAACATAATCCCACAGTAAATACAATCATCACGTACTCCTAACATGTACAAAGGAGAAAGAAAGGAAGAAAAGAAAAGAGAGAGAGAGGTCCTTAGTGGCACAGCTGAAATTGTAGTTCGATAGTTGAGCACATGTCTAACATGAGTTTTTGAGTCTGATATCCAGCGTGGAGAAAAACAAATAGATATTAGAAAGCTATCTGGTGCTGGAGTTCTTTGGGGAGAAGTAGTCTTTGATTGCATTTTAATTTCTTACCTGATATTTGTCTCCTGGCAAATTTCTTTCTTTAATTTGGAGAAAAGTGGAGAACATATATACGCCTCCAGAAATTTTTCACTTTCAACTAAGTTTTTGAACTTTTAGCCATGATAAACTATTATATTTTGATCTCCATATTTTGCAAGAATATCTGCTGGTGATTTAACACAACCTTTTCATTATTGACCTCTAATCTTTTATGATTTTGATTTTATAGAATTTGAGACTTCATTTATAAACATTCACTAAATGCAAGAAGAATGTATGTTCTGTATATTGTAGGGTACAATTCTATTACATGTAGAATTGATTTGAGCTCACTGATCAGAGTCAATTTGCTTAACCTAAATTCTTTTTGTTTTCTGTCTTGTTAGTTTGTGTCTTGGTTACTTTTCTCGTTTCAAGGACAAAATACCTTAAATCCAAGCTAAAGGAGGAAAGGTTTATTTAGTTCACAGTTTGTAGAGGTTTCAGTCCATAATCTGCTGGCTCCAAGGCAGAGGGGCACATGCCAGAGGGACAAAAGTTCATGGCAGCAAACGATACAAAAATCAACGAAAGCCAAACAGGGCAAAAGGGAAGAAAAAGCCTCTTTTCCTCCCTTATACTGAATGCAGGCTACTCGCCCAGGGTGGGTGAAGCACTCACACTGTCAGTCCCAGCACTATACAATGAACCAGTCACGAACTCTACATTCAGCCACCTCCAAAAAACCCGCCCCCATGACTACATGAGGCTTTAGGGGGACATCCAGACACAACCATAACAGTTTGCCTTCTTGAAGGTTTAACAACTCCAAATGCAATTGTTAGTTTAACTAGTTTTTTCTTCATAATTTTTTCTTCCTAGTCATATAGAAAAATGTATGTTATTTATGTTATTTTCTTTTATCTTTTTAGTACGTGTAATATTTATGTCTTTTTATTGACATACAACAACCTAACTTGTATTTCTGTTATTAAAAATCAATAATAAAAATTGTCATCACTTATATCTTTCAATTACTTGTGTTCTTTTCTATTTTGTTGTAAATATCTATTATAGACAATATCTTATGGCATCTTATTTCCCTGAGAGTCCCTGTGATTTGTTATGCATGTTTAATCTGTTTCCTTTTACTTTATTATCATGTTATAATTTATTCTTATCATTCTATTTTACATTTTGTATGAACTGTCTTTCTTCTTTTTATTAGTATGTATTTATGATACATGATGTTCTTTTGGCTTATATATGTGTATATATATAAAATCTTAATCATTTTTGAGCCCCCTTCCCCCTCCTAACATCAATTGGTTCCCCCATTCCTGATTCTCTTCCCATCTCCAAAATGGCTACCTCTCTGTATCCTATTATCTGTCCTTCATTTTGCTCTCTAAAGTATTTATATTTTGGGTTTTTCATATAAAAGAAGCCATATTTTGCATCTAACTTACTTCACTTAATACTATGGTCTCAAGCCTTTCTGCTAGAGCCACCATCTTTGCCAAAATGATGAACCCCAAGGGACCGACAAGGGGAACCCGGTTCATGTTCTCTAGGCCTTTTAGAAATGTACATGTGAATCTCCAAAAAACGTGGTATTATAGACATTAAGGGATGGGTACTCTTAAAAAAGAAATGTCATACAACTGTTGTTACCACGGCGAAACTGAAGCCGTACAGTGTTACCCAGCGTGCTGCTGTCATTGCTGTAAGCAAGCAAGTTAAGGTAAGATATTTGCTAAGATATTTGCTAAGGATGAGAGTATTGAGCATATTAAACACTCAGAGTCAGGATAGCTTCCTGAAGCGTGTCAAGGAAAATTACCAGAAAAAGAAGGAAGAGAAAGAGAAGGGTTCCTGGATTCAACTGAAGCACATCCTGCTCTGCCCAGAGAAGCACTTAGTGGGAACCTGTGAGAAGGAGCCTGAGTCGTTGGAACCTATTCCCTATGAACTCATGGCATAAGCTTGGGATGGAGCTCTGCCATTCAGCACCTAATTAATGGCTAAGTGTTCTAGGCCCTACTTAAAAATTGTCCTGTGTTGCAAGGATGGTTTTCTTAATTGAGCAGGTGTTGCTCTTTACCTCAGAGAAATACGTATTTGGAGTAGATTCTCATTGTACCTAGTTAGTTGTGTCAGCTCTTTACTCTTCAGTGTTTTTCTTGCTGAAATATGTGAGGTATTGTGCAGGTGCATAGCCAAATGGCCAAATATTTATGAAATATTTATGTTGCCTCTAAATCAGCATGGGGAAAAGATTTATCAAAATAAATGGAAGTCAGTGCATGGCATTTCAGTTAAACAAATTGCTTAAAGCACCTTTAAAAAGAATTTATTTATTTATTATTCATTTATTTATTTATTATGGTCACAAGATCCACAAATGACTCAAATCTACAAATGGCTCCAATCTAGCCCCTATGGCTAAGTAGTACTCCATTTTGTATATGTACCACGTCTTTATCTATTTATCTGCTGGTGGGCCTTGAGGGTGTTTCCACAGTTCAGCCATAATGGATTGTCATTTTATAAACTTGTGTAGGTATGTAAAATCATGGTAATAAAAAGATTGAGAAATTTTTCAGGAAGATAGGAAGATATAGCTCAGTCAAATGGAATTTCTATTTTTAGTTTTTTCAGGAATACTGATTTCCATAGTGTTTATAACTAGTTTATTTACCCACCAACAATGTAAAAGTGTTCTTTCAATCCCACATCCTCAGTAGCATACTTTTTTTTTTGACTCCTTGATGACAGCCATTCTGATTGGAATAAAATGGAATCTCAGTATTTTTTTATTCACATTTTCCTAACAGCGAAAGATGCTAAATATTCTCTTATATACTTATTGGCCATTTGTGCTTCTTTTGAAGTGTCTGTCAATTTCAGTTGTCACTTTTTAAGTGTCACTTTGGGGTTTTTTTTTACTGTTTTTTATGTTTTCTAGATATTAGTTCTCTATCAGAGGAGTAGTTGGCCAAATTTTTTCCAATTCTATTGGTTTTTTTCTTCATCCTTTCCACTTATTTTTTCTCCATTCCTGATTTTTGTTAATAAGATCATTTTTTAAGATTCTGGCTTGAAAGTTAAAATTCAGTATCTATTTTTCATTTGGTTTCTGTTATTATATTAAATTTTATGCAATACTTTAGAGCACATTATTATTTCTTCCCTTTGACAAGATCTTAGCAGGCTATGAATTACTCCTGACCTTTTCTTGTTCCCTACCCCTCAGCATAATTTGGTATAATGTAGAGCATTATATCAGGATTATTATAGGGCTATACTGTATAATATAATAGCCACTAACCACACATGGATATTTAAATTTAAATTCACTAAATAAAATTTAAAACTCAGTTCCCTGACTACACTGGCTGTACTTTACTTATTGTTGCTTTTGTTCTGTTTTGTTTTATTTTTTGAATGTAGTACTGGGAATCAAACCCAGAGCATACTAGGCAAGTGTTCATTATCAAGGTATACCCCCGACCTTTTAAAGTTTTGTTTGAGTCAGGGTCTCAAGTTCTACAAGCTGTCCTCAAACTTGCAATTTTCCTTCCTCAGCCTCCCAAGTAGCTTGGATGGCAGGTGTGTGGAACCATTCCCAATAAAGCATTTTACAATTTAATAAACAGATATGGCTAAAGACTATCATTATTGTGCAATAAAAATGGATTATCTTCATTCAAAGTAGAAAAATTTATTGCATAGTGCTGTTGTGCACAAATTTTCACAATTTTTTAAAATTTTTTAATTTTAAAAATAAAAGGAAGAAAACATTAACAGACAGACAACCTTTTACAAAATAGCAAAAGAACAGTACAGACAATACCGAGTTACAAACAAAGTGGTAGGAAATTAACAATGCTTCTTGTATTGCATATTGATATCTTCAAAGTGGTTTCTCATGAAAACAGATAGAGACATGCAATATTGATCAATCCAGGACTCATTGACAGTTCCTTTCAACAAAGAAATAGAAGACAGTAGAACCACTGTGTTAACTATCCTGTATATACATACATACAACATTTCTCCTTCTTTCCCTTCTTTTTTCCCACATCCCAATTGCCCTTTACCCTTGAGTGTTTTCCTATCATTT
>NW_004955403.1:22270562-22282291 GCF_000276665.1 Chinchilla lanigera
CTAGTGGTTCCAGAACTATATTGAACAGGAGTGGTGACAGCGGACATCCTTGTCTTGTTCCCGATTTTAAAGTAAAACCTTTCAGTCACAGATAATTTTTTCTTACCATTTTTTATTTAGTATATCTTAAACATCCTTTTTTTTTTTTTCCCAGTACTGGGAATCGAATTCATGACCTCGTGCTTGCCAAGCAGGCGCTGTGCCACTGAGCTAAATCCCTAGCCCCAAACTTTCTTTTTGAATCATTTAATCAATGATTCAATCATTTGAATTATTCTTTTGAATCATTTCTTTATAGATTACCTTCCATAAAATATATTCTGTAAGGTTTTATATGCCTTTATCATCATTATGTACCTGGGAGCATCCTTATTTTATTCAATTTAATGTTTATATGTAAAATTCTAGAGTAGGATTATTTTCCTTCAATATTATAAAAGTATTATTTTAATAATCGAACATTGTCATTAAGAAATTTGATGCCAATTATTCTTAGTTTATAGTGAAATGTTATTTTTCATTAGACATTTTCAGAGTTTTGTCTCTGTTGTTTTGAATTAAACAAAATCTGTCAAGATTTGGAATTTTCCTTATCAATATTGTCCATTGCTCTTTAAATTATTTATATTTTGGGTTTTTCATACAAATGAAACCAAATATGGTCGTTTTGATCTAATTCTTCCAAAATTCTTTAATTACCACCCATTATTAAAACAAAAAAATAGAAAGTTTCTGTATGCCATCTAGCTTTATCTAGGAGATTAAAGTTGACCTCTCTACTTGTGTTATCTTTATTTTAGATCTTCTTATGCATTTTCCACCTTTTATGCCTTTATTGCACTTTTAGGAAAAAATTTCTAACCAGATATTTTATCTCACTGCAATTAGATATTTTAATCCTATCTCCGTTTGATTTTTCTTCAATGATTATTCTTCTTTCATATTTCCAGTATCACCTCTTCTCTCTTAATATATTTATAGTACATACTTATTTCAAGATCTTGTTTTATCTGGGCCATTCATTTGGCTCCCTCAGATAAAGTCTTTCATTATCAGAATTTCTTTTAAAGCCCTAGTCTTCCTCAGATACCTGTTTGCTCTCTTCCTATGAGCTCAAGACCAGTAGCACTATCAACAACTTAGTTGATAGTACTTACTTAGGAAAGCTTCAAGGGAGAATGCACAATCCTGATAGGCTTAGCAAATACAGAAATGACTTACAGAGAAGATCCTCTCATTGAAAACCCAGATTCCTCTACTCTTACCCCAAGACCCAACACCACCGCTCTCTTGGTTCCCCGCTCCCTTCTCTTGGGCACTGTGCTTTCTCAGGTCTGCTTTCCTCTTCCGTAGTTATCTTGCACATTAACCAAGAAGAGGCAACTAGCCACATGTGCACAATCTGGTGCTAGCTGAGGGCTGCAGCAGTCTCCTCCACCTGCTAGGCACTGGGGAACACAGTGACCCATCCAAGGTGAATGAGATGAAAAGATGACAACTAGAAAGTTCCTTCCAACAGGTCTTCTGGTTTTGGGGGTCTGGTTCTCTTTAAGACGTAGCTACTGTTCACTTGCCAGGAAATGACCCTGACCCCTCTGTTCCCCCAACAGTTGCTATATTGGTTTGCTTTTCAATCATCCCCTGGATGTTTTTTACTAATTTTGGGTTGAGTTTAGGGAAAGGAGTCAGCCTCTGACTTGTTAGCTTGCTCTCTTGTTCAGAAGACTCATTGCTTGAGTGAAAGTCTACACTGACCTAATTCAGACATGGCCTAACCCAGGGAAATAAGAACAAGTGATGTCTTCATGTAAAAAGGGCTCTACAACTGGGACAAAAGTTATATATCTCCCATCACCCACTGAAAACTGGACCAGGAAAAAGCTCCAGTCGGAGAAAGTCTAAAATGTCCTGTAGAGTCCTAGCTTCCAATACTTAAGGTTTGAAAGCAAAAACATTTATGACTTTTTCCCAAATTTCTAATAAAGAATTTTATTGCAGCTCCTCAGAAGAAGTCCATGCCCTTACCATCAAAATGGTAGAAATAATTTTTGGCAATTAAAGACTTAATTAATAATCATTTCATCATTAGTAAAGTGCTAAAATTTTATCAGTTATTCATAAGTCCTTAGCAGTTACCCTGAGAAGCATCCTCTAAGGAAAGTTGAAAAGTATTTGTGATTTCTCCAAGGTCACACAAGTTGTAAGTGTTACTGAGGTTGAAATCCAGGTGGTATTTTCTTTTATACTGCCTTACTTGCATTTACGTTATCCAAATGTTTTCAAGATACACATCCTCAGATAAGTTTAATTGCTCAGGAAATATTTACATCTGTTTAAAAGCTGTCTTGGATACACACCTGGAATCCATGTGACTTAGTTTAATTTTTTTCATTTTTATTCATATTTTTCTTTAAAGTCATTTTTTAAAAACCTAAAAATTATTTCAGAAACATACTGGACCTCTCCAGAGGTACACATGTGGTGGTTTCAGTATGAAGTCATGCAAACAGTGCACCTGGCCTCTGTGGCTTCTCCCATGAGGGTCTTATTCAGGAAGCTTTTATTTAAGCAATAAGTAAGTCTTTTCTCTACCCCAGGGATTAGAGCAGGGACTAGAGTGAATCCAGGGAGCAGCTTTTCAGAGAATTATTTAAGCACAATTTAACTGAGCTTCCAATTTTTTTCAATCTTTCCTTAAGCCAGTTTTCGACTGTAATACCAGACTTTTCTCAGTATATCCAAGTTATATTCAGGTAATAAATGAGTTAGAGTGGAGCCAAAGTATAAGTCTCATAATAGTATCTAATGAACCAAAAGGTGTAAATATACAGCTACTTTGCATGCTCAAATATTAGAGTGAAAAATTTTCCTCCTAAGAAGACACTGTACTTTAGGACAGAGAAAACTGTCTTCTATTTGTGATACTATAGAATCACTTACCATCAAGGAGAGCTCCTCAATTACTTTGTTATAAACAACAAAATACGATTTATGAAAGACAAACTACTGATATAGACTCAATTATTGCTGACTTACTGTTACTTATGGAAGTCACCCTTCTGAATTTGTTTTGAAAGAATTTGAACAGATATAAACACTATTCCTGGAAAATTCAGGACCTCAAGTTTACACACAATGCAAACATATATGTAAAATGATTAATGAAAAAAAAATTCTTAATGTTATGTGAATTAGCACCTACTGCATGGGGTAAAATTTCCCATGACAGTATTATGTATAGTTCAAACACTGTGATTTCTCAAAAACTAGATGAACTATAAAATGAAAAATATGATCCACTATTTAACAGTGCATAGGATGAACTGAACTAAATTGTTTTTGCAAGAGTTAGAAGGGGGAAAAAATACTGCCAAATCATTGTATTATTAAAATGTCTATAATGACTGCTGCTGTATTCTCTGACTGACCATCTCTGAAAAAGAAAACCACGCAATAAGGAGGGAAAGGTTGGCATGAACGAGGTTAGAGGAAAAATGAAGAAGGCAAAGGTAACGGTAGACTACCTCTTCCCCACTGTGGTCTTACAAAGCCTTCAGAAAGAGAACCTGAATCAGCTTTAGTTCTAGGCAACAAAGTAGTTTGCCCCCAGCCCCATGTATGCCTGGCCCCTGTTGCACTTCCCACGTCTGACTTGGTCATGTTTCTGGCTGGCTGCGTTGTGAATGTTAATCCAGAGTTCTGGATTCAGCTGTGGAAACAAGGCCGGAGCTGCCCTTCTGTCCATCTGTTCTACCAACTAGGAAGCCATATTCCCTTCCTCTCAGGTGTTCTGTCAAACATCCCTAAATAGAAAATATCTCTCCTACATCCGCCCTTTCTTTAGATACATGCCAAAAATTCTCAACCCCTCCTTCTATGATTCCATGCTTTCCAACTTATTCCCAGCAATATGCACACACTCTCCCTCAGAAAGGGAATTACAACACAGGGCCCACGTTTGGTGCCAACACACTTTGTTCTTGTTATTTGTCTAGGTGTTGAGAAAACAGAGTCAGTGTCACATGGATTTTATCAGTGATGCTTGTCTTTTCTTTCCCAAGTTCACAGAAATGAAAGCCCTTTAATTAAAATCAAGTGGTCTAAGCGAACCTCCCACTTCCCTCTCCATCTGTGGAGTATTTGCTTCCAGATATACTCAGCCTGCTCCAGTTTCTGGGCTGACATTGGTCCAGTTCACCCTTCTGCAGTGTCAAACACAGAAGCAAGCCACACTGTTCCAAAGATTGTTATCTCTGTGCTATGAGAGGCCTGACTTCTACCCGCTCTTCATTTTCAGGGAGGATTTCTGGTCTACCCCTTTTCTTCCTTTTGTTAGCAAGATACATCTAAGGGAGTACCCATACTTTTATTCTTGTCGCCTTTTTCTGAAAATCACTGCTGTTAAATGTATAAAATGTAATTTTTGCAAGCAAGGTAGGGTGAACAGTTTAGCCTGACAAAAATATGTGCCTTCTTTATGCTTGCCTCTTCCTTTTTCAAGCAAAGACCCTACCAACTCTACAGAAAGAAAGACCCTCTTTCTCTACAAACTCCTCAAATGAAGTGTCATGTCTTCCTCCTACTCTGACCCCTGCCCATGCCCAGTTCACTGCTGGAACATAAGATAAATGCAATGGGAATTTGTAGGACTGAGCTGAACTTTACTTATAAAGGGAAAGTAAGTCATTTCCATTCTTTTTCTTGAAGAAATGTCATCCAGAAATTGATTCAGCTACTGACACTCATTCACTGATTGGCTTTGTTGTAGGAGCTGCTGAGTGGGCTGGTGGTTTTCTGAAGTGGGCACCTGTCCTTAAAAGACAGAACTGAATCATCATGTAATTTCCCACCCAGTGAAAGCACTGAGATGATAACTCTGAGTCATGATCAACATGAACAGAATTCTTCCTAGCAATCTAGTGCAAGGGGGATAAATCTCACATTTTTCTTCCTAGCATCCCAGTGCCTCATGGACTTTGTGAGTTCTCCACAGCCTCAGATGGCTCCATGAGACTTTTTAACCTTCCTGAAAAACAGCACTGTATCATTTTTCAGAGGGTTGGAAAGTGACAGGAGCAGCGAGAACTGCCTTTCCCACTGACCTAAATTTGCTACCACTGTAGAGATTGGCTGAGGACCTGCACCTGCTAAGCTAGGCAGTCACAGCTGTTCTGCATCCTGGCTCACTCCAAATAATTGCATATCTCAAATTTTACTGTATTTGAAGGCATTCAAAGATTTTTTATATTTAAGACTTCTCTCATTAACTTAGCCTCTGAGCATCTCTGCACTCTTGTTTCACTGTGCCAACCTCATTACTTATATGAATATTACATTATGCTTTTCAGCCATGAAACCCAATACTGTAAACCCACACATGATCAATTGGAATTATGCCTAGTTCTGAGCAGATATAATGCACATAAGCCTTTGAAAGATTTTAAAACTACATAAACCAAGTGAAAAGACAATACACAGGCTAGAATTTTATAACTCAGTAAATATGAATATGTTAATACTCTAAGTACCAGCACTCTGCAAGACATTTTGATACAAAAACAAACAAAAAAGACAGATAAAGCCACTTTCTGAAGATCCCCGATGCTGATTCTGTGCAGATTCTATAATGGTCCATTTATTAAACTACCCTATCACATCCCAAATTGACTCACAAGTGATTCACTCATTTATTGCGTGAGGCAGACAGAGCAAGCTGTTGCAGAATGTACAGTAGGAGGTCTTGTATGTTGCCAATGGCAGTGCAAACTAGCCAAATATGGAAGAAATTTTTTGCATTGTTCAAGTAAACTTGAAGCTGTACGTATACCATGACCTAAATATTCCACTCATGGGTATATTTCTATGTGTATTTGCCCCAAATGTTCATAGCAACACTAACAACTAAAACCTGAAAATAATATGCTGTATACCAACAAGGAAATGTATAATTTAATTGTGTCTTAGAAGAAATTTCTGCCCACCCTTGTGAACGTGCAAATGGATTTGACTACTGCCTGACTGGAGCCTTCACTAGAAGCTTCTGTTCATTCCAGACCTTGTGGAGAACTGGGAAATGTTCAAGGGCTACCCCAAAGGACATCAAGCTGAGGTGATGGCCCATGCAAGGAGAGGCTTCCCAGTTCCCATCTATACTGCACCACCAAGTACTTTCTCAATCTCATCTTCTTGGGAAGTTTTCAGAGAGACTCTCTTGACTACTCCACAGTAATGCTGCCTAACAAATAAAATTTAGACTCAGCATAAGCTATTGTTAGTCCAGGGATATTCTTCAATAGGTATTACACTAATTCAATTGACTATTTTATAGCAGTGCAAGCAAATGAACTTCCAAACACATAATATTATATTGCATAAATATACACATATATACACTCATATACATGCAAAGATTAACATAAAATAAGGAGTGAGAAATACTAGTGACCCCTTGGACTTCCAGGCATCTTAGCCTCAAGGTTAGACTTGTGAGGGAAGGAGATAGCTGGGACACTCCAGTTTTGATTTCCATAGTATAAAATCCAAGCACTAATTATTATAATGCAGGAGTAGCACAAAGACAAAATAACACATAGGTGGTCAGCTTTCCATCACTATAACAAAAACTTGAAATAAATCAACTTATGAAGAGAAAAGAGTCATTTTTACAAACATTTTGGCGGATGCGATCCATGTCCCACTGGCACCATTGTTTTGGGGTCTATAGTGAGGCAGCACATAAATGGCAGAAGTATATGGCAGAGCAAAAAATAAAAGAAAATAAGGAACTAAGGTCCCCCAGTCCCTTCAAGGGCACACCACTAACAACCTAAAATCTCTCCCTACACCCCACCTCTTAAAGTTCTACCACCTCCCCATAGCGCCACCCTGGGGTCTTTGCAGGGACATTCCAGATCTAAACTATAGGAGTGCATCAAGATCCTAGATTAATCCCTTGCACCTTGGCTACTCAGTAAGTGTCAGATAGTAGTATAAGGGTACTTCACGCCTGGGCTCTTATCTTTCAAACTGTGACAGTCTGTGGACCTGGGTGATAAGTACCTGAGATGCTTCCTAACAATGGAATTCTGGGCCTCACAGCAAACAGAGTTAGAACTCCATAGGCAAGGCTAGAGAATCTGCATTTCATTACACTTTCGAGATTGGCTTCAACATAAAAAGACAGACCTATGAAGCAGGTTGAAAGAGGATTAAAAACATGTGAGAGCTCAGGTTACTCAAGATGCTGCAGTAACAATTAAAAGGAGTGTACAGTACTGGAGTATATCCAAAATTCTAATTAATAACAACTGATTATGTACAATTTGTCAACTATCTGCTATAGATATAGATATAACAATACAGTAAGTCCCTGACTTACAGACAAGTTCCATTCTAGAAGACTTGTTCGTAACTCAGATTCATTTGTAAGCCAACACAGTACACCTGTGAAACTTCGCAACTTGCGTGTTCTTAAGTCAGGGACTTACTGTTCAGTAAACTACTTCTATCATAATTCTTACTACAGACTTGCCTGACCTCTGCACTGTCCCTACATTTACAGGTAGGGACACTGGAGCTCACAAATATTGAGCAACTTTTAGGGGCATAAAAGAAGTAAAAGCTGACCAGCTCTTTTTATAAAGATATAAGTCGTAAAAGCATACGGTTTCTGTTCCAGGTGGAACAAGACTATATTTACAATTATGTATGTGCTAAGGAGCCACAAATTAGCACTAATACAAGTAAGCCAAGAAGCAGGGAATGTTTTCCTTCCTACAATAATTCTCCTTAGAGCTGTTATAAATGAATAGGCCATGTTCTTATTTTCTGTAGGACACAACTACAGGGGACTTAAATCAAACTAATGCAACATTTAGTCTTAGCTCTCCCAAAATTGACTTTGGAATTCTGGTTGCCTGATCAGAAGGGCAATTCCTAGGACTCACTGAATGTCTCATCCTATCATCTGAGCCCCCGCAGCAGCACTACTTTTAACCAGCTTCAGTGGCCCATGCTACGACCCAGGGGGAGCTCTGACTCCTATCACTAGGGGAAAACCCTCAAAGGAAAGTGAGCATTACACCTGAGGTCCTGGAGCAGGCATCTGCCCAGATGGAGCTACCGTCTTGCCCACGTCATCACTTCCCACCTAACACTGGGCTCCACTGCCAGCCTCAGACAGGACAGAGAGGCATAAGCAAGCCCCTAACTGCGTAGAGCTCCTTATCGCTCCCAGCTACAACCTGGCCTGACCTCTGTCACTATCCTAGACATAGTGGATTCTTACGGATTACAGGGAAAAGGATGATGTCAATTCAGATGGAAAAGGTTACAGAAACATGGTAATAGCCAAATGTCTTCTATGAGCAATTAACCCTAAAATAATTTCTAAGCTCGGTATTTCCCATAATACTCAAGACACAAGCAATTCTGGGGATTAAATAGGAGCCAGGAGAAAGAGACTATGTATTCTGAGCTCTTTCCAAATATTCCCTCCTCCACTTGATTAACACTGACTCCTGCAGCTGTTAGTTTTTCTCACTGGCCTCCCTTAACCTCACTCAGCCAGCCCTCACACTCAGGCATTGAAAGGCTAATGAGTTCCTAACCTGATTTCTCCGCAAACTGAACCCTGCCTTTGCAGGGAGGAAAATGCTCCTTTGCGGCCATCCCCCAGCCAGGAGAGTATATGCTCTTCCTCTGAGTGTTTAGTATTTTAGTTAGTTTTTATCTGCTGTGCGCATTCCCAAAATAAACACTTCTGAAGATGCTGTGGGACTCTGATGCCTCCTTCCAGTCCCCAAGGTACGTTGAAATCATCTTATCACAGGAAGCGAATCACAGGGCTCTCATTCTCCCATGCTTACCGTGTCTTCTTGGTGACTTCACATTCTATGAGCTATTTTTAGTGGTTAAATACCGGCTTCTGAAGAGCAAAGCTCCTGCCATCCACTTGTGGCCTGGGAATAAAAGAAACCTCAAGATACTGGCAAAGTATTCAAGCATATTATTCTATTGATCTTCTCTGGTCAGAAATCACCTAAATGTTTCATCAAAGTAGGTAAAATACCTGGCACTTTAAAATATGGATATAACAGTAGTTCAATAAAAACAGGCTTTAAAAAAAAGACACTTTAAAATCCATTAAATTTTTTAAACATCTTAAAGCATTCCCAAGCTGGAAGTGACCAGTGATTGATATTTTTAAATAAAACCTTTAACATTTAAACATTAAAGCCAAACGTGTTCTGAAGACCTGTTTAGACTTCCTTTTACAGAAAGATAAGATTATGTCCAGGATAGAATCAATTTTGGACTTTTATTATAATAGTGTACATCAGTGAAACTACGTTTTTAAAAACTATGTGGCTTTTGTTTACTATAATATATTCCCCTAAATTGCTAATCACAGAAAGTAGCTTTAGCAGAGAATAAAATTCATCTCTAAGTTAGGGTATCTGTTCTTTGTGAACCACATTGCAACAGCCTGTCGGTCATATCTGAGCTTTTCCACAGCCAGTTCCTAAAACACTGGCTGGGCCTCTCAGTCCTCCAGCAACAGCTTCATGGACATCCTTTCTCATCCCTCGCTCACGGTGAAGAGACGCACATCTCCCGGAAGGGTGGTAGCTTCCCTCCCTCTGCTCGCTCCCATCACTAACAAAACGGGGAAATTTGAGCAGTTTCTCAGGTAAAGCCGCTGACTGCTTTAGGTTGAATGTGGTACTTTATCGCTCCGATTAAATCCCAGTTTTGTCTCTGGAAGAGCAGGGCAGCAAGCCGAATGCTTTCTCTGTGAAAGTCGCCATTTATCTCTGACTGAACAGGGCGAAACCTAACGAACGGGGGCCACGAGGCTGCGCCCTCGGAGCACAGCCAGCTGGGGAGGCGGCGGCAGCCGCGGAGCCACTGTGGGAAACTCACTCTGCAGAGGGCGGGGCGGGGGGGGGGCCTCAGTGCAAGGGCAGCAACTCGGGCTTGATTTGGGTCTGGCTCAGGTCAGCATCAGTGTCGATGCAGGCCTCAGCAGACAGCGTGAGAAGGCAGCAGGAGTGCAGGTGGCAGGAGGTGTTGTCTATGTGGGAAAAGAGCGGACGCTACTGAAAACAGACACTGAGGACTTGGGTGCCGGAAAACTCAGGAGCACCTGCAGGAGGCCGAGGCGCAGCGCTCCCTACGCTCACCGCAGCCGGGCTGGACCTTGACCCCAGGAATGCAAACTTGCCAGCAGGTTGCCTGGTATCGTCCTCTCAGGTCTGCTAGTATTTACTCTGCAGATCCTGGCATCAGTGACTTTAGCCGGGCGGGGCGGGTAAACATTATGTAAAATTACTTCTTTGCTTTCGTGACTCTTCCCAATTCTTTAAGTCA
Source organism: Chinchilla lanigera (assembly GCF_000276665.1). Lineage (NCBI taxonomy): Eukaryota > Metazoa > Chordata > Mammalia > Rodentia > Chinchillidae > Chinchilla > Chinchilla lanigera. Next base: position 22,280,934 of record NW_004955403.1, read on the forward strand.
TCCTACCTTGCCACTTAATTATTTTGGTTACACAGTAATTGTATTCTCTCATTAGCAAAGTGGGAGGTTTCATAAGCCTGGAAAAAATGCGGTACTTAAATGCTATTATATAGTTAGGTCATTAAAAATCAGAGTAAAGGAAGCCTACAGTTTTAACAACAACAAAAAAATCCCCAGCTTTGCAAGTATAGAGACCATTCAGCAGATCCTCGGCAACGTCTCATGGACCTCAGCCCTGAGCCTCCCCAGGCCTCTGGACATTGCTCACCCTGCAAGCTCTGATCCAGAGTCTTTGCCCAGCCTGTCAGCTTCCAGATCGCCTTGGGCTGCAATCCCTCACGACCTTTGAAATGTCCAAACCCAAGTCTTACATTCACTGACCTCACCGCATCATGTGACACTTTAAAAAAATTCTCCCCCGACCCCGCCTCTAGCCAGTGTTGTCTCAGCTCTTTTCTACCTTTCATGGCCTCTCCTTGTCTTTTTAGGATACTTTTCCATTTGGCCCTTGAGCATCGCTATTTCTCCTAATTCCATCTTAGATGCTTCGATCCCCTTCCACTTACTCCCGATGCCTATTGTTTCCACTACCATCGCTATGGGAAAACTCTGGAGATTCTGTGCCAGTGAAACTGTCCCATACGTTCCTCAGGGTCCCCAAAATTGATATTATTTTTGTCACTTGCAAATCTCTCACCTTCTAAAGTCTTTATCATGATAACCGGTTTGCTATTCACACAACCTGAATAACCACCTGTCCTTCTGTTCTTTGCCTTTGACAGCATTCACTCACCGGGTCCTTTCCAAATACCTTAATGGATTCTCTTCCCCAGTACCCTTGCTTTAGTTCAAGGACTTGCTAGACCTTATCTAATTTAGTATTCCCATGGCTTCCTAGCAGTTTTCTCTCCCGATCTTGACCTCCTCTGAACCAGTCTCCATGTTATAATCGAGTTAATTTATAAGACAACAAAATAAATCTATGTTTGCTATGCATAACCCTGACACCCCCCAAAACAGGTGTCTCATGGCAGAGCAAGGCAGGAGGTGCACTGTGACACCTCCCTCGTGGGTCACACGGGCTCATGTCTACGTCTCTCTGAACACCTGCTCTAGTATCCTGCATCCCTCTGTAGACATATTAGCCTATTGCAAGAGGCACGTAGTGGAACAGGACTGCCTCAGCCCCCATGCTGGGTGTCCACTGCTTCTCTATCCATCACACACTGGTTCATCATTTTTAAGAAAAGTCACTGGATCACAGTACTCTAAAAAAAGAGATCGAAGAAGATTTCAATAAATGGAAAAACATTCCTTGCTCATGGATAGGAAGAACCAACATTGTGAAAATGGCCATA
>NW_004955403.1:22284006-22299175 GCF_000276665.1 Chinchilla lanigera
AAAAAAAAAAAAAAAAAGAAAAGTCACTGGATCGATTCAGCAAAATGGATGTTTTGGTTTCTCTCTGAGTTTTATAGCCACCTATTGTCCAAGCAGTCATAGTCAAAGACAGACATGTTAGTTTGGTTGTCAGCAAGGGTGTGAAGAGACTTGGCAAGTGGACAGGCCCCATAGAAAGGTGTGGACTATGCAGGTGTCCCAGTTCAAAGCTATTAATTCATCTGCCTCATGCCTGCCTTTTCAACCCAATCCCTACCTCTGGTTCTACCTGGGTACATAACAGCTTTATGGTACCTTGAGTTCTTTGTATATGTTTTACACATTTTCACATCCAAATATTCTTTTGTATCTGCCAAATTTTTTTGCCCTTTCTCCAAACCTGCCTCTAAACTCCTGGAACCAGTATTTGGCAAAGTACTAGTTGATCATTGAACTCTGCATCCGCATCACCTCCTCTTGAATATTCCACTAAAATTTGCCCCTAAAATGAGAGACTACTTCTTCAGGGTCCCCTTAGTATTAGGACATGCCCCACCAGTCTCCATGCACTGTGCTGGCATCTTTTGGCGTCATCTCTCTTCTCACCAAAGAACAGTCCTGTCAATAGAAGATTCAGGTTTTGTGGTTACTTCTTTGGTGCTGAGCACAGTTCCTGAACCTCAGATCTTAGTGATAGTTAAGAGATGAGGAGAGACACAAAGAAGACTGGAAAGAAGAGTGGTACAGTTAAATGTGTTTTCCTTACCTTCAGAGTCAAGCCTTGACTGGGTTTTTCCATACACAGTACGCCCTCTGGCTGGGCGGATTTGGCCCTCTGGAGTTTCACCAAAATGAAACATTTATGAGATCAGTAGGAGAAAAAGCCATACAATTGTATTATTATGCACAAGGAAAAACTAACAGCACGGAAGTCCTACATAAAATGAACATCCAGAAAAGCCAAATGGTTATGGCTTATATCACTTCCCAAGATGTCGAAAGAAAAAGAGAATTGGATAGGAGGGTGCTTGACATCACCTAGAAGATGTTGGTGATAAGCTGTGGTAGAGAGGGAGAAAAATGTGTGTGAACAAAAGTGCTTGTTATGCAGGCTCTCTAGTGACCTCCCAGAACTGCCCTCCGAAGAGCAGATGAAAAGTCTGACCAGGTGGGAATGTCTTGGGCATGGGGATTTTTAGTCTTTTCTTATTAAGCATCCAGAGGTTAATCTTTGTTGATTAATAAAATTTCATAACAAGTATATTCTTCCTGGGAAGGGAGCTTCGAAGGAAGCACCTCTCTGCTCTGCTCTTTAAAAGAGAAAAAAGCTTAAGAGATGTGGGGTAAGGGAAGGAAGTACAAAGAGAAACCAGAAGTTGTTTTTTGTTTAAAGTTGCTGTACATTGGAGTTTGGAGCATGGTTTTCTGCACCCACTGTTATCGAAAACAAATGTCTAGGGATGTAGTTCAGTGGTGCAGTTCAGTGGTACAGTTCTTGGCTAGCATGGACAAGGCCCTGGGTCTAATCCCCAACATGGCAAAAACAAACAACGCAAAACAAAACAAAACAAAAAGCAAATGTCTGGCCAGTGGCTGAGTGACACTCTGAATGTCTGGTTCTATCCTTTCCTTTCTACCCAGGCTGGTGCACCTTTCCCGTCCCTCTGTATAACCCCTTGCTCAGTCTACAAGACCCTGGCACATCACTCTCACAGAGACTTCTGGCCCTCTTCTTGGAAGAACATTTCTTGGCTGACGCAGTAGGTTTTTTTCAAGATCCCCATAGTCAAGCATCTGCTGTTGGTTTTCCTGACATATGTCTTGTCTTGTTGGACATCCTGAAGCACTGGCTTTGCTTTCAGGCCTGTTAAGTCCCCAGTTGCTGGTGGAGTTACATCAGACAGTGAGCTGCAGGGCAGGGATGAAATTTACCATGTATGATACTATGTCTCTTAGTATCAACGTGGCAGATCGCACTCAGCCAAGAAATGGTATCTGCCGTTTTTATTACTTCTTGCCCAGTTTCATGCAGACATTCAGATTACGTGCCATCCTCTCTCTCGCCCAGCCATTGCTAACTGCCACAGTCCTGCACCTTTTCACTCTCAGGTATCCAGCAGGCACAGGTATTCAATGAAAGATGAACGCTTTCAAAGAGAAAGATAACAGAATGCTACCTACTAAGTAGTTCTATCATGACACCCGCAGTCAGGAGGCCCTTCTGGTTCAAAAACTGTATTTGAGCTTTGTACTCCTGGAATGGTCTCTTATGAGCCATTTCCGTGCAATTCATTGTACAATGGCAAAATTTGAATTGAGTCTTGTTCTTTCCTGAGACTTTCCCTCTGAGTATGATTCCCTATTTCACTCCCTCTGCTGACTCTCTCTTCTGCTTATCCTGGCAGAGTTAGCCAAGCAGAAAGCGTCCATCTGATATTTGTCAACATGGCTGGATGCCAGGAGCTCTTTGCAAGTAATTTCTATGCTTCTTTTAAAAGCCCAATATCTTTAAGAAGCCTAAAGTTTTATGAAGGAGAGTCTTTGTCCAAGTTCATTTGGACTACTGTCTCAAAAACACCACAAAAAGAGTGGCTTGCAAACACTTCACTCAGTTGTGAAATCTAGGAAGTCTCAAATCAAGCACAAGTAGATTCAGTGTCTTCAAAGGGCTTCTTCCTCTCTTCTCAGTGGGCCCTCACATGGAAGAAGGGATGAGGGATCTTTCGAGTCTCCTTTTAAAAGCTCTAATCCATTCAAGAAGGAGCTAGTTTTGTGACCTCATCATATCTCAAGGCCCCAACACCTAATGCCATAATCTGGGGAGTTATGGTTTCAAATATGAACTGGGGGCAAGGCACAAATTAGTCCATGGCAATCCTGTTTTTCACTTTTGTGTGACCTTTTTGTTTAGGGGGAGACAGACAGAGGGCAGTAAGCTAGCATTCCTGATGTGGTCATCGCAGTTAGGTAGGACATTGAGCTCAGTCTTACTTGGTTTACGGCTTGTACTGAGTAACTACTTCAAAGATAATGACAAAGTGTAATGACTAATGTTATTCTCATTACTTAGTTATGAACATTTGGGGTTTTTTTCATAAAATAAAAAATAGCAAGGAAATCCAAAGAGTAGTTTAGACAATTGAAACTATTCAGAAGTCAAAATTTCCTAATGTGAAGTGTGGGTTTACTTTTCAGAATCAATATTTTATTACCATTTCCAAGTCATTGCTTCATCTGATGTTCATTCTCTGCCTCTGAAAAAGACAAAATACTCAGCGTACTTGAAAACATTCAAGTACTTGAAAACATTAGTTTTCAAAAACCATCAAGTGAGGAGAAAGGGGGAATGAATAAGAAAACAGAAGATAGCAAAGAAAATAAATAATGAAGAAGCAGCTTTCTGGGGAAGTAAAGGACATGGACTGCTGCTAGATGTTCTTCCCCAAGGTTCACATATTCAAAGCTTGGGCCCAAGGACAGCACAGAGCAGGTGCTGTGGAGTTTCAAGAAATGGGGTTCAGGGTGGGGCACAGGAACCTAGAACAGTTGAGGGTGCTGCCTACTGAAGAATTTAGGGAAGATTTCACTCAGTCTCACTGAAGCTCCTGAGAGAGAGACCACTTGTCTCTGGTTTGCTATCTGAGTGGGACGAGACCCCCTGCTCCAACTCATGCTCTGCCCTTACTATTCACTCTGATCTCACGCAGCCACAAGGGTCCTGACCAGAACTGAGCCAGTGTAGGCCCTGTGCCCTTGAATCTCCACAACTGTGAGCCAAAACCTGCTTTACTTTATAAAGTTGGCTGCCTCAGGTATTTCAGTATAGTGATAACAAGCTGGCTAACACATAAAGTAATATAAAAAATAGCAGTGTGTCTAAGCATTTAGTATTCAGGAAGAGGTTTAAAAAGTCATAGGAAAGAAATTTAAGCACGTTTAATGCTGGAAAAGATGTTGAGAGTGACATGTGCATTCTTTCTGTGGATTTCTCTTCATGGATACATGACTAAAGCTATACTCTAAAACACTTCAATATTTCACTGAGTTACCAGACACTATTGAAATATTAAGAATATAAATAATTGATTTAGTGCTCCCATAAAATGAAATTATTTTGCAGACTGAACTAAATGAGTAAAAAGAAATGTAGACATAAATTTAGGAGACACCAACAAGAACTTTAATTATGAGTGTCCCAAGGCTGAATTAAGAAACTGAACATTTTCCAGTCCAGTCCTTGCCCTGTCTTTCTTGCCCAGCGTCTCATCTTCATATGCTCACTTATTTACCCATGATCAAAACTGACAATCCTCCCCTGTAATGGCTTTTTGAGCAAAATTAAATCTGCAGTAGCATATGTGTCTCCATCTGTTTATAGATGGAATATAGTTGGTATCTTTAAAGATGTTAGAAAATATAAATACATGATTAGCAAATATTGTACTCCAACCTCACCACTAAACAAAAGCATTCTGTGAATGCCCTAAATTTTTTATCCCATTTTCAAGAGATCTCTGAGTTCTATTATACTTGGGACTACATCAGACCAGTATCATTCCACAGACATTCATGCCATGTCAGTGCCTATGTGTCCAACACCTACCTTAAGCTCGAGTAAAACCACTGGAGCAGTTCTACATGTGGATATTCCCCAGAGCATAAATGGCTCCAGCAGCCCTGTAGATGGTGTCAGGAAGCCCTTCACATAGGGTAAACCGCAGATATTAAAGTGAGGGTCATCAGTGCGCAGACATCCTAGGAAAGGCCATTGACTTTTTGCTACTCTATTGGGTCACTAATACCCTCACGATTGCAATCACCCCCAAAGCCTCAGTCAAGGAGTTGAACACTAAAAGCAGCTAAGTTGCTCGCCATTTCTTTTATATTCTATCCTTTACCACCTACATGAAAATTTTATAAATATCAAATTTGATACCTAAATAAATACACTGTAAAAGTTAAATAGAGAATATTCTAAGTACTTATGAACTGCAAATTACTATAAAATGTGTTTCTTTGGGGCATAAATTTATTTAGTTTTTTTCCTGACCATTTTTTGCACAGTTGAAGAAGTATTTCCAAATTGGTTTTTGGAAAACAATTCTCTTTTGGTCACTCACATATCTGCATGTTTTAAAATGGAAATACTATCTGTCTTTGCTCAGGGCTTTATTTGCAAGGATGTTTTGCACTGCAAGCAACATCGGAATAGACATAGACTACCCTTCTAGACCAAAAGAGAAGTTAGCGTACAGCTTTGGAAGATAAAGCGAATGTCTCCCTCTACAACAACAGATGTGGGGCTAGGGATTTAGCTCAGAGGCAAGCATCTGCCTGGCAAGCACAAGGTCATGAGTTCGGTTCCCGGTACCAGAAAAAAACAAAACAACAACAACAAAAAAAAAACAGACTTGCACACATACCATAGAGAATAATTATGCTCCACTCTGAGCAAAGAAACTCACCACCCACTACAAAAGATTCAGGTTTTCTAAGGTCAACTTTCTGTCTTCCAACACAACCTGCTATATAATCAGGTTATATGGAGATTAGGGCTGAAAGAGCTGGTCCAATAGAATGCCCATATTCTGGATATTGTTAATGCTGAGAATAATAAAATCTTTTGTCTCTGATACAAGAGTCTCACTTCTTCTTCTAGGATCTAGAACATGCCCACATGTTAGCTTGAAATTCAGATCTTTTAAAGTTCTTGACATTATTTTTACAGAGCACATTAAAAATACAGGTGTAAATGACATGAATTTCAAGCGTACTTTATCAAAAACAAGATTTCTATTAAAATCAGACTCTAACAAATTACAATCCTAAAAACACTTTATTTTGGAGTTCCATATAGTATAAAATCATGTATTTTATTTTACTTTTTAAAAAGAAAACATATTCTGATTCATACAATTTCCTTATGACTACTTCTATAGAAGATGAGCTTCTTTCGGCCATGGGAGTTAAGACCTTCCAACCTGAACTTCCTTAATTTCCCTACTCTCACCTGAGGAGTATTCAAAATCAACACTAATCCTCCCTCTTTCTTTTAGCTTCCCTGTAGCAATGTGGAAGAGAGTTCAGGTCAACCACACAGAAAGGTGGAAAGACCACATGGAAAGACAAGGGCCAGTGGATCAAAGCCAAGCCTTCACATTTCAGCCACCCAAACAGAAGGATTAGATTAGTGAGGGATAGCAGCTTAGATCTTCTGGCCCAAGCTGTGATCCCTTTAGGGCTCAGCTGAGACGACATGGAGCAAGAGCAGATTCCTGAGAAAGCCCAACCAGGCAGACATGAGATTGTGAGAAATGATGAAATTGTATTGTTTTATGTCTCTAAATTTTGAGGGAGTTTTTCAATACAGTAATGCATAAATGAGGCAGACATAAATATCCCTCTTCTTTTCCTAAGCCCCTGTCTGTCTGTTGGGGGCTCTTTCACTAAAGTCATCACCACCTAGTGCCTACATAGGTTCCTCTCACGTACCCAGTAATTAGTTATAGTGTTCTCATTCAAACACATAAAACTCTTCCTAAAACAATAACACTGATAAGAAACTCTATCCTCGTGTTTCTGCAAAACATTTTCTAGACAAATGTACAATCTATACACATTGATATAGAGAGCCCATCCCAGTCTTCATTGCAGCCCAGGAAGTTTGTATTTGTAATCCCATGAAAAGTTTTTGGAATTCTAGCAAGTTAATTCCAATCTACCACTTCCAGTGCAATCCACAGTGAGAATAAAGACTTTAAGGTGTATTTATGGTTATGGGGAGCCAAGGGGTCAGAAGTTTAGCCACAATGATGGCCATCTGGAATAAAGGCCTCAAACCAGGGCCAAACCCAGGTTTTATACATTCATGAAGAAGGGAGTGGCTTGAGGAGGAGTGACTGTGAGAACTGTGGGAAATAGGTGAGTGCCATGCGCTGGGCTAAGTAGGAGGCCTGAAATCACCTCTGCAAATGCAGAGAGAAGGATATGCAGAAAGAGTAATCTGCATATCACAATTGAAATAGTATCTAATATTTTGGGGTCCAATGCTTTAGCTCTGATGTGCAGTCTTCCAAGCCCCAGGAAGTCATAGCCTCTATGGCCAGGTTCGATCCCAGCCTACAGCGTGGAGCACTGGCTGACACAACCCTCCTCAAGCCAGCTCACTCGTGGGAACAGCGGGGGGTGGAGTTAGGAGAAACACACCTGCCATCTTCAAAGACTACGAGCAGCACCTTGGCTAGACCAATATGCATGCTTAAAGCCTATTGAAGGGATAAGGAAAGGGTCCTAGCCAGCTCTGAACATATCAATACATGGAACCAGGGTCAGGCTCAGCCAAAATGGAAACAATTGCTCACCCTTCAAGGAAAGTCACCTAGGTGGCCCTCCACACATTGCTACTTCATCTTAAGTTTCCACTCATTCATTTCTAGCATTTAGCCTATACTCATAATAAGTCTACAGAAAGCATTGTCTTGAAAACCACTTCAAACTCATTAAACACCAATCCTGATCTCACTCGTCATGCATTTGGAACTGTTTAACCCTTCAGTCTTGGAACTACCGCATCTTGTAAAATGTTCCCATTGGCATCTCTGACTGAGAGGGTCTCTCATGTCCTTACAGCATTGCTGCTACCCTTTAGCATTTCTCTGGCTCTTCTTTCCCGTTTGACTCCTGTCTTGAGGCACAGCTGCTGACTCTTCCCCTCTCAGTTCTCTTTTTAGTCTAAACTGTAACGTTGGCAACTCTGGCCTCATGGGTTTCATCCCAGCCTCTATAAAATGGCATCCAAATTATCCTAAATAAACTTTTTTCCAGGCTCTAGATTTTTGCTACATGAATAAGCCAGAGGCATAGACACCTCCTGGCAGCCTGTGGGAAAATAGAATGTTAGACTCTATCCAGGACTGCTGAATCAGAGGGCATACTAACAAAACCCTCACGTGATTTCTACGGGCACGAAAATCTGAGAAGCATTGCTCTAAATATGTGCTTCAACCCTCCCTCCTTGGCCAAAAGGAAAACAGTCATCTCCCTGTTCCTCCTTTCAACTACTACAAAATACACACTTTTCCAGTGTTACCTGTTATGCTTTCACTGGCTCCTGGGTCACAAAACCCAAAATCTTTGAGTTCATCCTCAATGACTCCTTGCTTACATGCTCTCAACTGCTTTTATTAAAAGCAAACAAAAATATAACCAAAATAACAAGAATGTCCATGATGACATATTTTTGTTCAAAGTCATCATGGACTTTTTCATAGAATATAAAGTGTGAACATTCTAACACAACCTTCAAGATCCTTTGAAATCTAGCCCCAATTGGCCTTTCTCTCTCTACTCCATAGTGAGCAGTCAGAATGAGAATCAGCATTTATTCATCTGCCCACTCAGTTTAGAACTGCTCTCACTCTCCTTTGTCCAGTGACTGAAATCCTACCTGTCCTTTAGCACTTCTTTTCCCCTGTCATACAATCACCAATACTCCAGTCTGAAAATAGGCATTCCTCATTCCTCTAAGCCTCTTTGACTTTAATGTAACTTATTCTGTTATTCCAGATTTTAATGCACACTGCCTCACATTTTGTTATTCATGTATATATCTGCTCCCCGGATCTCAGCTCATGTTGAAACTCTATTCACCTCTGTAGTCCCCAAAATGCTCAATGCAAGTACAGTACCCAGTGCAGATTTGTCAAACTAATTATTAGCCAGATTCAGATTTTCTACTGAGTCACACCCTATTCCTAACTTTCACTTATTTGTAAAAACTAAATTTAAACTATTTTAAAAAAATAGAAAGTTCTATATCCATTTGTTTTATTGTGTGTTTGATGGTGGTAAATCTCCTCCCACAGGGCAGATTTCTGTGGAAACCTTGATAAACTTTGGACTATATCATCACAAGTGGACACAATGACAATTACAATCTGGGTGTGTTTTGTACACCCAGGTTAGCCAAAGTCCATGTTTCTTCTTCAGTTTACTTATAAATAGAACCACTGTTGCTATGGATGTGTCATTGAAAATATGCTATGAGGGAGCAAAGGAACAACCATAAAAAATGCAACTTGGTAAAAAAAGAGCATCTCCATTCTTGAAGTATACAATCATGTTTAAAAGAAGATTTCCTACAGGAATGTGACATGAAACCAAGCGTTCCATTATATGATCATTAAGGCAAGTTGTGTTTGTTAAGAGAAAAGAGAAAACAGGAGTATAGAAGCTATCAAGCCCTGACACTGTGGAATGCTAGTCCCGAAGAGCATTTGAGTACACGAGACAGTATAAATATTTTAAATTAAAATGATCAAACATACATGGGAAGCTTTTCACTACATCAAGGAGCAGGAAGGAAGGAAAAATCTTGTCAGCTTTGAAATTCCAGTGTAAATAGAACGTGGGAAAAGTCTTTCAGAGGCCATGGCATGTATTTTCTTTTTCTCCTCTAAAAAGCAAATGCATTGCTTTTCTTACTAACCATGGAATATTTATGACTGATTATTCTACAGGGATTTTCCTTGGTGATACTTAAATGTTACAATCCAGCATAAAGCAACAAGAAACACGAAAAAATAAATATCAAGGGGAAAAACTAACTTACGGCATTAGCTTTGCTCCCACAGAAAGTTTGAAATCTGTATCAGAATTAAGTAAGGGAGTGGGGGGTCCTTTTTTTTCTTTTCCTCGGAAGAAAATCCAGGAAGTCCAATGACAATAGCAACAGCAGCAACACTTGAAATTCTGGATAACACAGAGATCATGGGGAGTTTTTGCTTTATTTTTTTTCTCAACTTTAGAACTTAAGCTTGTGTGTGATATTTTATTGTTTCTCTTACTGCCTCAAATACTTAAGGTCTAATTATGTGCCATTCAGACTCGATTTTTTCATATGTTTTGCCCTTTAGTTGCTACCTGGGCTGTTTCTGTTTATTCTTGTTTTTATCAGAGAAAGTTGACTGCTGGAGAGAAGGCGGTGATAAACCAGTTAGCCTTGTCATTTGGAATTGTAAGACATTTCACGGGGAAACGTCTTATGTTCTAAGAGGTCAGGGGCTGACTTTGACATTGTTATCTCCCCACATCTAGAATAGCCACTGATGTTTACTAAATATGCAATAGTTGTTTCTCAAATTAGGCAAAAAAGTGAATCAAATTAAACATGAGTATTTATAAATTATCTGAGAAATTCTGGTCTTCTATTTACATGAATAATTGAAAGTTGGCATTGATCAGAGCCACATGACACACATGAGTTCATACCAAGCAGTGCTCCAGTCTAGCTGTTTGGCATTACAGGGTGGCTGCAATTCCATGATCAACATCCAAACCCCAGGCTGCTTCAGAGTTTCCAAGACAGCAGATTTCAAGCTGTTTTTTACTGCATCTCACAGTAAGAAGTAAATTTTACATCAAGACCCAGACACACTACCCCACCCTATGGCTACCTACCCAAATGCACACACATAGACACACAGATGTGTACACACACACACACACACACACACACACACACACACACAGATGAGTAAAGAGTGAGAGACAGAGGTATATTTTTTAAAACCAAAACCAAAGTTTTATGAAACAATACTTACCCTTACTACATACAATATACTAGTATGTTCTATCTTGTTTTGTTTTTAAGTGTTGCTTATACCTAATAGCTTAATTTTATAGCCAATTAATAGGCCGTGGACTGCAGTTTTCAAATCACCACTTATGGAAACTCAGTTCAGCGTGAGTATTGTCAGATGACTGGAGAGCAGGAGCTGGATCTTAGGTGACATTTCTGATGCAGAGGATCGGTGAGGCCACAGCAGCTGCCTGGAGTCTTGGGTTTACAAATGCTGGATGTCTTCAGGTGAGTTTGGAATCCACATCACACTCCCAAACCAAGCAGAGTCCACAGTTCATCACCAGAGGGCATTTGCTGGGCTTTAAGCCATCTCTTGCTCATATACATCAAATACTCACAGCTAAAAAAAACATGCATTTGGGTTTTCATGGTTGAATACAAGCCTCAGTCCCACATAATGAGGAAACGTGCCAATATCATTAGTAATGAGAATGGAGAAAGGAGATACTTTTGACACTGGCATTTGATGGTGCTGATGCTAAACTCGGTAAGTCACCCTAAAGACTGGAAAATCATTCTGAAGAATAGACACAAGTAAGTGCAAAGTACACTGGTGTTTTCATTTTAATTATCCAAATGTTGTTTCACCTCTGTTTTCAGAAGACCCTCACTTCTCTGTGTGTCTCCTCTGTGCCAGGACTCAGCTAATAAGAGTCTCTGGCCTGATGGAGCTGCTTTGAAAACTGGGTTACACTATTAAATGCATACTACAGGAAATGAGAAATGCAGTATGTAGTTTTCTTCCCTAGAGCACCATTACAGAGCTTTCGTAGACAAAGATGAAACTCTTTCATATAAGTAGGTATTTCCAAGATATCAAATTTGCTACAGATGGAGCCCCATTAGGTGTGAGCATTCAAAGAAATAAGATGCAGCCCCTGCTCTTGAAGGGCTCTCAGGAGGGTACAGGGCAAACAGATTCCCAGGGCAATGCGATGCGGGCTGTAATGAAACATGACTGGGTTGGATTAAAAGCATGAGAAGATGTGTTTCTTCAATCACTCAAAGGCAGATAGAGACCTCTAAGGAGAGCACAATGCTTGAGCATCCAAGGGTCATTAGAAAGTTGCCGGTGGACAAGAAGTAGTGGCACTCAAGATAGGGTGCAGACAATACACAAAGCAACAGAGCATCATGCAGCACGTCAAGCTGGAGAAAAGGCCAATAGTTCAGCAAGGAAAGCTAAAATTAGGCCAATAGTAGCCTTGTGACCTTCTCTGTCCATATACGAGTCTCAAAGCCATGGACATGAGTGAGAAATCCTAGGAACATTAAAGAACATGAGGCGCTCCTCGCTCCGAGAGTTTGACTTATATCTGAGTGACTGTTTCTCTGTTATACTATTCCCCAGTCCAGTGGTGGCCAGCCTATGGCAAGCGTGTCGCAGCAGCACGCAGAGCCCTCTCTGTCAGCACGCAAGCCAAGTCACCCCAGCATCACCCCAGCAGCTGAGCATCAGATAACAGGATACATTGGGCCAGTGTGGACACTTTTGCAATACATAAGTGGGTTTTGGGGGTGCAGTTTGGGCACTTGGTCTCTAAAAGGCTCACCATCACTGCCCTGGGTCTATCAGCTAGGTCATTATCATCAAAGCTAATATCATCGTCATTATCACAACTAATGTTTATCAAGACTCCTCCAAGAACTGCACATGAACCATTTTATATAATCCTTAATAAAGTAGTTCCTGTTATTCCTCTTTCCCAGGCTCACAGATGCAGTGATGGATGGAGTCAGTCTTTGTAGCAGGTTGCCTGATTCCAGAGTCCCTGGGCACTTGCCTCCTATGAGATTCTGATCTATCTACAAAAAAGTTGTCTATACCACCTGCCCAAGCTCCTTATCCTGAATATAAACACTGCAGTGCTCAGTCACACTGTCCGTGAGAGGAGACACAGCACTGTGCCTGAGAGCTCTGCACAGCAGTGTTAATTACTGAAAACTGTCGCTTCTGTAATTATGTCTCACTGCCCCTTTCTGGGCTACCTTTGAGACTACGCTAAAGCTTTCAACCTACATCAGCTGTTGCTGTTTGGCAGATTCATTATTGTACAATTTGCAATTTGTAGAGGTAGGACTCAGCGAGATGATTTCAAAGCCTGCCACTGGACAGAATCACTTCAAATGCATTAGGCAGTGGGAACTACCATGACAGCGCTGTGTGTGTTTGGGCTATAAATTTCCTGGGAAATGGAGACTGGTTTATACTTACAACTCTGGAGTATAAATCAAATGAGAGAACTTCTAAAGCCAGATGCTTCATTTGTTATTTTAATGTGTATTTTATTTTCTAAAGGATTGAAAGATCCATATTATCTTCTTTACTCAGAAGTGAATAGCTGAAATAATTTCTTTGTCTCTGTGACCAGAGCCTTCACGGTCAATCAACATTCACTTGTTCTGTGAACTTGAACTCTTGTGTGATTTTACCAGTGACTGGTTTAAAAGTTCTAGCTAGCTAGCTTTGTGAGAGTGACAATTTAAATAACTCTCACAGAAGTCACAAAAACACTAGGCCGAATGGGTAATAAAGTAGTTCCTTTAACGTTAAATGAGTCATAATTTAGCATGAAGTAGATTGATTAGGAAAGGCTTGTGAACTGGCAGTTTGTGAGGATCCTGGCTCATCACAGTAATGAGGACCGTTATGACGGCTATCAGCACTAATATCCAGCAAAGATGGGTCACGTCAAGAGTCTATTCAAACACTTACGGGTTCAGAGATTCAAACCCAAGTTGAACCTTTTGGTGTTTGAGTTTGTTAGCCGTTGGCTAAATGCCACTTCCTGTTCCTAAGAAAAGAGGCTTGAAAAAGTCTCATAAAAAATGACTTAAAAGGCTTCCTTGACTTCAAAGCGCTCTTACAAAACAACATTTTGATGAGTTAAGTGTAAAGGAATCAGAAACATACGGATTAAATTTCCCTTAATAGGGTCATGTGTCTAAAAACGGAGGAAGAAAAAAGCGGCAAGTTTATGTTGCTCAACATTTTCAAAAATGTCTTAGAATAGCCACTGATCTCCAAAGGAATCAAATTCATCCACTGCGACATAATGTGAGCATAGTGACACGTAAAAGGGCATGCCGAAGGGCCCCCTGAACAAAGACACATGCACTTGTGTAGGTCAGGTTATACCAGGTCGCCCTCCCTACAGTCCATTATTCCTGCCTCCACTTTAAAGGAAATATGCAGTGTCGCAGGACACAGACGCGAAGAACAAAGAGAATTTCTAAAGCAGACCTCTCACTCAGGTCAGACAACTGTCATCAACTCGCCACGCTGATGCACTTTCGTCTGACTTTACTGTCTGAAGGAAAGGAACTCAAACAAGCACTCATTCTCCACGAAGGGCCATGCAAAATGCAGCGTTACCTGCTGTGTGCATTTATTGTCATATCTTCAATCATAATTTAGTGTGTTTCTAACTTTTGAAAATAAATAAACTAATGATTATTTCTCAAGCAGGGACAATGTTCTGGGACAAAAATCTAATTATAGATGATAAAGAGAAGTAAAAATAATTCAGCGATAAGCAATTGCAAATCCTGATTCAGACTCATTTCTCAAAAAGAACATTCCTCATTATTTTTGCCACTAATTTACCTCAAAGTCAACTAACGTCTGATTTATCCTGTGTTTGTTCTTACAAAGAACAAAGCGCTAACCTCTGAGGATAAATGAAAACAAGAGCATGACCACATTTCATAGTGAAGTAGTAGATATCAAAGGATATAAGTTTTGATAACTATTACTGAGTACAGCCCAACTTCATTTTTGTGTTTGGTCATATACAATGACATGAAATTTTAGCAATATTTTACAAGTAGATTCCTATGGTTATGGTCGTTTTACACCAGAAAAGAAAAATTTCCAGCTGGATGTGATGGGGCATGCCTGCAGCCCAAGGGCTCTGAGAGGCTAAAGCAGAAGGATCTCAAGTTCAAGCCCAACCTGTGCAACTTAGTGATTTAGTGAGACTTCCTCTCAAAATAAAAAATAAAAAAGGACTGGAATGCAACTCAATATGAAGGCCCTGGGTTCAAGCTCTAGCACTGCAAGAAAGAAAGAAAGACAGGCAGAAAGAAAGAAAGAAAGAAAAGAAAGCAAGGAAGGAAGAGAAGAAGGAAGGAAAAACTTCTAAAAGTGGACATTTCTTAGTTTAGTTTGCTTGTTATATGACATGCACTGCTGTAGTAATGCATAAGTAAGCTGCTGCTTTCTTAAAACAAAATGAGGGAAAGAAAAACGTACTAGTTAATTGAATACATAAATGCCTTTTTTAAAAGTGTGGTTTTATTTTTCTCAAAATATTCATTAGAAAAAATCAAAAGGACCTTCAAATATTGGCTGAATTTTTAAGTAATTTTATTGAAAATAGATTGATAAGTCAATTTATTAAAGCAAATAAATATTGCTATTTTAAATTTTTTCTTTCAACATAACAAACATGAGGCTCCCCCAGCCCCCCACGCCTTGCGCCCAGGCAGCGAGTTCTCCGGGAGCTGCAGCGCTCCTGGGTCCGAGTGTGGGCCGGACTCATACCA
>NW_004955403.1:22305260-22421402 GCF_000276665.1 Chinchilla lanigera
GAGTTTAAGGTCAGCCTGAACTACATAGTGAGACCCTGCCTAAGAAAAAAAAATTACATAAGGACCTTAAATTCCTAAGATAGTGAGCACATTGGTGTGTAAGAGTTTTTGGCAAAATGTGAAGCACTCATCCCTATAAAGGTCATGAGAGGGTGTTTTTTGTTGTTATTGTTGTTTTGGTTTTTTTGTTTTTGGAGACAGGTTCTCACTATGCAGTTCAGACTGGCCTTGAACTCACCATGTAGCCCAGGCTGGCCTCAAACTCTCGGCAATCTTCCTGCCTCATGCCTCAGCCTCCAGAGTGCTGGGACTACAGGTGTACGCCACCACAGCTGGCCAATAATAGAATGTTCTGGAAGCACACAGAAGTTTATTGTGCCCATTGGGGTGGAAATACTCACAGGGCAGGAAATTTTCTGCCTTTTCTACTCTCTACCCTCATGTTCCGACCTGCTCCTCTGTCTGTACTTTGCTACTGTTGGGAGGGGAACATAAATAGTTGTGAATTATACACTATGTAATTATAAAATATCCATCTTTGTCTTATTAAATGCTTCCTGCCTTCAAAAAAAAAAAAAAAACCATAACAAACATGATTCAAGTAAGCATATACCATCTTAGCTATTACTAAGTAATCAAAGAAACTACTGCAGATTTTTGTTCCTTCATATGTCAAAAATCATCATATCTGTATGTATGTTCCATGAACCAAAGAATACAGAAAACAAAGGATCAACTTGGCCTTATCTACATGTAGCGAAGGCTGGGGTTTTGGGAGCATGTTCCCAATGATTTCTTGTAGTCTTAGATTTAATTCCTAATGCAGAATGCTCCTGCACGAAGAATTTTAGAAGACCTGGGGAACCAGTTGCTAAAGAAGAAAATTGTGCCAAGTGGGCCATAAGTCCTGATATTACGGAAGTGGTCAAAGAAGTAATTTCACACAATTACTTATGAAAGCTCTAAAGAAAAATATTTGCTTTAATGGATTCTGATTATCACTAAATTTATCATTCTTTAGGAGGGTGTTAAACATATAGAGTTCACACAGCAGACACACAAATGTCCTTTATTTTAATAAAGATGGCCAGGCATGATAGCGCACACCTATAATCTCAGTGCTTGGGAGGCTGAGGCAGGAGGATTGCTGTCAGTTCCAGGCCAGCCAGGGCTACAAAGTGAGTTCAAGGCCAGCCTAAACTGCATAGTGAACCCATGTCTCAAAAAGACAAAGAAAAAGAATTAATAAAGATGATTTCCAAATTCCTATTTTTTATTCTTCTCTATGCCTTCAGATTATCTACCCAACTGCTTTTCCAAGGATTATGAATATTTTTCAAGGTGTCTGTACACATGTTGAATAGCTATGCTGTAATACAATATAATTACAGGGCAAGAATCCTTTAATCCAGAAAATGCCTCCCTTTCTAGGAATGCAGTCTTTGAATTTCCACTGTTAGAAAAACCACTCCCTTGGGTTAAATATTGTCCCCTAAGGATTTCCTGACAAAATTTATGCCCTCTCAGGAAAGCATGTAATTAAGCTGCTAAAATTTCTATGTTAATTAATCTATCAAGAACTCTCTGTATAATTTGGAAATCGAGAGCATCTGTGAGTATGAGCGGAAGCCGAAGGAACACAAAAAGGGCCCAGGTGATTCCAAGACTAGTTTTAACCTAATCTGCAGGTTTACCTAAAACTAGTACCACTTCATATCCCCAGACTATGGTCTTGTAGTACTAAAATTACAATTTTCTGTCATGTTGAAAAACAATTCTTATGGTCACCTGTTATGATTTGGTGTCCCAAATCATAAATGTCCCCCAAAAGTCTCATGAGTGCAGAGGTGGAGCTTTCAAGAGGTGAGTGAACCATAGAAGCACTATGTTCATCAGTGAGTTGATCAATTGAGTTCACAGCTAAATATGCTATTAGGAAATGGGCCCTGGTTCGAGATGGGTCCCTGGGTTATAAGCTGAATCTTGTCCCCAGATCCTTCCACCATAGGTTAGCAACCTGCTTGGGCCCTGTCCTTCCACCACCCTAGATCTGCCTAGAAGCAACCAAGTCTCCTGCTGTACTGTCTGAGAGTAATATGTATAACATAATTTCAAAATAAATGTCCTCTAAGTTGTGGGTGTTGAGTATTTTGTCGCAAGCAGAAGAAAACTGACTAAACCAGAAAATTTATACCAGAGATGTAGGATCATGGCTGTGACTACACTGGACCCTGTGATTCAGAACCCTTTGAAATTGGTTTGTGGGATTTGCAAAGGCTTGAGATGTGAGCTGGAGAAGACCCAGCATGCCTCCAGCAGAGCCTGACGGATGACCCTGGTTTGGGTCCACTAGACCAAAATGCTGATATGAATGCAGACAGGACAGCCCAGGCTCAGGAGGTTTCACATGGGAAAGAGAACTCTATCAGGAAATGGACTAGTGGCCATATAAGCTACAATCTAGCAAAGAATTTGTCTTCCCTTTTCCATGTGCTAAAACTTTGCATGTGGCTACAGTTGCAGTGTCTGGATACTCCACAAAGTTGGAGATCCAGGAACATGGAAAATCTGCCAGAGCTACAGTCAGTAACCAGAGCTAGCCCATGAGAGAGGCTGTGTGGGTTACAACAGTAGAGCCATAGTGGCGGGGCCACCCAAGCCCTTTAGAGCTCAGGCTTTACCACCACATGTCCTAGGCACTGGACATGGATCTGCAGGGTTTAATGTTCACCCTGATCTTTTTCATTCTTGCTCTGGTCTGACTCCTTGCTACCCTACTACTCCTCAGTTTGGAGTGTGTGTATTTACTGTGCATGTTGGAAGTATTTAACTTTCTTTTTAATTTTTACTAGTGCACACAACAAAGTGTTTGTCTTGAGTGTCAGAGGAGACTTTGAACTTAAAATTTCAGCAGTGTTGGAACTGGTAAGACCTTTGGCAACTTTTAAAGATGGACCAAATGAATTTTGCATAAGGAGGTGGATAGGAGCCTTTTGTGGTTCTGGGGTAGAATGTTACGGTTTAGATCTAAAATGTTCCCTAAAAGTCTCATAGGTGCAGAGGTGGGGCTTTCAGAAGGTGGCTGGATTGTAGGGGCACCATACTTGACAGTGGAGGGATCCGTTGATGAGCTCACAGCTGAACATGCTGGTAGGACGTGGGTCCGACAGGAGGGTATGGGTCTGTGGGGCCCAAGCTAGTGATTCACTCTTGTCCTTAACTCCTCCCGTCTTTCTGTTCTTTCTGATTGCCATGAGGTGAGAAGATTTCTTGGACCATGGCCTTCCGTTATGCTGTTTCTGCCTTGAAGTCAGTGAAGCATGGATCGAATTCTCTCAAATCTTGAGCCAAATGAACCTCTTCCCCATTAGTTGTGTGTGCAACAAGAAAGTAACTGATGTAGAATCCTTGGCAATTGTATAATTTCAGTACCAATTTGGGGTTTTGGTTTTTTGTTGTGGCTGTTTTTTGTTTTGGTTTTGGTTGTTTTTATTTTTACTTTTGAGACAAGGTCTGTTACGTAGTTCATGCTGGCTTTGAACTTACTACGCACTCCAGGCTGGCCTTGAACTTATGGCCAACCTCCCTCCTCAGCCACCCAAGTGCTAGGATTATAGGCATGTGCCACCATGCTCAGCTACTCAATTTAAATAATGCAACATCATAACCTAAAAGAGAAAAGGACAATACTGCCATTTTCCAGGGTTTAATAACTTTGTTAACAGTCCAGACTGTTCATTGTTTCTTTTACTAAAAGATTGCTGTCAATTTATCTATTTAACCTATTTATTTATTTACCTATTTATGTTGGTGCTGTTTTTGTTTTATTTTGTTTTGCTGTTTTGGAGACAGTGTCTTGCTATACAGTTCAGGGTGGCCTTGAACTCACTATGTAGTCCAACCCAAAGTGGCCTCAAACTCACAGCAATCCTCCTGCCTCAGCCTCCCAAGTGCTAAGATTGGAGGTGTGTGCCACCATGCCCAGGTAGTGCTGAAGATTAAACCCAGCACTTCTTACATGTTAAGTATACATTTTTACTACAGAGTTGCACCTCCAGCCTCTGAAAAGCTGTTTTCTAGTCTCTCAAAATCCTAACTAGAAAGGGAGAAAGGTGGTGAGTAAACTTCAGGGAGTTGGCTTTACAATGAAATTGGCTAGTATTTGGAAAGGAGGCAGTAAATAAAATTGAGAAAATGTTTACAATGCAGAAAGCTAAGAGTTTCTGCATTTTTCAATGATTTTCCTAACAGTGGTGATAAAATAATCATTTTCTCAAAAAGGAAGTTCAGTTCCACTTAACAAAACAGGAATGATTGGAGCTAAGGTACCCACCATATAGCACAATAATTAACATATTATTTGATAAATTACTTTTGTTTCCATGTGTTGTGTAGTAAAACACAAGCTTTTGTGCTTTCTCTTTGGGAGAAATCTGGTAAAATAATTTGGATCACTCCTGTGGTTATAACTAAGTAAAAAATGATATATTCATATGGGTAAAAACTAAAAAAGAATGGAAAAATGAATACTCTTAATTGGTTAGGATAGTGAAATTCTGAAAGACTTTTTCCAGCTATAATTCTTGTGGAGCAGTTTTTCATCGAGAACAATTCTAACGCGGAATATACCTATTTTGATGCTTATCTTCATCATGCACAGTTGCTAAAAATGCTTAAACTATTCCAGCAGGAGATAACCCAACAAGTTTCATGGGTTTCAATGTGCATCTCTGTCAAAGTACTTTCAATGTTCAGCCAACATCCAGGAGTTATCATCAGTACCTACAATGTAGTTGTCTAAAACCTAAACAAGAGAGATAGAAGTTCAGCACATACACAATTCATACACAAGAAAGTCAAATAGGGCTTGGAGAGGAGGCAACAGGCCAGAGACCCAGGAATAACACAAGCAGAATTGCCCCAAAAGAGTCACAAGATGAAAATCACATGACAAAATGAGAGAATACTGGAACCAACAGTAAGACAGGTTTGCAATCAATTTATTTGGGTCAAATGCTAATTAAATTCCCCAATTCTGGGAACTAGAAGGGCACTAGAGCCTAGATCAAGCTAAACTTCCCAGGTCCATCTAGGTAGACACTGAATTATTCCAGCTTGGGCACTGGGCATGGGTTGAAGAACCAACCAGGTTTTCCCACCAGTTGGTTGTATGTCCTCCTCCTCCCCTCCCACTTCCTTTCTTCCCTCTTCTCCTTCTCCTCCTCCTGCTCTTCCCTCTGGCCCTCTATTCTGCTTTCCCTAGCTCAAATGTACTATTCCTCTCCCCCGAAGCTTTACTTTCCACTATATTTTAAAGGCCCATCAATCCCCAGTACTGGTGGCGGGGAGGTGTTTCTTAAGCACTCTCTAGAAATCTATGACACTCATATCTGATAATGCATCTTGGGGGCTGGGGATTTAGCTCAGCGGCAAAAGCGCCTGCCTGGCAAGCGCAAAGTCGTGAGTTCGGTTCCCGGTACCGGAGAAAAACCAAAAAAAAATAAATAAATAAACCAAAAAAAAATAAAATAAAGGCCCAAATCCACTTCAATTTGTTGTAGAAAGCAATTCCAAGTCACTAAGCCAAAGCCAATACTCCACACCCTATGTATCCCACTTGTAATAGTGCTTGGAAAATACTGTTACAGTACTTATACTGATTACACTAACAATAATAGAACAGAATAGACTTAATCCTGAAAAACAATGTTAAATTTCATTCACTGTTTTAAAATACTGGGGCCCATATTTGATACAAAATGGGGTGCCACATTTCACATGTATTCTCTGCTTGGAGGGCAATTGGCTACCCTGGCACAAAAACCATTTAGAACCAACTATTTAGGACTATTTAGGACCTTACAGAGAGCTTGTCTTGACCCTCTGCTTTCAGAACCCAGGCTTTCTTCTATTCCATTTAGGCCTTTGATATAGTCATGATTTAGTTCTGAGCCATCCACTTGCCTCATTTTATTCTTCCTTTCTGTCCTGTTAAAATCAGCCTCTGCTCTCACAAGCAGTAGCTTCTGTTCATTTTCTACCAAGCCTTAATGCTGCTTCAAACTCTTGTTTCTCTTCTGAGCTATGATTTAGTTTCTTATCACTAGGCAACAATTAAGTAAAGAGATCATCTGTTCACACCAACCCCAGTACTCCGCACATCAGCACAACCTCGGTAGTGGCAAATCCTCCAGGTAAAAGCCAAAACTAAGTGATAATATTTAGATGGCCTGCCCTACTAGACATAACCAGACCCCTCCTAAATACTAACAATTATTACTTGATTCAAAGTATCTCCAGTGAAATGTATGTAACAGGAAAGCCTAAAATATGAAATTAAAACAATTCATTCATAACATGTATATTTTATTAATATATATAGTAAGAGGGGAAGCTTTCATACTGTCCTCAGATTTCATTGCTCCTTTTCAGTTTTCATTGCATTACCACTAAGTAATGTTTTCACTGAAGAATGTCTTGGTTTGTTCAGTTTTGTTAATATTACTTAATTTTCCATAAATTTCTCCAACTTCCACTCATTCATTTCTTCTGTCAGTTAATAGTTGAATAGCTTTTTGTAGAGAAGTCAGAGCACAATTCAATATACTTAGAGTTTATTGACAAATAACCTGCCTTTAATCTAGTAAAATACTATTAAATTAAGCCTCCTCTTTCAACTATATAATGTGGAAAGAATTAAGCTTCAAAAATGCCTTTATTATGCCAAATGTGGCCTGCCTCTAAAATTAAAACCTTAGTTGGGTGACTCATTTTAACATTGAATAAGAATGGAGACCTACTTTGGGTTTTAAAATAAGCATAATTCATAAATGTGTGTACTATTACAGACTAATGAAGACCAAAAAATTCCATTCTTATTGAAAAATACATAGGAGTCTATTAGCTGTATTTCCTCCTCTATTTCAAACAATGGTTTAGGTTATATGAAGAAAAACTTCCACCTTTTACAGTATATAGTGTCCCCCAATACAGATGAAATGATCCTAACCCACCACTCTATAAGAAGGACTGAAATGATTATTTCTAATAAAGAAAGTGAATTTTCCTGTTCTGGTAGTGAGAAGAGTGTAAAGAGGGCAATAAAGGCACATCAATATCCAAAAATATGCATAAGTAAACACATACACGTACTCATGCACTCATTTTTTCCAGAAAGGGATCAACCCCAATCAATCTTACTTCCTGTTCAAATGGGAGATTGAAAAGTTATTTAATTCAGCTCAAAGTCTTTTGCAGAGTTGAAATTATATTGCAAATCATACCAATGAAAATACCACATTTTAAAAATCATCTTAACCACCTACATAGCCTTGTTTTAATAAAAGTTATACTCTTGAAATTAATAATTTGAATAAAAATTTAAATTGTCTAACCCTGGCACTGTACCTCTTTTGTATGCATCAGTTCATCAATTTTCATGAACACTGAAACAGATATGTATGAAAAAGTCCAGTGAAATATTTTTCACTAAAATAAAAGATAGGTTGAAACTATTTGTCTGTTCTATCTCTTGAGTTATCTATCTGTCAACCTACAAACCTAAGGAAAAGATAATGTTAAATATGAAGACAGATCAGCAATTACCAGATATAAGTATTCTCTATACATAAGGGCATTTTTTTTGCAATTTTTTGTAAGATAAATTACACTAATTTTTTATCCATACAGTTGAAAATAACCACTAGATTGTTTGTACATATAAAAATAATATTAGCTAACTGGATTTGTTCTTGCATATCATAAATACCTTGCTCATGGATAAGAAGAACTAACATGGTAAAAATGACCATACTCCCAAAATTGTTGTCCAGAGTTAATGCAATCCCAATCAAAATACTGTTAGCATACCTCACAAAACTAGAGAAAATATTCCTAAAATACATTTGGAAACAGAAAAGACCTAGAATAGAATAACCATTTCTGGGCAAAAAAGGCAAGGCAGGATATTAACAAACCCTGACTTGAAATTATACTATAAAGCTACTGTGATAAAAACAGCATGGTACTGGCAAAAAAATAGACCCATGAATTAATGGAACAGATTAGAAGATGCAGACACAAGTACAAACACACTCAGCCACATTGTCTTTGACAAAGAAGCCAAACACATTCACTGAGAGAAAGATAGACTCTTTAATAAATGGTGCTAGAAAAACTGGCTTCCCACATGTTGAAGACTAAAACCACACCCATGTCTATCACCATGCACTAAGCTAAAATTAAAATGGATCAAAGACCCAAATATTAAAATAGGTAGAAATCTTGAAGACATTGGTATAGGCAGAGACTTTATGAACAAAATCTCAGATCACACAGGAAAGACTACAAAGATTCAACAACTGGGATCTCAACTTATTAAAAAGCTCTTGCACAGCAAAAGAAATCACCAGAAGAGTGAAAAGACAACCCACAGAGTGGGAAAAAATTTTAACCAGTTGTCTCTCAGACAAAGGGCTTCTATCTAGAATATATAAAGAATTGAAAAAAGCCGGACCCCCCCCAAATTCAAACACCCAATCCAAAAGTGGGCATCTGAGATGAATACACACTTCTCAGATGAAGAACTACAAATGAAAAATAAATATATGAAAAAAATATTCAACATCACTGGTCATTTGGATGATGAAAATTAAAACAACACTGAGATTCCATCTCACCCTAGAAAGAATGGCTACCATCAAGAAATCAACCAATAACAAATGCTGAAGGGCTGTGGAGAAAAAAAAGCTCTTCTCTACTGTTGATGGTAGTGTAGACTGGTGCATCCATGGTGGAAATCAATGTGGAGATTTCTAAAACCTAAGATTAAGAAGCCAGATGTGGTGGTGAATGCCTGTAACCCAAAGGTTGAGGCAAGAGAGTCACCACAAGTTCAAGGCCAGCCTGGGCTACAAAGTGATTTCAAGGCCAGCCTGAACTACAAGCAAAACCCTATCTCAAAAAAAGAAAACAAGCAAACTAGGATTAGAGGTCCCATTTGACCCAGCTATTCCCCTTCTGAGTATCTTCCCAGAAGAATTAAAAACATCATACCACAGCAATATAAGTACACCCACTTTTATAGCAGAACAATTTGTCATAACTAGATCTTGGAAACAACCCAAATGCCCATCAACTGAGGAATGGATAAAAAAAAATGTAGCCCTTTCATGCAGTGGAGTACTCAACCTTAAAGAAGGGTAAACTTAAAACATTTACAGGTAAATGGATGCAACCTGAGACCATACTCATGAGTGAAATAAATCAGACTCACATGTGTAAACATCATATTGTCTCCCTGGTGTGAGAAACTGAAACAATAAATAAAGACCTAAATGTATAATAGACATTGTGAAAAGAAATTGTTCAAAAGGAAATAGAAACAAGGGTGGGAGAAGGAGGAAATCAAGGGAAACAGAAAAAGTACAAGATAGTTACAATACTAATTTCTCTTAGTTCATTGAAAAGAAAGGTTTATGCTAATATTATATGGAGAATGTATTATGCCTGTACTACTTCAACTATGCTGACGATAATAAGCAGTGTATTCACTATCGTTATTCTCCTATATTTTGGTATGAAGTTGTTTTGTTTTCTCATAAAATGAAAAAGCATAAATATAAACTGAAAATAAACATTTTCAACTTATAAATGACATATTTTTGAGAGTGGGAGGTACAGGAAGAAATTATGAATCTCATATCATTTTGGATTTATGTAGTTGCAAGAGGAAATTTACCCTTTCCCTTTTGAAGGGTTTCTGGAATGAGCTGACAATAGATTAAAAGGAGAAGATACGTACATATTCATTAACATGTCTTACAAGAAGGTCAGTATCCACTGAGCGAGTGAGATTCAGAAACACACATAACTCTCTTCATAAGTGCGAAGACTAGTGGTGTAGGAAGCTTAAAAGGATAGGAAATCATTTCTAGGCAAAACGAATGGGCCTGAAGGACAGACAATGGCCAAGGACAACATTCCTCTGGGCTCCGCTGAAGGTGGTGACAAGTTACAGGAAGGGAGAGCCAGTAGTGCACGGTGGACAAAAACTATCAGAGGCGGATAAAGACTTGCGGGCCATTTCTTAGAGCTGCCCTCGGCAGCACAGATGAGAAGTCTGTCTGGGCATGGAGATGACTGTCACTTTCTTCTCTGGTTTTTAATCTTCCTTCATATTTAATGAGGCCTGTAGGGAAGTGGAAATAAGCAATTGTATTCCTTCTGGGAAGGGAACTTCCCTTAGAAAAGAGAACTTCAGAGAGACCTTCTGTGCTCAAAGTTTGGACGGAGGGTCAAAGAAGACAGAGAATAGAGGACTGGAGAGGCTGTAGTTCTGAGATGTTTCTTGGGCTCACTGGATCAAAGGGCCTCACTTTATCCCGGTGGTTTATAGGAAAACAACACTAATTTGAACTCAACTTGTTAAATTTCTTTATAATTTAGGTAGATAATCAGAACAATTATCCAGAAAGTAGGATTTTGCCCAAAGTATTTATGTATTAAAGTGAAAGTATTTTCAGATTTTATTTCTTTCCATTCCCTTTTATCTCCTTTTTGTCTTCATCATCTTCTCTTGGGTAAGCACAGTGATTAGTAAACTTCCAGCTCAGTGGAGTAAAGTTCTTACAGCTTCATGTCTCTGACAACATGCGATACAAACTACGATCTTAGAGTCAAAGGCGAACTTTGCTAAGTGTAACCTACATTAGAGAATATTAGCTGGTTAAATTTTGCATACTTTCTATATATATTTTGTATACTTATGAGGGAGTAGCAATCTTAAAATACATATAAACAATGCATAACCTACAGATTATTTTTATATAGAGCTTTAAAATACCAGCTTCATAAGGCCAAAATCTTGCTTCCAAAGAAATTATTTCTTAGGTTGTATTTGAAAAGCAACTTACATGAAGAATTATTAGAGCTTATAACACGGTACAATTGAGTCTAGAAGTACAATCTAGGGTAAAATACTAAGTAGTAGATTCTTTTTTTTTCTTTTTGTACCAGAAATCAAACTCAGGACCTTGCGCTCACAGGCAGGCACTGTGCCACTGAGCTATACCCCCGGCCTAAGTAGTAGATTCTGAAAATTGCCTTTTAATTCTGAAATCCAGCATTCAACTAATAAAATCGATAAAGCATCATTTCACATGTGTCACTTCTTTTATTACACACTTGTGATTTCAGACTATAAATGGAATTATATGCTTTACTCTGATGAATCATGTTCCTTCAATTTAAAAAGTTGAAAATCAGAAAGGAAATGTTTCTTAGAACACTTTAGAATAGATATTGATTAGTTTGAATTTTTTCCTTTTATTCTTAGTACCAGTGAATGGAGATTAAAATTAGAAAGGTAAAATGTGAAAGGATGGATAGCTTCATTGTCCTTTCTTTTTAGCTTTGCGCTTTACCCTAAGATTTGACATATGGAATATCACTCATTTTGAAACTTCTCAGTGGGTGAATGGTTTGTGGCTGAGTTATATCTTCTCCAGTACTGGAAAAGTGACAGTCACGTATTTTGTAGATGCTAGTAGTTAGACCATGAGGACTTACAATGCTTGCTGGGGCTGTGTAAAGAATGTAGAGTGTGATCATAGGAAAGGTATTAAAAGAAATTGGCAGTTTCATTATAAATTGCAAGCTCTTTTCCTAGGCCAGGTTGCACTGTGAAATCTGTTTGAAAACTCAGCCTAAACAGAAAAATAAAAAGGAAGCAAAGCAAAGAAAAACTATCTTATTAAGCATTAAGTTTAGGTCTCCCAACTCAAGAACTGTCTAGAAAACCACGTTATAAAACTAAATAAAAATTAATAATATGATTTGAAATCCTGAGCCCCATGCATGAACAAATATGCACAAAAGGATCATATTGATTGGAAACCAGGAGCCTACTGCTTAAGTATTAACAGAGAAAATTAAAAATTCATTTGAAACTGTATAAAAAATTGGATAAGATAAATATTCTACACTAATAATGAATTTTATTTGCTTATAAATGTATCTTGAAAGTGAATTATATATATATTATTTAAAGAATTAAAAAAAGAATGCAAATTTCAAAACCTATCACGGAGAAGTAATATCATTTCCTACAAGTAGACAGTCTTGTAGAAGTCTGATCAGTGATACAACTGAACACTGAAAACCTGGAGGCACGTGAGCAAGGCCTGTTTGTTCTGTCCCTTGTTCACCCTTGACTCTGAAGACTCTGAAGTAAGGGTTTATAACCTACTCCCAGGCGAGGTAGGTCAGAGAATTCTCATTATGGCCTCAGAAGAGAAAAGTGGGAGGTCAAAGAGTGACCTTCCTAGGACTAGAGATTTCTCTTTTTTCTTCAGTTTACAATACTCAGTACACCAAGGTGTCATGTTGTGGAACAGCGTTTCTGGCATTCTGTCACAATGAACAGTAAGGCCATAGTGACTTTTTCCAGACAGCCATTTGCTCCATTTAACCCCAAGATGTGTCTTTCGCTGACAACATTAGTGAGCATGTCATCTTCATTGATTTCATGATAAAATAAAATAAATTTATCATGCATCTTTCTTAGCAGATTAATCCTTATGCTAAAAACCAGGTGCACACTTTATGGCTTCTTCCAATGTATGAAATTGATGTTTGGGAATTTGATGTTGATCTTATCAGGATCCTAGCAGCTATAAGATGATCATCTTTTTTACCTCATTACATGTACACATGAGTTGAATCTTTGAACAGAGAAACCCAAGGAGATTTGCCTTTTTAAAACGGCTTAACAATAGTGTGAGCAGATTCAGTGATGTAATTTTACCTGAATTCATCAGGGATAAAAATCAGTGGCTTCTATAGCACATCTGGTCTCATTTCCTGTTAGCTCCTCCCACAGGCTGAAGTCCCTAGTGATCCATATAGCAGCTTGTAGCAAAAGCAATTGCTGGACTGATTGATATTTCAATATGTTGACTTTTATGAAGGTGAGTTAAACTGCACAATAAAAAAGTGTATACTGTTTTGTCTATTTCTTAAAAATTCCGGTTCCCATGCAAAACGTAAATAATCCCCCAGGACTGCTTGATGGGATAAAGTAAGTCTGCACAAGTCTGGGTTAACTATACTATCAAATTTCTATTATAGCTCCAAAGAAAGCATTTAAATCTTCAAGGTTTTGCAGTTTTCCAGTGACTATGTGAAAATTGTTTTAAAGACCAATAAGTATGCCTTTTTTTACATTTCACTACAAAGAGCAGAATAATAATAGTATTAACTAAATTTTGATCTGAATGAAACCAAAGCTATCTTTTAGAATCTCATGATGTCTCTTGCTCTGTGAATTGTAAATGAAAGGTCTTCGCCCAGGCAGATTTTCTAAGTACTCTTCCTGAAGTGAGATCACTTAATCATATTAAACAATAATGAATACACATTTTCTCAGTGATACGTAGTACTTTACTGTTGTCATTCTGTTGCTGGTATCTTTAATTCTCAGATCTGAATTTCTCATTATTTTAGCCATAGCTGTATTTTGAGCTATTTCCCATAGGACAATCAGTTCTAATTCTTGAAAATCAACACAGAGAACCGATTCTAAGAAAATAAACTTCCTGAAGAAAGATAGAAATTAATTACATCTCACTCCAGAATGTGACAGGCAGTATGAAAAGAATTCCTCCCTCTCCAGTGTATATTCTCTTTATCTGTTCTGCCCTGGTTCCGTACACTAACACTAACAAATATAAACCATGTGGTTGTAAATCTATTATCTATAGTATATTTTTATTTGATTTCTTAACTCAACCAAAATGTCAGTGTCTGGTAAAATAAGGTTTGATATATTCAAAGAAGGCAATTGTTATGAAACTGTGAAACACTTATGAACATTTTTAAGTAAAGTTATTAGAATTTGTGCAAGTATATTATTTTTACACTCTGAGGAAAATAACTGTTGAAGATTTCTTTCTCAAATTCCAGGAAAAAAGGGTATCATAAATGCCCTCTGCTAATTCATCCTCCTCCCTGAACAGTTTCTGTTCTCTCCCTGCTCTGTTTCAATTTGAACTGTGATGAAAAGTAATTTTAACATCTGACATCTGGGTGTGTTTCCTCTACAAATAGTAAAAACCATGTGAATTTTTCTGTTTAACTCTCTGTTTTGGACCACCAGGAATACGAGGGGAAAGTTGCAATCTATCATTAATAATGTTTTAGACAACACGATGTGTGTATCTATATTTTACTTTATATGGCCTCATAGCTACACTGCCGTATTTTTCATGGGACTCAAACACTGCCTCTCTCTCTCTCTCCCTCTTTCTGTCTCTCCCTCTCCCTCCCTCGCTCCTCCCGTTCCTCTCTCCCTCTTTCTCTCCTAGTGACTGACCCAGAGCCTTCACTACATCATCAGCCCTTCATCTTTTTATGGACAGGGTCTGCCTAAATTGCCCAGACTGGCCTCGAACTTGCCATCCCTGCCTCTACCTCTGTAGCAGCTGAGATTACATTTGAAGGTGCTTGTTTGTCATTGTAAATGCTTCTCTCCCTCTTCTCCACTGGCCCCTACGGCTCCTTCGAAGATGCCTAAAGGTCTGTTGCAATTTCTACCCATGACCACTTTTGGGGAAGACAGTGCTTATTTGCCCTTTCTGACTAAACTTTGTGTTTCATCTACTCCTCACCTCATTGAATCCACTGTGAACCAGGTTCAGTAAGGGGCAGGGCGAGGCAGGGCATCATCACCAGCACCTGCCTCTCAAGACATCCTGCTGGCTCTGAGCTTCTAAAACTGCACAAACTTGCCTACAAAGACCTCGTTCACACCTTGGACCTATTTGGGTCAGTGACCAAAACTAGCTCTCAAGTTGATATGCTCTTTGGCTTTGGTCTGCGTAACCTTAGAGGAAATATCCTTTGAACTAAGGGAAAAGGTAATGAAGTCAGCCTTCCTAACAGTTGAGGCAGCCTCCAAAGGTCTCAGATCCTCTAGGTGCCTCTCTGTTCTCCTGGCCGGTGAAGGCCAGCCACTGCCGCTATTTCATTCCTGGACATCTCCCATCATCCTGGATAATTCTCCAAACA
Source organism: Chinchilla lanigera (assembly GCF_000276665.1). NCBI lineage: Eukaryota > Metazoa > Chordata > Mammalia > Rodentia > Chinchillidae > Chinchilla > Chinchilla lanigera. Next base: position 22,320,327 of record NW_004955403.1, read on the forward strand.
GTTATTCCAAACATTCCAAAAGGCTACAAGTCTTAGATGTGTAGCCAAAGCAATATATTCTTATTAATATACTGTATATTGTTTACTAAGGAAAACTACATAAAAGATGGTCCAGTGAATTACCAAAGAGATCAAAGACATGAATGAAAGAATAATTACTTTTTTGAATAAAATTGCTCAAAGAGGAAAGAGAGAAGCAATGCCCCAAAGACGACCGCACATGGACCTGTGCACCCACCCCTTTTATTTCCTCCAAAGAGCTTTATCACAGATCGTATTTAATGTCACCCTAACTTCACAACAGTTTTCCCATTGAGCACCTATCAGGTAAAACTCTGATGTTTATACTTCTGTCTGACCTTAAGTGCATTGTTTATTCTGACCTCTGCACATCAATTTATAACCACTTCAGCCAAGCCTTCTTTTAACCAGTATGTCCAACTTTGTCTGGAAAAGGTAAGCTTTTGCCATTGCTGTGTTTCCTTTGCTTTGCATTTGTTCTGTCGATCCTGATTTGCCTCCCTATAACACCTCTGTGGCCGTATGAACTCTGCTTCTACCACTTATAGACTCAGAGTAATTAAACCTCTCAGTCAGAGAGGCAAAATCCACATGGTGAACAAGCCCCGGGAACTCTGGAGTGAGACAGACTGGTTCAAATGCAGCATCAGCAATTAATAAACATGACCACCCCGCCCTGGGCAGGTCCCTTCACCTCCCTGGCCTTGGCTGCCTTTCCACAAAGTGTACAGAGTAATCGTGCCTATTAAGTGAGTGGTATTTAGTAAAAGAAAATGAGGAGTCCAGGAGATAATAGCAAAACGTTTAGCACAGTAGTTTCTATGTAGCACGTACTCAACACATCTGAGTTATTACTCACAATTAAGAACATCACTGGGGGTGTGGCTCAGTGGCAGAGAGCTTGCCTGGCATGCATGAGGCCTCAAGTTCTCCTCAGGACTACAGAAAATAACAATAGGGCACCATATTCTTCCATCTGTCTCTCTATAACAGTCACAGTTACCTTTCTCTTTACTTGATTGATTCTATTTACATTATTTCTTATATGCATTTTTTAAAATAAGACTGTGTGTGTGTGTGTGTGTGTGTGTGTGTGTGTGTGTGTGTGTGTGTGTGTGTATGTTTTACTGATAATTGAATACAAGGCCTTTGCATTGAACTACATTTCTAACTTGCCCAGGCTGGGCTGTAACTTGTGATCCTCCTGCCTCAGACTACCTGTATGCTGGGATCACAGTTGTACACAGCAGCATCTATCTAAATTGCTGATTCTTACCTTCTTTTTGTTCTCAACATTTTTCTTATAGGGTGAAAGAGGACAAAATAACTATTGTGACACACTGACTTCCCCAGATACATCGTAGACTTTCAAAGCTCCATGCTTTGCATATGCTGTGGCTTCTCTTTGGATAGAATTCCCCTCCCTTTTTTATTTTGTCTTGTTCTATTTTGTTGTCAAATTCCTATTTATTCCAGAAGGCAAGGTCAAATGCAATATGCACTGTTACCTGTCCTGGTTTTCCAAGGCACAGCAAGTGGTATTATCCTCCACACTCCGATGAAAACATGGACAGAGATCTGAGGCACCATGCACAGCGTCACTTGCAATGAACCTCTTTATGTACCTGTCTCACCCATGATATACTAGTTCTTTGAAGATGGGAACTATGAGCTATGCATTCTTTACTTGACAGATACGAATTCTTCAGCACATAAATGTCACAGAAAAGATGCTCAATAGATATATTCAGAAAGTACCTGTATCAATCTTTTACCGTCCATGGAAAGAAGGCAAGCTGCTCACAAAAGTTCAGAGAATGTGACACTTGTGGACCTCAAGATGCAGAGGAAGGCTGAGGGAAGGAAAGAAAATATCGGAAAAGCAAAGTAAATGATTCAGGAAAGTGTAGAGCAGAGAGGAATTTCTCCTCTTTCAATCTCCTTACAGTGCTGGAGCCAGAATTGCATAACAGCTTCCTTTTCAGTTCTGCAATGCTCTATCAACAAACGTAACTTGTTACGACACAGATGGCAGCTCTTCACCGTTGCTTAGAAGCTTGATCACTGGCAAGATTAAGATTCTAAAACTAAATCTTAGAGAACTTTTAGTTCAACCATTTCATAAGTATCCACCATCTTAAGACTCTCAATTTCTTAAATCAACAAAGTCATCAATAACCTTTTAAATTTTACCATAGCATAAGTAAAACATATTTTTCTCACAAAAATATTTGTATGTTCATAGGCATAAGTATATTTTATTCACTGTGAAATAAGACAGCATAAAGTTTGTCATAAATTGTTTAAAACTGTTACAAATTGTCTCACTTTGACTTCAAAGATTCCTATGAAATTAATTACATTAAAATTATGCTAGTAGATACAAATTACCTCTGGAATAACTGTAAAACATAAGATAACAACAAAATTTACAAAATTATTACTAGGAAAGCTATGAATAAATTGCAAGCTAATCTAATTCAAACTTTGCTATCAGCAAGCTATTATATTATGGTGCAAAATCACATCTAGGTGGGTGTTTCCAACCATTGGCTGGTTCAGGAGGTGAGAAGGTCTCCAAAAGCTTCTTCCTGGCTTACAGTTGTTAGGAAACAGGTCTTAGTCCGAGATCTGATACCTGCTTTATTCCTAAATGTCTGAGTTTAATTCCGTAACTCCCTTCTCCAAAGTATATGAGCTATCTTTTCACTCTTCCGTTACTGAGAAATCTTTAAGAAAGAAATTAAATTTATCACACAGAAATGATTCTATGCAATAAAATTATAACATACAGAGGAGTTATTTCCAAAGGCCCAGCTATATTAAGGTCATATAATTAGAGAGAAGGTTCCCCATAACGAGCTGGTTTATTTCTATCTTTGGCACAACCAGTGGTTCTCAAACTTACATAATATCCTAACAATTTAAAGAAAATGTATGCTCACTATCAATTTATATTATCTTTTCAAAAGACATTACAATTTTTTAAGAATTATTAAAATCTGAATATAATGTGAACCCAACCCAGTTACTGTTGCAGTCTAGCAAGAAAATAAAATCTGAAATTAGTTTACCATTCTTGTAGATGTTGAAAAGAATTTCAACTTTCAGCACAAACTTTACTACCAAACCACTGAAGGAAATGAACAAATGCTATTTATTCATATCAGTCTTCACTTAAACACAAGTCAAGTTGTGTTAACACTGCTCACACTTTTTGTTCAACTTAGAATAGTCAACCTGAGACAGAAAACCTCATGTACGTAACATCTACCTGGCTTCCATTTGGTGTGACGGCATTTTTACATATCAGGCCCACCTCTGTTATTTTCCTACGAGGCCGTTAAGAGTTAAAATACCCTTAACTGCCAATACTAATCCAAAAAAGAGATGTTACTTTTGTCTCTTTAACAGGAAAAAAGAATTTCCCATAAACACAGTGGCAGGCTTTCAACTGCTTCCAGAAGTCTCTTACATTAGGCATCCTCTGGTTCTACACAGACCCAGAGCAGGTTTGAGATTCAGACATAAGATGACCATTGGAATAATACAGAATATACCTCTGTTAATTTTTCAGATTTTTTTTTAATTTAAAAATAATTGTAAAGAACTCACCAGTGCCAAAGAACACATCTGAGGAAAACCAAAAATTGCACTTTGAGAGCCACTGAATTAGAGGATTCAATACATTTTCTCTAATTCCTAGAAACCTGTTGTGATGGTTCATGGATTGTGTCAACTTGAGAAGTTTAATTAAGAGATGCTTAAATCAGCTCAGCAATTCTGCATCTTAGGGTGTGGAAGACCCGCCCTAGGGCAGCTCTTAGCCTGGATGGTAAAAAGGGGAAATGACGAAGGACAGTCTGCTTCTGCTTCTTCTGAGGAGCTTGAGCCTTTGCCTACATCTTGGATGTCATCCCCTGTCTTCCAGCACAGACTTGTCACCCTTCCAGTGCAGAGCCACTGGCCTTCTGATATAGACTCTCATGGGACACTGCAGTGAGCTCCAGACCTTCCACTGAACCCTTGGGTCTCCAGTGTGCAGACACCCTCTGCACGCTTCTTCATCTGACTCTGTGCATGGCCAAGGTAAACCAATATTGTAAATTCTTCTATATTTGTATATCTTGCGTTACAACTGTTTCTCTAGAAAAAGAACTGATACACCTGCTTAAATCAAATTCCTAGACACACTTAAAATTGAAAGTCATAGGTTCTCAATAAGGTTATCACCATAAGTACACACACTGAATAAAAAAGATAGTCTTCCCTGATTGAACGCAGTGAACAGGACAGATGAAAGTCACCTACAACAACGGGTCATATAACAATGAAATTCAAGTGACATTTACTGATGATGCCCAGAGACACAGCATGGGGCAGAAGCACACTACTGAGGAATACAACCCCCCCCCCACCCCGTGAGGTCTGCAGAAGACTCCTGACAGTCAACAGGACAATAAATTAGAGAAGACAACAGTTTCTCTATGCGTTATCAAAGGCCAGAGATGGAAAATCTCTAGCAGCTGTGTTCAGCATTTGCAGGAGAAAATCCTGGCAATACATCTCTTCGACCAAGACCTCAGATTCACGCTGATATGAGTGTAACTGGCTGCAAAACACATCACACTCTATTTTCTCTTTGTTTTGCTTCTCATCCCCTCCCTTTCCTTCCCTCCCTACTCCTTCCAAATATTGTTTCCCTTCCTACTTGCAAACCCTCTACTTTAATCATTTTTCCATCCCTTTCCCCACTTTTCCATGCCTTGTTCCCCCATCCATTTGACAATAATCTCTCTGTTTCCCCTTTATCTACCTTCCATTTCACTATGCACCAGTCTATATGATAATTGCAATCATTATGTACTCCAAGCAATAAAAAAATCTTAAGACACCACATTCTAGAACTCCCAAAACTAGGTGTCTACCTTTTGAACAACCTCCTTGTTAGCTCCATGTCTGGGAAATCTGCCAGAAAATTTTATTTAGTTAATTTAGAGAGCTTCCTACAGTTAGAAATATTTATTTTTCTAAGAGCATCATTTAGAAAGTATAAACAGTTGCTCTATTAATGTGAATGTCTAGTGTATCATTAATTGTTCACAATGATGCTATGAGGTCACTGCTGTTATTCCCAGTGTCCAGATGAATAAATGAAAACTTAGTGAGGTTTAGTCAACCTTGTCAGTTTCTGCTATGGCTACAACTGAGCACTAAATGAGATTGCACAAAAAATACATATATAGTTCAATATCACATAGCGTGCTGTCCATTGCAGAGTAGACGTCCTCTTAATTCATAACTATGAACTGTAACTTCAAATGCTGTAATACAACTCCTTCCTCTAGGTCACAGCATTCTATGTATGAAGTATGAAACACAAACTTCCTCTCCTCAACTTCCTGCTTTTGTCCAATTCTTCCACACCCACATATCTTCCTTCACTCACAGGAGAAATCACTTCTGTTTCTCCGGTTGCACATGCAAACATACTTTTAAGGAAATAATTCACCAGGACTTTTACAAAGATAAAAATGGGCTTCTCAGGAAACACTTGTGATAACACAGTTCTGTGATTTGGCAAATGTCACCAGATGAAAGCAATGAACAAGAAAAAACTGAAAAATCAGACACAGCATAGAACAGTGACTTTGTGATTATAGAATAGATTTTTATATCACAGCAAATGGCCAATTTATTCCTTTAAAAATGGCATACTTTGAGTAAAGACTTCACATGAGAACTTCTTAACTGATGGTATTTTCTAGGATATTTTTTAAAGAAAGAAAATAGTTAACTTATGAATATTTCTGATCAAAGTAGTTGTTTGTTTACAGCACTGGATATTGAATCCAGGGTCTTATGGGTCTAAGATAAGTGCCCCACTGAGCCATAGCCTCAGTCCCAAAAGTGGTTTTGAGGAGTTAATTCCTAAGACAAACATTTTATTTCTCCCATATTTTTTCTACAGGTAAGTACACAGTTTTGTCCTGTAATCATATTAAACTTACATGAAACTGTCAGATGAGTAATTGGTGATATTTTGTTGCAGATAGTCGGTTTCCTCAACTCTAGATGACTAATTTGTAGGACTCTAAGCACTATAGTACATGCAGTTGCTTTTTGAAATCAACTTTTACCTTGTCCTTGATTGCTTTACTTTTATGGATGAAGGCTCCCCAGATATTTTCCAGCCCTGTTATTTCTAACCCTCCCTGAGGTCCGTGCTCCCAAAGTCACACATTGCCCAAGGTACAAGTCCCGAATAGTTTCTTTGGGAGAGTTTTGTGTGACTTTCTCGGGGTTGGGCACCATACAGGAAACACTTACTTGTAAATTACCTTGAGTCACACTAATTATGCCATAAACTATGCAGAAATGTGAGTGGGAAAATACAGCACTAAGGTCACACTTCCGGCTTCACTTATTAATTAAACAGAAAAGTCCTTATCATTTCCATTTTTATATTAAATGCATTATTGTCTACAAATCTCATATTAATGTGAAAAAGCCATATTTTCCTGGCTATTGCAAGGAAATGGAATAAAGACGGCAAAGAAAAGCCACCGGCTGCTTTTAGAATGATGTTTTTACGACTTCGTACATTTCCCTCTAAACTCACTAATCATCGTGATCTCAGCAATAAAAGCCTTCCACATCAAGGAGAAAGTACCTCTAGCATTGTTTTTCTTTCATCCTGCCTCCCACATTTGTTAGCCCAAGTCACCACCCTTGTAAATATGAGTCACTTGTTTGGGGACACTTGTTTTGTAATAATTCACCTCGGTATAGTCTCATTTTTGATCAGGCCATTAGCTCTTTAGAGACATCAATCACTACCCAGGTCCGGTGGTTAAGCAAAAATGCCACATCACAGAATAAAAGAAATACAGTAGTATCTTCTTGTAAAAACACAAATAATTTAAAATACTGTGTGCATTTTATAGTTTTGCCGTTAGCAAAAAGCAAATTAAGTTGTGATGGGGAAAAGCAGTACCCAAAAGCCTAAATCTATGCTTTCATTCTTTTGAATAAAATTTTATCAATCATGTACTTTATAAATATGTAATAAGTAAGTAGATCCAAAAATACTTTACAGTGTTTAAGTTTAAAAATTGTATGGTTAGTTATTTATTTATCTGGCTTTCATTCAAGTAAAAGGTTCAAGTCCTACTAGTTATAGACACTGCATTGGGCCATAAAAAATACAAACTGAAAGCCAGGCGTAGTGGCACACACCTGTAATCCTAGCACTCAGGAGGCTGAGGCAGGAGGATCCTTGAGAGTTTGAGACCAGCCCAGGCTACAAAGTGAGCTCAAGGTCAACCTGAACTGCATAGCGAGACCTTGTCTCAAAAAGACAAAAAAAAAGATACAAAATGAGGGAGCAAATAAGCAACTAGAGCACTAAATAATACAGACCTCATCTGAGAAGTGAGTAAGAAGGGGCACAGCTCAGTAACCTGGACAGGGAACACTCACAGCACGGGCAGGGTTTGCATGTGACTACGCAGTCAGCAGGCTGGGGAGAGGAAAGAGTATGTTGGTGGGATGGAGAAAAGTGTCCCAGGAGAAAGAAGGAAAGGAAAGAGGTAGGGAGTGAAGACAGGAGAGGACTGAGGGAGAGAAGAAAGGAGGAAGACAGAGAAGAGAAATACCACATACCCCACCCACATTACCCCAAGGTAATTTACCCCACACACCCCAGCAGGAGCGAGACTCGCGCTCTCGGTCCACAGAGCTCTAGAGTGATAAAAGGGTCTGTGTTTTTGCTCTTTTTTCTCCCTTTGACCATACATTGATATCAAGTCTATAAGATCCTCATAATTAATAAAACATACATTTAGATCTCCTGGGCTTTCTCATTAATTCTTCCTTAATTGATGAAAGTGTACTTTTAATACTTATTTCCCTTTTAAAGATGAACTTTAATCTTTAGAAGACCTAAAGCATTTTGTTTTATTTCATTTTGTTTTGTTTCATTTTCTTTGCTTTGTTTTGGAGGGGTGGACTTCTGCAGTGCTGGGAACTGAACCCAGGATTTTGTTCATGCTGGGTAAACACCTTAGAACTGGCCCATGTCCCCAGCCCTACACTTTTTTCCTAACAGTTAAAACACCTGATTCTAAAGGCCTTTAACTCTACATTCTTTAATTCTTTTCTTGAAAGAATTATCCATCAAAATAATGCAGGGGTAAAGCTTTTCTTCATGTTAGTAAACTTTTGTATTTGAATAATACTTCTAGCAAGAAAATTCTGTCTTTCCATAATCATAGCATGACCTACAAAGAAATAGAAACAACCTACATAAGCTTTATTTCTTAACATTAAAACCACTCTTTTTTAGAAGGCAATTATATTATAGATATTATTTAGATTATATTGATATACCATATATATGTGGAATTGGATTTTTAATGTCTATATTATTCAAATAATTTCTAACAATCAATAACAATATTATCTGATATTATTATATCATCTCACTGAATACTTATGTGTATTCATATGCATAAAATTATATCAATCCTTTTATTTTATTAGTGACTACAGAAGTGTTACAGAAAAACAGTCCAAAGTTAGTTGTTACAAAAATAATGAAAAGTTACCTAAAGTTTGAAAAATATAGGAAGGGATCACTACCACCATAGTGGGACAACTCCTGGCATTTTAGCCAGTGTGAGGTATTCACAAGCTGGGTGTCAGTCAGGGGGGTTGCACAACCAGGCAAACGCATTGCCCAGGACCTCTCTCCTGCGTGTAACACAGACACCTTAATCCTCTCTGTAACCCTCTCTCTGGCTTCTAGCCAGGCCTTGTTGCCAGGGCAGGCAAGCTTCTCAATGGAACAATTTGCCAGGCAAGCCCTAGGGTCACTCACAACCTTTTCATCTCAGGAAGTGCCATTCTCATGTCACAGATACCTGCACTGAGGTTCTTGGGAGGTATCACACTTTACAACTGCCTTCCCCCCAACACACAGAGTATAAAAAGAAAGATCGGGCACTGCTGAATACACTGAATGACTACATCTTAATTCACATAGTTTCTATTGTAATTGCAACGTTGTATGGTCACTGGCTCATCAGAAAACAAATGAAAACTTCTGAAGTAATCATTCATTTATATAACAAGATATTATTTTACTCTGTGAAACCTACCATTTCCTTAAGCTGAACACTGCTATTTAAACACACTGGGAAAAATCATTTTCCCTTTGACATAGATGTAAGCATTTTCCCTTTAATATGTCTCTCATTATTTTTTAAACTTCTATTAATGCTTTTTTAGATTCCAAAATCCTTATATTTATGGAAAATAAATTAAAAGACTCATAACAGTTATTATGCAACTGTTAAGAGAAGCTCTCCCTCAACAAATATTGTAACTATTGCTTCTAGGTCCTTTGAGGAACTACGGAATGGGAGGGTTTTCTTTTTCTTTTTCTTTTTTTCTTTTTCTTTTTTCTTTTTTACCTGACACCTTTATTGCCATCACTATCTGTTCTTTTTTATCCAAATATAAGAAATCAAATGTTTCTATCAGCCTCCTTCTTGTCTTTGCTCATAGTTCTTGTTTTATCCTAACTTCCTTTTTACATCCTTCTGCCCCTTAATTATTTCTACAGCACTGGTAAACAAATGGGGCTCCCGGATAATGCACTACCAAACCCAATGGAACCTTTTGAAATATTACTACAAAGCCATTTCTAGGAATATATTCCAATGAAGCACAGCACACAAAAATATATAAAGGAAACTTTGAAGGTTGTTTGTAATATATTAAATAATATATAAATATTTTTATACTTTTAAAATATTAAGATATGGTATTTTTATACAATAGAGTATTACTCAGCTATAAAGGAAGGTGAACTAGAAGCTTTTATAGGTAAATGAATGCAACTAGACACCATACTCATAAGTGAAATAAATCAGACTCACATACGTAAACATCATGTTGCCTCCCTGATATAAGAACCTGAAAGAATAAATGAAATCTGAAAAGTACAACAGATATTGCGAAAGGAAAAGAAACTGCTCAAAATGAAAAAACAACTGGGATGAGGGAAAGGAGAAAAAAAAAGGGAAAAAATATGTATATGTATACACAACATAGCTAAGATAATTGTACTATTAATTTCTATTGGTTTATTGAAAGGAACAGTTAATGTGTAACTGTTTGATCAATCTTACATGCCTGTATCTGGTTATCTGAGTAACCACTTTGAAGATAACCATATGTAATATAAAAACCATTTTTAATTTCCTATCACCTTGTTTTGAAACTCTGTATCATTTTTATTGTTTTTATGTTGTTCTGTATTTCTTTTTATTATTGTGTTCTTGCTCTTTTCTCTTCCTGTAGCATTTTCATTGTTTTGTGTTGTTTTGTTTTTGTTTTCATTGTTGTTATTTTGTTATTGTTTTTCTCTTTAAAAAAAAATATATATATATATACAATCAAGATATAAATGCTCTGAATAAGAAATTGGGCAAAGGGGCAAGTGATGGTATAGCCACACAATAATAAATTCTATTAACAGGATACATAGAATCTCTGAAGTGACTTGGAAAATACTGTATACATAATTAATTGTTGACTGAAGAATATAAACAAACCTTAAAACAAATGAATATGACTCAGAATTCCATTAATTTGAATTTAAAACATAAAAAACTAAGTTATTCCCATCACTTTCTGAGTTCTTCCCAAATTTAGTCTGTATTTTTACTTAATTTTCCTTAAATAATTTATTGCTATTGAAAATATATATAATTAAACCTTATCCTAAAGGATGCAATATTGGCCAACAGAGCCAAATCAGTTGATTCTAAGGATGGGATGGCATAGTATAAAAATATTACCAAAAGCATCAATTTCCAGGCACTGGAGCAAGTTAAACTATGTCCACTTCAGAGGGACTTTCATGTAGGTTTCCAGTGGTATTAATCCCAGCTTCTGCGCTTGCTGTCAATGCCCAGGGCTTCTACTGACAAGGAGAACCCTTGGATTCATCATGAGCAGATACACCAGGTGCCAGGTTCACTTAGTAAGAAGTTAAGGAAAAGGAAATGAAAAAGACCAAAGGAAAGGGGTAATATTTCTCTATTGTGCCATTTACATCCTGGAAAGGACATTTATGTCAAATAATCCCCTTTAAACTATGCCTTTCTCTCTCACATAGATTGTGATGTGAACTATTCTTTTATCTTTACTCTGGATATGCCTAATTTCTTCTATGATATTGCCTTTAATGTTTATCTAGAAATCCATTTTTAATAAAATATTCATCACCATTTTACTGTTAATTTTTGTTTATTAGATTATGATCAGATAATGCACTTGTAAGAGCTCTACCTGTTAAAAAATTTTAAGATATATTCTGAGGCCAAGAATGTAATCATAATTAATTTTCTTTGAAAGCTATGAATTTACACATGTATATTTGTCTATTTCTATTAAATCTGCCACATTCTGAAAGAGGAAAAATGAGTGAGATGCTGAATGAGAAAGTTACAGATCAGGATACAACATGATTCTATTTCCAGTGCCCATATGTGTATACATCTATGTTGTTGGAAAAGTGCAAAATAATATGTACAGAAATCCAACCAAAGCTAATCTCTGCAAAGTAGAATTGCATGGAGAGCTTTTACTTCTCCCTTTATTCACCTTTTTTGAAGTTTCTTTTTTATTAGTACACATTTACAGTACATTAGAACTACATTTGTCTTGGGGATTTGAATATACATACATATATATGTGTGTGTGTGTATCACATCTTAATCATTTATAATTTCTCTTCACTCTTGTATTGAGTATTTTTGCAGTTAGCAAGTAAATCCTGATATTAAATGCTATCATCAAACTTTAGTAATTATAAATTTTGATATTAGTTCAGGATAGAAAAATAAAGTCCAAAATTTTATCTAATCACATATGGAATTTTGTAAATGGTAATGATGGCTTTGTAAAACAATAGGAAGAAAAGTGAATTACTTATCAAAACACTCACTTCATTATTCTTTAGGAAATTAAAATAAATAGCTGCCCTTTCCTTACTAGAAAGTAAGTAAGCAATTTCCAGATTCATTAGTTAAAACCTAGAAGATTAAAATCATAAAGTTATTAATTAAAACCTAGGTAAGTATTCTCATAACTTTAAAAGCATATAACAAAATCTAGCAACAAAAAACTTTAATATTCATTTTTCTGATAGGTAGGATATTAGGATATTTTCTTGTTAACTATTTTAATACTGTTTCTTTTTTAATAATAAATACCAAACAAGTAATAACTTTTAAAAATAGATGAGTTTATAATGGATACTAAAATCTTCACTAGGTGCTTATAAATTTCTATGCCTATATCTCACAAATGAAATATAAAGTATATTTGTGTAAGTTTAAACATTTGCATATATCAGCTTTACTTGAAAGGTCAATAGTTTTCCAATGATCCTTGGTATCGTACCTGCTCATGGTCCTCACTTGCTACTACGTTCAGCTCCATTCACTTACCGATAGAAGACCTCTCACATTCTCCTCAGGAGATCTTTGAGATGTGTAAACACATTATCACATTCTAATATTTTCCTCTTTCATTACAAACAAAAACCTTTTATGTTCTGATTAAAACCAGTTATTTTAGACATCTTTGTTTTTTCTCCATGGCTATTATCAGCACCAGCAGTTGACTTCCTTTCTGACGAATTCACTCAAAGTTAAACAAATAAAGATCAAGTATTATATTATTGTAAAGGTACAGAGAATCACAACTTTTATAAGCTGTAATAGTTGCACTGATTCTTCTGACTGGCTAAGTAACTCATCCCTGTTCTCCAAACTTACAACCTTTGAAAACTCAAATCCTTAACTTGCAGAATTCTCTAAAAGGACAGTTTGGTAATGTCTATAACAAATTTTAAATGTGTTAAATTTTGTATACGCATAATTTTTAGAGATGCATTTACTTCTATGCACATAATTTTGAAATAGGCATCACTTAAGGAGATAATATGTTTGTATTTCAAAGAAAAAATCCTCAAAGGATATACATGAAATCCTCAATTTTGATAAAATCAAAGCCACCTGTGATTGAAAGGAGTAACTGAAGATGTTTTAGTTTTCATGAGCTTATGTAACTTTTATAATTATAAAAGTCCTACTTCAGCAAAATTATAAATATTTACAATTTGTACAATCAGATTGCACATAAGTAGAAAAAAACTATGATATCTTATCGTGTCCACTAATAGCTCTGAACCATTATACTAAAGAAATAAGACCATGTGCCTATCCTACAGAAGCTTACAATTCTGAGGGGGAAAACAAGACTTACAAATAAATCAATTTAGAGAAAAATTTGAGATAGCCTGCTCTAAGGTATAAATTATACTCAAATGCCAATGTCTAAACTGCAAAAACTGACTACTGTGGTTGTATGAAAGACAGCAATATTGGGGAAGCACGGATCACCATGGCAACACAGGATTTACTGTACAGGGTGAAAGAAGAGAGAAGGAGAGGCAGTCTGGCTAGTAGAGACCTGGAAGTGGGAAGTGAAGATCTTGAGCCTGTGAGGACCAGGGCTCACAGATGGGGACAGAGACAAAAGGTTGGCGCAAACAGCATGAGGCTTTGGGAGTGAGTTTTAAGCAGGTTCCTCAGAAAGATGTTTCCTTGCAGAAATTCTCAGAGTAGCTTCATGACATAAAAGTACTGATAATTTCTGTAGAAAACTGTTCACAAAAATAAAAACATGTTATGTTAAGTTTAACAGCACTACTAAACTGGTATGTAAATCTTACAAGGCAAAACCAAGGGTTCATTTCCAGCTATCAATGCACAAGCTCGATCTATCATTTCTATTCTTTCTTTTCTCTTCCCCCTTCTCTCTCACTCTCTCTCTCAAACCAAAGCTTGAAACAACTACTGTGGAAAAATAAACTTCACAGCAGTTGTCAATTTTCACTCTCCTCGGGAATATTCTGGACAAATCAATAGAATTGGACCGCTACGTTTGTTACCCAATCACTGGAAATCCCCTCATTGCGCTGTGAGTCATCCCCAAACACACTTATTTTTAGCCATTCTTCCGATGTCATCATAAATCTGCTCATCTCCCTTTCCTTGTGACTCGTGTCTCATTTGTGTAAATAATATTGAGAAACATGGGTAGAAATTTCTCTTTCTTTTTCAACAAAGCAGGTGACACAGCACCCTGCAAATCTGCAAGTTAAAATACATATTTTATTCAGTTTAATCAGGTTTTATGTTCTTCCTCCTCTTCTCCAAATATTAAAAGTTACTGACTGCATCCAAATCCTTGGAGGATTTTCTGAGTATGTTTAACAGATTTAACTTTTAAATTCTCTGCTTCTGATAACATGGTGTCCTCTAGTTATAGCTGAGACTTAGGTACATACTGCGTGTGTTCCGGAGCATTTCTTTGCTGGTGAGTCCTTCGTGTTAGTGAGCACATGCAACTCTCGCACCTTTTAGATTCACATATAAAATGAATTATAATAGCAAAGCCATGGCATATGAGAAACCGTTACCTTACTGGACTCGGCCCACCCCTGCTTATAATCCTGCAGCTCCCCCGTTGCCGGCTGGTGGAGAACAAAGAAGGAAGAGACTCCTCCCGTGTTGGAGGAGGAAGAACTTCCCTCTGGAAAGGTCTGGGCTGAGGAAAGTCTCAAGGAATAGAGGGACCTCCACCAAGAAGAGGAGGCGCATAGATCTCAAGCAGGAGTAAAGGCTTGGCCTAGAGACTGTGTCAGCCCAAAGACTGAAGACAGCGGGATACGGGGGTGACAAGCAGAGGGGAAAGAGACGGTCGAGTGGGTCAGATTTGGATTTTATTTCACGAAGAACGGGCTGTGAGAGAGGGCTTCTGAATATAGAAAGGCTGCACTTAGAAAACTCAGATGATAGGGCTGTGAAACAGAACTGGAGAGAAAGAGCTGAACCTCAGGTCCTTCTTTCATTCGGGCAGCAATTTAAGGAAACAGCATTGAGAAGCAGTCACAGTGAAAGAGAGGGTGCAGAGTCTGCCGGGCGAGAGGCGGAGGAGCAGGCAGAGGTAAGGCCGCCGGCGGCCTCGAAGCCTGCTCCGCTCCATAATTTCAGACACGCTCATTTTAAAGAACGGACGTCCTCATGTTTAAAAACGGAGGGGAAATCCAGTAATATGCATCCAAGTGCATCAAACAATTTGAAACACCATTTGAATTGAACCCAAGCTGTTCCAAACAAAACGCCTAAAAATCAAATGACAGCTTTGCTGCCTCCCTTCACGTGGTTCGCAAGCAGGATAAGCAAACTTTCGGCCATCTGTTGTTTTCCTAGCTCGCTAGTGCAAACTCTAGAACTTACCCTTCTAGGCAATGGCTTATTGCTTTATTAATTTTTAGCCCAAAGAGGAGACCTTTTACACTATATGTATATGGATTAGTGCATATGTGTGTGGGTGGAGGCAGTGTCTAACATGAGGCTTCAAATCTGCTTTAATGAATCAGGGTATAAAGTCCAGCTTCCCTTTCTCAGTCCTGCCCAGCCTGACCCGCACACCCTGATTTGTCCTACAGTTGTCTTTTATGTGTGGCATTTGACTGAGCCAGTTCTAAAGTGCCTTGCATAGCAGGCTGAACACAATCTGACCGCTTACCTTTGACGGGTCGGTTCTCCTCTTTTCTCCTTTCCGAGAATGTGCTTTCCACAGCATCTGTCTCCACAGTCAGGTCCTTCTTCCTTCTTTGCTGACACGATGACTGAGCAGGCTATATAATCCCTAATTGTATTTCATACTCCCTGTGTTGGGTTCTTAAGTGTTTGGGGGGGGTGTTCAGCTTGGTTTGGTTTCCTCTGTCAGTCAGAACCTTTGAGACCTTTGTGAGATTTTTACTTACGTGTAATAGTATTTTAAAAAGAGCAAATAGGCCAGATGGTTCCGGGGAAAATTCTAGGCCTGCTCCCTGGCAAATAAAGGTACTCATGATAAAAGCTCAAGATGCTCCTTTGGGAAGAAGACTGTCTTATGGCAAAGATACATGATACTAAATGACCTCTTCTTTATCACACAGTGGGCTTTACAGAGCAATGCAGCAATCTCTCTTGACTCTGTTGCGTCTCAATTATAGTTTATATTCTATCCCTGGTGGCAGTGGTTTGCAGGACTAGAACTGTGTAACTGTCAGGAAACACCACTCAAACCGCAGCACTATCTTCCTTTGAAGATGGGTTTGCCCCTTCTCTTCAGGCCTCCATGTACCAGAGAATACAAAGGGAAATAATTACTGCTCCAGTTCCTTCCCTAACCCTTGTTTCACACATATGGAATAAGGGCTGAGTCTGGGGAAGTAATTCTATGGAGCTTTCAGCAGCCACTTAAAGTCCTAGAAACTACTTGGAAATAGAGTGAGAGAAGGAGATACAGAACAGTTCTCCTGGCAGAATGACGTGGTGGTGATCTTTAAAGCTCCTGGTCCTGAGAGTCGGGCTGAGGACTTTTCCTGATTCTTTGGAGCTGAAGAGGTGACTGTAGGCCAAGAAAGTAGTCTATGTAGTAGCAGAAGTACTTTAACGATAGCTGGAGAGATAGTGGTCCTAGCGTTGGCTTTGCCATTAAGTAGCCCTGTCTCAAGTCACTGAAGCTTGGATTTTCTTAGCTTCAGTTCCCCTATAAAATAAAGACTGCCTTAAATCAATTTTGATCCAGAAAGCCAGATGTACATGACATTATAGTACCTGGAAGTTCTCTATTTGTGCTCATGCCTGCCATGACATCTACCTCCAATGTCACCCATGGTGGCTCACACCTATAATCCTGACACACTCAAAGGCTGAGTCAGGGAGATCATAGGCATAAGACCAGCCAGGGCAACTTAGAAACCTAGCAAGATCCTGTCTCAAATCAAAAAATAAATAAATAAATAAAGGCTCAGGAATGCAGCTCAGTGAGAAGGCCCTGGCTCCAATCCCTAGTATGTGAAACATAAAAAGTAAAAGTAAGTAATACAAGCCATTCCCATCTTTGTTCCCACCAATTTCTGATGGAGAACTTCCAGATGATGTGACATCTGGGGCCCTTTTGTTTCTGACATTATATGATACTACCTGAAAAAAAGGCCTGATATCATGATTAGAAGAACCCATCAAATTGGTAAGAAGTCACAATAACATATCTGATGACCTGTTTCTAAGGTTAAGTAACTTTCATTATAAAGTAATGCAATTGAAAAACTGGCAGGTGTCAGTGCAAAGTGCTTTAGTTTTAAAGTGAATGAAGACAGAAGCACCATGGGAAGGTAGAGAATGAATTACCTTTTCATGAAGAAGTCCTTTATATGGACACAGAAAGAAAACTTCTCCATGGACAGTTAATGACAGCTCAACCACAGTGCCTATTTATATGTGATTGTTTAGTTTGCAATATTTTTTTAAAAGATATGATTTTATGTCTGACTGTCATTGTACGTAGTTTGGCAAGAGAATGAACAAACACAAAATATTATGTGTTGAACTGCTTTAATGGTACTACCCTGCAACAACTTCCCTTTGAAAATGTACAATATGTTATTTTAGAGTTGCAAATCAGGTGACATCCCATCTCTCTCTACCTTCAACTTTAGTTCAGGTTTAACCTTATCCTAAACACAGCTATGAGAAACCCATAAAGATAACTGGGAATATCCTGTGTGATGATCTATATGAACTTCTATATTTCTTCTCCTCTTTCTTCATGCCCACACAACAATCTCCCTTCACACATTTATGAAGGAATTGTGAAGTAAATAAGGGCTTCCCTTAAAAATAGAACATCCATACAGCAATCAGAAGAGGAAAGTATCCTCTCGGTAAACACTGAAAACCTACCATGTATCAAGCACTGCATTAGGTATTAGGACGCAAAGTCAAAGATATATGGTCTTGACTCTGAAGATGCTTTCAGCAGAAGCCTTAGCAAAGTTGAGCATCTTTCCAGTTGGAAGGAGAAGTGTCCTTGGAAGGTAACAAGGAAATACCATGGGAAAGTTTCTAATTAGCCTAGGAGAAAAATTACCCTCAGACAACTTTTGAAGAGTGTATAAAATTTAGTTTAAAAAAGGAAAAAAAGAAGAGAGAACAAAGAAAGCTTTAAAGGAGAGAAGCAGCCTGACCCATTGTTTCCAGAGTAAAGGAATGTGGAATAATGGGGCAAACAAAACTGGGGAGAAAGGTGCAGTGTCTCCAGAAGATGTGTGGAAACCTTGAACAGTAGGCTGAAGAACCTGAACTTCATCCAGAACCTCTTGGAGAGATGCTGAAGGATTTTTAAAGAAGGTAGTGTCCTGACTAGGCAAGCATCTTACATCAGTTGTCCCGCCAGCATTCTGAACAGTAGCTTAAAAGAGAGGCAAGGCTAGAAGCAAGGATTTTAAAGAGATGGTTAGTGAAGTATTTCTGGAGAAAACTGTGAAATCCTAACCTAAAGTAATGATCCAAGAGAAGAGAGGTAGGATGTCAATAAAAAGCTTCTCAAAAGGTAGCACTCAAAGACCTGCTTGACTCGCTAAATGTCTAAGGTGAGGGAGAGAGAAAAGCTGAGACTATCACCTATGTTCTGACTTTGTCAATTGGTTGTGTCTTGGTTATTTTTCTCTCATTGCTGAGACAAAATACCTGACACCCAAAATTAAGGAAGGAAACGTTTATTTAGCTCACAGATGGTGGAGGTTTCAGTCCATACTCGACTGGCTCCAAGGCAGAGTGGCACAGGGGTAAAGGGCAATAGTTCATGGCAGGGGAAAAAAGCAAAAGTAACAAGAGCAAAAAGGGGGAAGTGGCAGCGATAAGCAGTCTCTTTCCCTCCCTCACACTATATGCAAACTACCCGCCCCAAGGTAGGCATAGCATTCACATCCATAATCCTAGCATTGGACCATGGATCACTCAAAAATCTGGAAGCCTGCCCCATGACTGCATGAGGATTTGGGAGGACATGCAGAACAAACCATAACAGGTTGACTGGTGATACTATGCATCGATTTATTTAGAAGACTAAAAAGTCACCAAGTTTCTGGAAATTGTACCCCATGTTACATTTTATTCCATCAATATATACAATTATTATTTGTTAATTAGAAAGCTATTTTAAAAAGCAAGACATAGCAGGAATAATTATTTGAAACAATACCTCTAAAGACAGAAATGTGTATTGAATTCAAGTATAATAAAGTAATAGCCTTAAAATAGAAAAGAATTTGGTTAACATAAGAAGAGATACGATTCAATAAATAGGTATAAGCAAAAATAAAGAGACAAAGGCTAAACAGATTTATTACCCTCAACTCTCACCCAACTCACTCACATGTAAGCTACAGTGATGTTATTAATACATAACAGTATAAAAATCCAGAAGAAATATAAACGTCAGCAATCCAACTTTGGAAACTGAAAAATAGATGAGGAACTAGCTTGCAGAATTCTAGCAGTAGGGTATTTCTCCAGATAAGATCTGGAAGTTCCTTTCCTGGAAAATCTGGCCTACCCGCAAGAACTAGCACACTGACACTGAAGATGCTGCAAGAAAATAGCCAACCAGCTCATCCTACAGTGAAACCACTCACCATAACATCCCACTCACAGGCAAAGAGTTTCCTCCCAAAACCAACTTCAAAAAGCAATGTTGAAATTTAAATGTAACAGTAGAAATATAAAACTCAGTATAAAAAGTGGTGGACAGAGTGAAGAAATCTAGAAAACTGAAAATTTAAAAACCAAGAAAAGGTGGGAGAAAAAGGAAACAATGAAAGATAAAATTAAAGATATACTGAAGCAAACCAATATCTATATAGTAAGAGTTCCAGAAGGAGAAAATGGGAGGGAAGTGAAATGGTGGAAATTATCAAATAATCAAGTCAAGAAAATTTCCCTAAATTGAAGGATATGGATTTCCAGATTAGAAAGACTCAGCAAAGTACTAAGGTCAACGAATGGAAAGAGCCACAAATGCATCTCTTGCTGGTCAATTTTAAAAAGGGGCATGGGGATATTTTCCATAGAACACAGAAAAACAAGTCACAGATGGGAGTATTATGATTTTGAGTGCTTTTAAACTTCTCAGAAGGGGTGAAAACTAAAAAACATGGAAAATGACTTCAAAATCTTGGAGAAAAACAGTTTCTAGCCAATGACTCTAAACCTGGCCAGACTATCAAGTAAATCTGAGAGTAACATTTTCAGACTTGCACAATTTATGAAGGTGACAGCTACAGGGCAGGCATTGTAATCAGGCCAGACTGGAGCTGGCCAGAGACTCCAAAGAGAGGTGTTTCCAAGAAGAGAACATTGATGTTAAGAACTGAAGGGAATAAGGGGAGATTTTCACAAGTGGAGAAAGCTTAGGGAAAACCCAGCGGATCATTTCCCATGCTAGAAACTAGAGATGTACATTCTGATCATCCTCCCTCACTACAGTTTGAGTGTGTGCATCAAAAGTTCATGGGATGGGAACTCAATCTCCAGATTCAGATGCTGATAATATTTGGGAAGTAATTAAGATTAGGTGAGGTTATGCAGTAGGGATCATTGTGATGGGATTAGGAGAAAAATCACGACCTGAGTTTTTGGACTCCCTGTGTGTCACCATGAGAGGCTGCCTGCCGTCTGATGCAGCAAGAAGTGCCTTGCTGGATGTTGCCACCTTAATGTTGGAATTCCCAACCTCTAGCCTGTGAGAAATAAATTTCTTTTCTTTATAAAGTGCCCTGTATTCTGTTATAGCAGCAGAAAGCAGACTAAAATTCCTCTTATCCAAGAATGGCTGGACTCACAGCACCCAACATTGCCAGATAAGAGTGACAGCACTTTAATTATAACAAATACTCTCATCCCAGTGAAGAAAGACAATGCACACCACCTAGGGCCACATGGAGAAGCATTTACAACAGGACAGACAGCCCAGATGTCTTAGTTACTTTTCTCATTGCTGAGACAAAATACTAAACACCCAAAGTTAAAGGAGAACAGGTTTATTCAGCTCAGTTTGTTGAAGGTTCAGTTTATAGTTGGCTGGCTCCCAGGCAGGGTGGCATGGAAAGGAGCATCACAGAGGAGAAATAGTCCATGACAAAGCAGGGCAGGCAGAAGGCAGCTGCAAGCCACAAGCAACAACCCTCTTTCATATATTCCATCCAGGCTACCTGCCCTTTGGTTGGGTAGCATTCACATGCGGGGTGGGACATCCTTAGTCCTACCTAGAATTATGGCAAACCAATCAGTATACTAATTTAGTAATCACACACCCTTCATCCCAGCATCACACTTAATCTCAGCCTTACACACCCTAGATCCAGCCACCTCTGAAAAGCCCCACCTATGAACTTTGGGGCACATCTAGACACAAGCCATAATACCAGGGTACGGATGACAGATGCTCGTGATAGTGAGAAGACTCCTGATTCCTACAGCAGAATGCACTTGTTTGTATAAATCCAAGGACTGACGGGAATTGAACTTTATTATTCAGGGATCAACCGAGAATGCACTTGGTTCTCCTGATAAAGTGGATTCTTTGGCTAGAAGACCTATCCATAGGGCTGAGGGTTGAGAGAACTTTGTAGTTAGGCCCTTTGTAGCCTTCCTGTTTTCACCAAATGTCCAGGAAAAACATAACATGACCTTAATTTTAAGATTTACACTATAGTGTTCAGGAAGGGAAAAGTAATTGCAATATACTTATTGTTTAGCCATGATTAGCGCTGACATTTTATAATATGTCAATAAATATAGCTTGTAAAAAGATAAAAAGAGACAGAAAATATGGCATGTATAGAGGAGGGAGTACTGCCATGTGAAAAGGTTAAATCCTCATGCTTCCTATGAGAAGCTAATTGAACTGAGATTTTAAAAAAGACAAATCAGTAAAAAGAAACATCAGCATGGTATTTAGAAATGCTGAAAAATTCAGGTAAAAGCACTTGGTCCAGAGGAAGAAGAAATTAAAGATGAAAATGTCGGGTACTACTGGTTTTTCATACCTACTGGTGTCTCTAACCTGCGTGTATGTACTCAGAAAATTTTTTTTAATTAATGAAAGTAAATTTATTGTTTATAGAATAGTATGTAGAAGAATTTGTTGTTTGATACTTAAGAGATCAGCTCTGGAGACAGCCCACAATGTGGCTGTGGCTGTCATCCCTGGCCATACCCAACCTCTCTGAGCTGAACCTGCTTCCATTTTAAAATGGAGTAATAATTATATCACTTCCAGGACACTTTGGTGAAGAATAAATTAGATGATGTAAGTAGAGGACTTAGCACAATACTTAGCGTGTAGTAAATAAACCCTCATTCATAGAGACATTAGCAGTCATTCATAAAGATGGCTTTGGTTTTCTCAGGGGTGTGGTGTGTTAGTCAGCTTTCTGTCCCTGTGACAAAACCCCTGAGATAATCAATAGAGAGGGAAGAAAGATTTACTTGGCACATGTTGTCAGAGACTTCATCCTATGGTTCCTTGCTCACTTGGGGCTGTGGTGGGGCAGCACACCATAGCAGGAGTGTGGGGAAAAGGGAACCTATTTACTTCGTGGCAGATAGGAAATAAAGCTAGAGAAGAGTGGCCAAGTGCTCACGTCCTCTTCCAGGCCATGTTCCTGATGACAACTGTCCTCCATTAGGCCCCACCTTCTACAGATTCCACCACCTCCCAGGAGTGTCACAGGCTGGTGGCCAAGTCTCCAGAGCTTTAGCCTCTAGGGGACATTCCAGATCCAACTGCAACCAGTACAAAACAAAGCCCTTTGCTGCAAGGAAGGGGTGAGGTGTTAAGGTTAGGAGTTCGAGGAAAAGTTGAAAATCTAGAAGAGCTGTGAAGGCAATGGGACTAGCGCTGAAAATAATTGCAGTGCAAAATTGAAGGTCCCGCCAAAGTGAGACCAGAAAGTAGAGCAACTCCAAATGCCACCTTCATCCCAGGCAGTAGGATCAGAGTGTGGGAGAAGAAATCCAGTGTTTGAATTGATTGCAGACTGGAGTTTTGCTGAGCAAAAAAAGCAAGAGAGCTTAAAAGAAAATACGGGCAAAAGAGTGAATGAAATGATAGCCTGGAGACTCCAGGCTGGAAATGGAAACCAATGAAAGCAGAAGTGGCCTGACTGATTGGACCTGGAAGCTTTGCTGCAGCTGAAGAGCATTATGGAGAGTTAAAAAATGGCTTGAACTGCAGGAAGAGAAACTCTTCTAGTTCAGAAAGGAAACCAGAGAGGAGGGTGTAGGAGTTCCTGATTTCACCACTCTGTGGTATGAAATAAAACACATGGTAACATTGTAACATGGAGGATAAAATGCTTATCTTATTACACCCTCTCAACAGCCTTACAGAGAAGAGAGGTAAGATGGAAGCAGGACAAAAACTGACTTTTGTTGACTAATGGTTACCTGGATTGTGTTGTGCCTTACATATTAATTTTATTTGCTTTTTTCACAATAGGCAAGGAGATAGAAAATGTCCCTGTTTTATAAAGAGAAAGCTAGAGTGCAGAGAAGTTACGCAATTATCTCCTAAGTCAGTATAACTTCCACAACACTTAGCTGACCACGAACTCAAAGAGTAGTTACTGATACAAGTAGCTGTGGGAACTAGGAAGAACCAATCATTTTTGCTAAGATTTAACTTTCTAAAAATTGAATGGAATGGATTAGATATTCTTTAGAACACTTTCAGAATTAATACCCTGCACTTCAAAATAACAGTGTCTGTGGACATCACTCTTCTCATTTGTCAAATGGAAATAGCAAGTCTACCTTAGCCACGTCAGAGTCATTATGAAGAGGAAATAAGATAGTGTATGTAAAATGATTTTTAAATTAAAGAACACTGCATGAGAGATTAAAAAATTTAGAAATACAGGGAGAATATTAAAGTTGTGAAGAAGAAAAATAGAGAACCTGAGATTCCAATACTACCCAGTAGACCCTGCCACTGACTAGCCAGATGCCTTGAGCAGGCTAATCGCTCTGTACCTCAGTTTCTTCATCTGCAAATTGAGGATTAAAAATTGGATTGCCTCTTACAGTTGTAAGAATTAAATGAGTAGATTTATAAAAAGTTTTTTTTTTAAAGAAATCTCTGGCATAATGGATATGATAAAAATATTAACTATTAGCAATTATTAGTACTGTCACTATTTTCCTGAGGTAATTTTAAGCATTCATGTATAAAAATTAAACATATAGAGAGAGATGTATATCTATATCTATCCCCAGACTTGTAAAAGATTAGGAAAAGATTCAAAGAAAAAGCACTAGAAGCCTGTAATGACAACAAAGACAGCTTAGTGGTGAAGATATGAGAACTAGGAATATCTGGTCTGATAAGAATTCAGACTAATAAGGCTCTCACTGGTGTGTGTGATTTGTGGCTCCAAGAGATCTCCTGTGCTCCCGCAGACCGTCTGTCCTACCGCAGTATCCCATTTTCATTCATATTAGAGTCTGCCATCTGCTAGCAATTGTGGTAGTCCTGGCAAATGGATGGATCCAATAGGTCCAGACCCTTAAGCACCTAATAGTAAAACAATCACCCATTTACACAAGTAGCCCCCAAACAAACAGAAACTAACTGTTTAAAAGGGATAGATAATCACTGCTAACCTATACTGCATGAGTATCATCATAATCAGATACTTTGCAAATGCTTTATGTGTATTATCTGATCTAGTCTACCCAGAAAAGGCAGGACTCCAGCTCTAAATGTGACATTGTTAATCCATGGCCCAGCCCTTACTCAGATGAGAGGAAGCCAAGGAGGGGACAGCAAGAGCCTAATCGAGGGAAGGGGCAGCAGGAATGAAGAGCAGAAGACAGATTCAGGTTACAGCCAGGCTTTGCTCCATGGTGGGACCACATACGGAGAAAGATGTCTTTATCCAGTTTCTCTGTGCAAACATCACAGAGTGCCCTTCCACAAGCTAAGATAGCTATGACACTCGGAGGTCTTGCTGGTCTGTGAGGCCATGGGTGCATATGTGGTACACTGTGGTTTGTCGCACGCTGAAGGCTTGGTCTCTTGTGCAGCAGTGTTCAGAGGTGGGAGTTTGGAGAGAGACTGGATCCTGAGGGCTCCAACCTCAAGAGATCAAAATCCACTGAAGAGGCCAAAAAGAGTGGATGACTGGGAAGGGATAGAAATTATAGGAGGTGGGACCCACTTAAAGGTTAAAGGGAGTTGTCCTGGAGGACTGTGCCTTGTTAAAGACCCCTTTGTCCATCCCTTGTTCCCTCCTTCCTTCTCTCCCTCTGTCCCTTCTCTGTTTCTCTCTCTCTCTCTCCATCCCGACCTCGTTGCAATCTGGAAAGTTTATAAATTGCAATCCCAGGGAAAAGTTATTGGAATTCTAGCAAGTAATTTCCAATCTACCACTTCCAATGCAACCCATAGTGACAGTAAAAAGACAGAGACATATCTGCAGTTGTGGGGAGCCAAGGGGGTCCTAAGTCTGGTGGGAACAAAGGCCACAACCCAGGGCCAAACCTGGGTTTTATTAATTCGTGAAAAGGAGAATGCCTCGGTGTTGAGTGACTGTGAGAATGGTGGGAAGCTCGTGAGTGCTGTGAGCTGGGCTAGGCAGGAGGCACAGTGGCACCTCTGCAATATACACAGAGAGATATGTAGAAAGGGTACTGATTCCCGTAACAGGTAGCCTCTGAGATTGGATGGATCTGCACAACACAGTTTGAGGTAGCATCTTGTTTTGCATCTGCTGCTTCAGCTCTGATGTCTAGCTTTTCTTGCCCTGGGACCTCACTGCCTCTTTCTGGAAGCTCAATTCCAGCCAACAGCGCAGCATCTCTTGGCCTACCTCACGCTTAGTAGTAGGGAGCTATAGGTGGGCATCACAGACCTGTCCCTTTGCTGCAAAGACTACACATCAGCGCCTCAGCTGGACCCATTTGCGTTGCTTAAAGCCAGTGGAGGGGCAGAGCACTTTCTTAGCCAGCTCTGTACAGATCAGCACATGGAAGTAGGGCAAAGGTGAACCAAAATGGAGGTAAACTGTCTTCTTTCAGAGGGAGCCATCTTGGTCCTCCACTCTCCCTGTCTCCACTTCCAAGCCACTATGAACTAGGAAGTGTTGTCCAGTCTGTCCTCCCGTTTTGCTGTTCCGTCTCACCATAGGCCTGTCATGGACTCAAACCGCAGAAACTGTAAGCCAAAATAAATTTTCCCTGCTCCAAATAGACTTCCTCAGAAACTTTGACTAAAATATCGCTGTACAGTGCTTGACTCTTCATTCAGGAATTAAAGTGGACAGACCCTGGTCAAAAATTGGGTTTAATGAATCATGAGATTTGGAATTAGGAAAAGTTTCCAGATAATTCTGGAGGGCCTTTGTCTGGTGAAATGAATCTAGAGGCCACAAACACATAAATAATATTTTTAAAGCTCACGCTTATACTTAGCATTTCTCAGACATGAGAGACTTCTTCCCATATCCACAAGCCCATCTTTTTCACAGAACCTCAGCCTTGGAAGACCATATTTTGTTTTTCCTGGAGAGAAATTGAACTGCCTTCTTGTTTAAGCTATACATATTTCTGATTTCATCTAGCACAAGTTAACCACTATTTTTAATCAGTATGCTTCCCCTCACCACAATACCACAGCCCCAGTCTCTCCACCACGCCAAATCCCTGGTCACTGAAGAGCAACTCAGCAGCTCCAATACCAGGATCAGCAAGCAGAAAACTTGCTCAAAGGCAAAGTGCTTCCAACTCCATTGCCCTTCCAATCTCTCGCCTTGCTTTTTTTTTTTTTTTTTTTTTTTTTTTTTATTTTTCTCCGGTACTGGGAACTGAACTCATGACCTTGCGCTTGCCAGGCAGGCGCTTTTGCCGCTGAGCTAAATCCCCAGCCCCTCGCTTTGCTTAAGAACCCTCACTCCCTTGAAAATGCATATGAAGCGCTGCTCCCCACGGCTTCTTCCCCAGTTTGGCCTGGTAGACACCATCAACAGATCCCAGCAGGGAGCGGGGTTGTGCCAGAGAAGATGAGGATTTCATTTGGAGAAAGCTGAGTTGAAGGTGCCTCTAGGACAGCGAGCTGAGCACACCCACCATGGAGCTGTCATGACTCTGAAGCTCAGAGGAAAGGTATTGGCTGAGAGGGATGAGACTTGGAATGAAGAACATGGGCAGAGGCACCAGGGAGAGTGTGTGGTGGGAGAAGGACAGTAGGTGACTAAAAAACCATCGCAGGCAGCAACCTACCTGTATGTCTAGTCATACGGTCAGGGAGCTCTAAAGCATAACTGAGAAATTCAGCAAATGGCTGAGAACCCAAGAATAAATGTGTCATGTGGAGCTACAGAGTAAATATTGTCAAGACAAAGAGACTCTCTGAGCAAAACCTTCTTTATAAGTTCCCCCACCCTCGTGTTCCCAGGTTTATTTGAGTGCACACTCCCCTCCCTGAGGGCTGCCCTGTGGTACTGATTGTACAAAACTTGTTCTGGCTTCTGGGCAGCCCTCAACTGATTGTACAAAGCTTGTTCTGGCTGCTGGGCAGCCCTCAAGTCAGGAGGAAGGACTAAGAGGTTATGGAGAGTTCAAGCAAGGGCAGTAGTAAGGAGTGAGGGGAAGGTGAGGAGGCAGCAGCCAGGTAAAAAATGTCCTCTGCATCCACCCCCTCATCAGAGTCCTGCGAGGCAACATGAGTGTCATTCTCTTGTTGGTGGTTGATTCCACCACTGTGCTGAGCATGGAGGACCTATTTGTCACTTCCCAGAGCCATGCTGGATCCCAGCAGAACACAGGCTTGTTCTGTGTTCATAGCTTCCACAGCCAAGTATTCACTCACCAGTGCTGTAAGGATGAGAAGCTAAGAAAAGCAGGTTAAAGCATGAGACAGAGAGTTTAAGAGGATGGGGAGTGGGGATGGCCATTTTACAAGTGATATTGACATCTTAAATTTTCAACAGAATGAATATTAAACCTGGGTAGACATTCGTGAAGATTGCAAATTTTGGCGGAATTATGAGCTACAAATGCTATCATTTAGTTTCAGACGTTTGATAATTTGGATTATTTGAAAGCATATCCTTCAAATAGGCTAAGAATGCCTTCATATCCTTTACTAAGACCATCTTCACAGTTTCAGAGGAAGTACACATGTACAAAAAAGGCTGAGGCAGGAGGATTACAAGTATAATTCTAGCCTGGATAAATTAGTAATTTAGTGAGACACTCTCAAAATAAAAAACTTAGAAGAGGCTAGTAGCTCAATGCAAAGGCCTTAGATTCAATCTCCACTATCCTCACACCTCCAAAAATAAGATTAAAAGAGGCGTTTTACCTATTTTTCCAACATAACCTGGATTATAAATGCTAACTCTATCAGGATTTCACAGTTTAATTCAGTATCACGGTTTAATGCAGTATCGAGGTATTTGTTCTGTTGACAGTTATTTTACAAGTTAAAATCCTAGAATGCATCAAATAAATATTTATTTATGACCCCAAAGTTTTATTTGTCTGTGATGTTTTTCCAATTCTTTTCTGAAGAGAACTCAAGTTATTTCTGTGAGAAACTCAAGACTGAATGTCTTTAAGATAAGAAATCTGGTCTGCGCTATCCATCAGATAACGTCTCCTTGGGCTTTCTACTCATAGCATCATGTGCAAGGAGGTCCCTGTAGCTGCTACCACTTCGAAGATGTATGGAATGTTCTTTGAAGGCTTTGTAATTGTGTTCTAATAACTACATCTAGTTTTAAAGCTTCATTTTCTAACACTCAGATTCTTGGTCATTATAATTGCATTCCACGTCTGAAGAGTGCCAGATTCATAACAGAACAGGGCAAGTGTGTCTAGAGGCACGCTCTAAAAAAACAATGGAAGAAAGCCCAGAAACAATGTCCTTTTCATGCTGCTTACAAAGCTGAACTGCTTTGTACTCAGGAGCACAACAAACTTGTGAGAGGAATCAAAAACTGACTTGATACCTAGGAATGAAAAAGGCCGTGAAGGCAGGCTGGCTTGTCAAATGAGATTTTCTTTCTTTCATCTAGAGAACATTTGTAATTTTTTCTTGTCCAGATAATACAAAGGTCTCTGCTCTTCTTTATGAACATATCCTCCATTTAGAAGAAAATTACTTTACCCTTTAGAATTTCACCCTTTGTGTTGTAAATCACAGAGAGTGAAGAGCAGTCCTGATCCTCTCTGCATGCCGAGACTAGATTTCATCAGGAAATGTTTCATCACATTCTTTTCCTGTCATTAGAGTCAATTATCATGTATATTTATGCATTCCTTTCTATGAAAGTTCGGTTTGGGTCTGAAAAGAGCTTGTACAAAAGGGCACTTTTAATTACACAAACTATGTGTCTCCTGACTCACAAATGACCAAATAAAATTATATACACCTCAAATGGACAAGTTTCCTGAACCCCAATCCCCTACTTAGCAAGGCTTAGCTAGCAGAGCTGATGAGGAGCCAGCTGCGTTCCATTCGACCTCACGCATTACCAACCAAACATCCAGCTGAGTTAGGGCCAGCAGATTATTATTGGCAATGATGGTTAAGGCAAAAATTGTTTGGACATAGCACCCTGAGCTTCTAATGTGGCAATTAGAGCAATCTTGTTGTGACTTGCAAACTTTGCACTTAGTATGCAAGATTTGGGGGGGCGTAAATTATGTGTAGGGCTGAATGCCATGTTACAGATTTAATGCCTTCATTTAGGTCCAGTCTATGATAGAAAAGGTCATTCCTAAATTTCCAGTTAGAAGAAAAGGAAAATTCACTCTTTCCCTAAATCTAGAGGAAGAGCTCTCTAGCTGCTTTCAAAGTCTGTATAGTGACTTGGAACTTCTTTTATTCTTGTAGCTATCGCATCTGAACTCTTCTCTGAAGGACTATCTACCTTTTGAGATAGTGTACATACCACACAGGAGCTGAAAAATGTCCAATTCTTGCCTCCTCACACTCCCTGGTAGAGGAGAGGAGGCACACCAGTTGGTTCCACCAGTTGAAGGACACACTGCCTTACTTTGAACAAGCCGCTGGTCTCATAAAGGAGCCGAGGCCATGAAGAATCTAGTAGGCAGGGTAGAGTAGTGCACAGAGGTCCTGCAGCTGCACCTACTCTTAAAGGCAGCCATTTTGTGCAGTGCCCTGTGTTGGGGACATCAGCAAAGCAAGCTGCTCTGTCTGCACCGAGCGGGGCAGCACAGGGATTGCACTGTTGGGAGGAACATTTTACGTAGCAATTTAGAAGATGAGATTGAGACCCTGCAAATAAAGGTGGACCTTATAGAGAGAGATGTTCCCAGCCCTTCTAGGGGACGAAGACCACTGGCTGGCTTACTGAAGAGGTGAGAAGGGTTTAGGGCACAAAGAGATGGAAGGTTCTGATCAAGCTCGTTTGCATAATTTTTTGGAACGTCTTGGTGTCTGAGCTTGGTGCCTCTCTGACTGGAGACCCACGGTGGAGGAGTGAGGTGCTGTGGCAGCTAATTCTTTCAAAGCTCTCTCCTCATCAGGTGAAGGGAGCTTCCATAAGACTTTGTCTGCATCAGCTGCAGTATAGATGATTTACAGTCAAGAAATTTTTCTACCAGCTTGGTGCAGCATTGGTGTTTTATCACTGGGTCTATGTTGCAGTGACTTGCGTCTTAGCCAAACAGTTTTCAAATGTATAGGCTATCTAAATTCTGTAAGCTCCTGAAATATTTTTATATAGATACCATACAAATCATTTCTTTACTTTTGTTAGCAGTGTCTTTTAAGACAATGACTACGTTTAAAGACAAACTGAGGAGAAATGACTTACATATAAACCATTCCCATTATAGTCAGAACTAGAGTTATATTATTATATATTATTAATCATCATAATATATAAAGGACTCCTTCAAATCAATAGAAAAAAAAGCAAGCAATCCAGTAAAAAAAAAAAAAAAAAGACAAAAGTCTAGTGTTGGAGTAAGCGTTTGTGTTCAAACAATGATGCTCCAAAGTGTAGTGCTCTGCCATGCTGAAGAGATGGAAAGGGCCTCAGAAGCAAAATCTCTTATTTGTTCCTGCCTATCTGCCTCCTGCCTCTCTTTCTCCTCCAAGTTAGTCATAAAATACAAAATTCCCAAAAGCGGATCATAGAAAACAGAATCCATCTCCCTCAACATAAACTACACAAACTAAAGCGTTCATTCTAACCCTTTCTTTTCTTCCTAGCAAACCCTCCACTCCAAAAGGGCCACAGGCCATACTCTGGAAGAAGCAATGCTACTCAGAGAGGCCGAAGGAGTACAAGCAGACAGGCCGCACTGGGTTCCGCTCCCTCAGCTTCTTACAATTCGGTCAGGCTCTTTACGTGCAGTCTCCTTTCTACACAGCTGTTCTGTATGTTGGTTTTTTACATTGAATTTAAACATAAAAATAGACAGTTTCCCCTGGGTCTTGAGATCTCTATTTCTGAAAATCCTGCGTCATACAAAACTTCAGTTAAATAAATTTGTTGTACTTTTAATAATCTGTCATTTGTTACAGAAATGTTGAACATAACCCTTAAGATGAGTGAGGAAAAGTATAACACGTTTCTCCTCCAACACAGGCAATTCAAAAAGAGAAAACCTGAACTAAATAAACATTTGACTAGTTATCAACCTCAGTGTTAATCAGGGGAGTGAAAATTAATACAAAGAAATGAGATACTACTTCACATTCAACAGACTAGCAGCATTTAAATTTCAGTGTCAAGTGTTTATAGGTTTGTTGATCAAAAGGAACATGCAGAAGGGAAAAAAAATGGATGGAAAACTTTTGACAATGTCCAGTAAAGTGAAAAATGGCAGTACTCCACAATTCCATAGTCTGCTTCCAGCTGAATTACCTAAAGAAGCTTCCACAGACTTGTGCAAGGAGAAAGTTCAAAAGTGTGCCCTGAGGCAACTGTTTTCACAGACACTGTTGAAAAAATAAATACCCAACAAAGTTATAGTATATAATACTATATACTCTATCAGCATATACTGTACTATAGTATATACTATATTGTATTAGTACACTATATTGTATTAGTATATTAGTATACTATGATATACTAATTCAATGAAATATTTCACAGTAAAGTAGAGCTCTATGTATTAACATGGATATGTCTCTCAAAAATGATGTGAACTTAAAAAGCAAATTTACAAATTTACATGATACTGTATATCATATAGTGATGTGTACACATACAAACTTTAAAGAATAACATTGTACTGCAGACTGTTTATAATTCATATACATATACCAAAATCTAAAAATTGTGCATTGGAGTAATAAATATCAACTTTATAGTCAAGACAGAGAAAAATAGAATCAGGGATAAGTATGTAAGGCATTTAACTATTTGACAGTTATATTGCTACTGAGGGTCCGAGATGTTAGGCTAAGAAGAACAGAGAGCATATTTCCAAGGAAACCCAATGTCATAGAGTCTGCCCTATTGCAGACACTGAATCAGACCCATCTTCTGATTCGGAAATAAAACAGAAGCAATAAAGCCAGACCCTTGGGAGATTGGCCCAATCATTCTCTGATAAATGCTGTCACAGTCGACATTTGGAGCATTCATGAAGAACTATGAGAACAAAAAGCAGGAAGGCTGCAAGGAAACTTCAATTTTTCTCAGCCACATTGAGTTTCTAAAAGTCATTATAAAACATCTCACCCTCACAGCTGGCCTCCCTCCTGCTCACTCTCCTCTCCTCTCCAATCCGCCTTCCTTCAGATGGGTCAAACTCCTTCCCTACTTAGGAAGGAGCTGGCACTTTCTATTCCGTTTGCCTATCGTATGAGCTGAATCTAGGTTTTCAAAGGGCTCACTCCTTGCATTTGGGGCTCAGATCAAAACCATGGCTTCCATGAGCCCTTTTCTGTCCACTGCTTTTAAAATAACTCATCACCTCCCCCTTCTTCACACCCCTCTTTTTGCAACCTGTGTAACAGGCTCTGCTGCATGAGAATGTCTTGTGTATAAATTTTACTTATTTCTTTGTCAGTGTCATAAATCAGATCGAAACTATCCTCCTTTAAGTTGCCAGTGTTTGGTATTTGGTGCCCATGACAAGAGAGCTGATTAGCAAGCACACAAAAATACTATATTTTGATCACTCTTTTGTTCATCTGTGTGCTCACTTTGTGGGTCTGCTCATTGTGGCTGGTCATGCAGTCAGCTCTCAGACCGGCAGATTAGTTGATCTAGGATAACTGAGATGGTTCTTCTGTTTCATGCGGCAGTGCTGGCGGGGTTTCCCAGGGCAAAAGCAGGAATGCACGAGTGTTTGAGGCACAGGCTCAGAACTGGAGCACCAGCCTTCCGTGCCACACACCCACTAAGTGAAGCAAGTCACATGGGAGGCCAGAACTAGAGTGGAAAATAGACTCCACCCCTTGATGTGAAGCGCTGTAGAGTCACACTGGAAGGGAGGCGACCGTCATGACGGCCGTCGATGTAATCAGCCCACCACTTGCACCTCAATTCTACGGCAGTACAAAGCTCATCTCTCCACAAACCTAG
The DNA here is from genome assembly GCF_000276665.1 of Chinchilla lanigera. Lineage (NCBI taxonomy): Eukaryota > Metazoa > Chordata > Mammalia > Rodentia > Chinchillidae > Chinchilla > Chinchilla lanigera. The sequence goes on from NW_004955403.1 coordinate 22,353,907, forward strand.
TTGCCAGCAGAAAATGGCCAAACACAGTAAGATTTTTTTTTTTTTACTTTATTCAGCAAGATTCCTTTTTTCCAACTTAATTTGTATCCAGGACCAAAAATTCAAGATAGTATAGAAAAATGTAGTCTTTGCCAGGCCTGGTGGTGCACGCCTGTAATCCCAGCACTCGAGAGGCTGAGGAAGGAGGATCGTTGTGAGTTCGAGGCCAGCCTAGGCTACAAAATGAGCTCAAGTTCAGCCTGAACTGCATTGCAAAACCCTGTCTCAAAAAGACAAAAAAAAAAAAAAAAAAAAAAAAATGTACTCTTTATCTCTCAGTTCTCTGCAAGACAAAAAGACCTACAGAAGAAAGTGAGAAAGGCTCCGAGTGAAGATTGGCCATATTCAACACAGTACCTAGCACTGGTTAAACACCAGTTTGCTGCTGGGCAACCAACCAAGCGCTTGCACACCTGATCTCTGCACAGGAAGGTTCTTCTATAAACCTTGCCTTTACGCCTTGCATGGACTATTAATTGACCTTTTATTTCTGAGTATTTGTGCCCCGGCCAGTGTCGCAGAAAGTCAGCATCAGCCTTTAAAACACCTGAAATAATACTGAAGTTTAGATCTGAAGAATTTGGGCTCATTCTTGCAGCCATCTTTTTTGCACTGTGCATAGTTTTGAAATGTATCCAAGAGCATCCCTTCAGGCCTTTAGAGTAATTTACCTTCCTGTGTGTGCAGGGAGGATGAAAATTACTCTGATTATATCTGATCTGTCACGTATCTGCCTGTTGACCAAATCAGCCCGCTGCCTGGCATTCCGGAGGCAACTGGAAATGCGCATCTAACATGAATTAGCTTGAGCAAGAAGACTTCTTGGTAGCATGCCTGGAATTGTTGCTGCCATGATATTTGCCTTTTTTGTTGAAAGCAGATGTTCACCACAGCACCCTTCACAGCAAGCTGACAAGTCAGCCTGCCTGATGCTGTTTTATAGCATAGTTTTGTGGTTTGCTCTCTTGGCATATTAGTCCCAATTCTATAACAAATAACTTTCCCCGTTTCCGCATTAGTATTCCTTTGTCTCCTCCTGGGCAATACATTTTTCCTATGTTTTTTTTCGAAGTAGAATATATTTTTTCTACATCTCTTTCCTTAAAGTCAAACAAACTATCTAATTGATTTTAATAATTATTCTGAGCTTACTAATGAATATTCATAAAGCAATTTATATGTTCTCCACCTTTCTCCCATGATCTGTTTTTCTCTTTCTCTCTTTCTTTCTTTCTTTTTTCTTGCTTTTGTTTTTTGTTGCTGTTGTTATTGGTTTGGTGCTGGGGATTAAATCCATGTGCTTTACCCCTAAGTATACCAAGATTTTAGAGATATAGTAGTAAAAACATAAGATTATTTGATGTTTTCTTTGATTTATATTTTAATTCCAAATATCTGTCTGATATGCTTAAAAATCATAATACCTAGTTTCTAAACAAGACATTTTAGCCAATTCTTGATTTATGGTAATTCTGCATAAGTACTTACGTATCTTTTCAAGTTAAAAAGGACTTCATAAAATAACAATTACTTGGAGCTGGATGTAGAAATTCTCAAAATAATTATTCTCAAAGTATACTCTCAGAACTACAAAGAATTCTAAAAAAGTATCTCAGGGAATATCAAAGAAGAAAATGAGTTAGAAGTCCAAAGCCCAGGGGGCTGGGGATTTAGCTCAGCGGCAAAGCACTTGCCTGGCAAGCGCAAGGTCGTGAGTTCGGTTCCTGGTACCGGAGAAAAACCAAAAAAAAAAAAAAAGAAGTCCAAAGCCCAGACCCTCTACCCCTTCACAGCCCACAAACACACACACACACACACACACTCCTACTTCAAATACGTGAGCTCTGCTGTTACTGGGCTTCTCCATCTAAGATCAGTATAAGTGGTTCAGCTGCTGTACACAACAGAACAAAAGCTTAGATGCCACTGCTGTGGTGTTTTCCTCATTGTTCTGTTTTGTGTTTTTTTTTGTTTGTTTGTTTTTGGTTTTTCTCCGGTACCGGGAACCGAACTCACGACCTTGCGCTTGGCAGGCAGGCGCTTTGCCGCTGAGCTAAATCCCCAGCCCCTCATTGTTCTGAAAAGATATACAAAAGCCAAACAAATTAAATGACTTAACAGAAGCACTGGTTTCCTGTCTCCTGGGCAAGTAACTCCTCTGCTAACCTGGTTTCCTTCTTATTCTTTTCTTGTTTTATAAAATTCCATATGATAATTAAGGAGGTTTTAGAAAATTCATAATTATTTTAATTATATATTTAATTTAATATTTAATGAAAGTGTTTAAATATTTAATTTACTATTATTGTGATAAATAGAGGCGATTTTAGTTTTATGATTCAACCAGAGAGCTTTGTTACTTTGTGAACGTCCCATGAACACCAAAACGATCAGTATGAGCTGTGCTTAAAAGACACACATACGTATCCTGATGTTGATCCCATCAAGATGACAATGTACTTCTCCCTTTATAAGTACAGATCAAAAGACTACAAAATACAGGACAAAGAAAAATGATATGTAAAAATAGCAGGGTTTCTCCTTATTTTTCAAAACTATTCACCATGCTTCTTTGGCATTATATTATCCTTCTCCCCCTCAAGTTGGTCAGTAAAGTACAGTTGACAGCACTTTTTACTTTGAAAAAAGTATTCAAAAATCACTAGTATGCCCAGCATTTTCACAGTCTCTTTTGGAGCTATTAAGAGTAGCATCAACACGAGATGAGAAATTCTACCCTTATATCTAAAAAGATAGATCCAGCCTATGTAAATAAAGTCAAAGCTGGGTTTCTCTTGAAAATTTAGTCAAAATCCTCACACTGTGGAGCCAAGGTGGTTGTGAACTTCCTCTAGAGTGTGATCAGAATCTTGGGGCTCCCATTTCACCCAAGTGTCCACTGTGACTTCAAATAAACTATTTTATTCATCTCATTTAATGAACAATATTAACTATTCTCATAAGATTTCTATTAATAAAAACTATTATAAATGACAGTAAAACTTTTTGTAAAATGAGATGCAAAGTTCTATTTAATTATGAAATTTGAATGATAACCATTATAATGACATTAATATTCTTTGGTGATTGTGAACAAAAAAATAAAGAGATAGTATTTCAGAAACAGCAAGAAAAGAAATACACTTCATCTGCATTTGGAGAATGGATTTTCCAGAATAAACTATAGATGTGTGTGAGTGTGTGTATCTGTGCGTGTACCAATCATTGTACATGTGTACCTAACTCAAACTTTGCAAACAGACCTGATTTCAAACTTGGTCCCGTCACTTACTAACTATAAGACCCTAATCAAGTTATTGAACCTCTCTCAGCCTCATTTTTTAAATTAAATTTTAAAAATCACTCAACTCTCATAAGGGTTAAATAAAACAGGATAAGAAATTGTACACAATACATCCAGCTCAGATAAATATACTACTTTCCTACACATATCAAAAAAATGTAGTATTACATGTTAGTTAAGTTTCCAATCTTACAGAAGAAGTTGTCCTATAATTATAGAAAGCTTAGCTTAGAAACGTGGTGATATTTTGATACAAATCTTGACTTTAACATAACTTTTCCCAGGATGTGCTTTTGCTTAGTACGAACTCATAAACATGGATTGAGTGAAATTCAAGCATAATAATTTACCTGTAGCCAGATCTGCTCCATGAAGACTATGCTTGAACAAACTGCAACTAATAGTACGCATCTGTAATATCATGAATAAATGAATCTGATGATATGAAGAGTTTTCTATGAAACAAACTTAAAAAAAGGAATCACTACAGTTTGTGGTATTTTTAATGTTGTTGTTATCACTGACTCTTAAAGTAGCAGTCGGTTACCCCAAAAAGTCCTCTATTTGGTCCAGCCTATCTTCCCTTTCAGTGTGATTTCTCTCCTAAGGCACAGGCTTCTCTCTTCCCCTGCAGGATTTTGTTCCTCTAGCTTCTGTGTGTTTATACCACATTGACGTTAAAGACCTAAACTTATAAAAGGCCATTAAATTATCACCAAGAACCATTAGGACTGAGTCAGGATAAATTTCACTGGGGATAACGAACACACTCATTTGATTTGAACAAATATTTAAGGTTTACACCCTCAGTGTCATTCAAATCCAATAAAGAGGCCACAGCAGAGTGCTGATTAAAGCAAGACCAAAGGACCTGCAGTCGTATCTCTCTGGTCCCACCTCATTCGTGCCCTTCACCATCAATGTCACCACCGTCCCCATTCCGGCTGCCCCTAGTGCTCACTGAGGAAATGATCTTTTTATTATCTCTCTGGGGAAAAATAGGGACAATTTCTGCATTTGGAAGATTCTGCATAAAAGATAACTTATGGCTGGGCTCATGTAAGGCAAAGGAAATCTCCAAGAGAACTGGAGCATTCGGTGGTGGACAAGACAAAAACAGGCATCAACTTCATCTCTGTGGAGAGGAAGACAAGCCATGGGTATGTACTAAGCAGCATAAAAAAGACAACTCCAAGACTGATGAAATCATGAAATGGAGTGTGCTTCTGGACCATATTTAATAGAAAAAAGATGAGAGAGAAAAACATGTTTTGAACACTCTGAGAATGTATTTGTTAGAAAAGTCAGAATGTATAGTTTCCTCTGAATCTCAGCAGAAGCAGAGACAAATCATCCCTTGACAAAAGTAACTACAGTATAAGCTCCTGGTTTCCCCAAAGGAAAATCATGCAATGTGAGTTTAAAATTAAGGATCAAGAAACACCCATGAAAACAAATTACCTTGAAATTAACAAATCTAGCAAATAGAGAGCTGTTATGGCTTGTGTCTAGATGTCGGCCGCAAAGCTTCATGTGGTCATAGGTAGGGCTTTGCAGAGGTGGCTGGATCTAGAGTGCATGACGCTGGAATTGATTCATGGCGCAATGCTTGGCTCAAGGGCATTAGGGTTAAGGATGTGAGTCCTACCCACTTTAAGTAGCCTGGATAAGATATAAGAGGTAGAAAGAGTGGTGGTTTTCACTTGCTTGCTTTTGTTTTGCTACCTTCTGCCTGCCATGAACTGTTTCTCATCTGTAATGCCACCTTGCCTTGGAGTCAGCCGATTATGGACTGAAACATCTACAGACTGTGAGCTAAATAAACCTTTATTTCTTTAACTTTAACATGGGTACCAGATATTTTATCTCAGCCGTGAGTAAAGTGACTAAGGCCTTCAAATTCCTCAGGTATTGGATTACAGACAGAATTTTTAAATTTTGTTTTAATCATAAGAATGAGCAAGATCAAAATTCCTAGAGCTATTGAAAAAGGGTTCCAAAAGGAGTTTCAGAAGTTAAAAATAAAATGTCAAAGTTCAGTTGAAGAACTAAAGACCACATAGACATAGTTGTATCAAGGTCAAAAACTGAAGGGTGAAAAACTCTTTGGACTTATTAAGAATGCAAAAAAGTAAGTCACAGGCATGGAAGATATGAAAATAAGACATAGGACAGATAGAATGACATCCATACATATCTAATCAGATGAACTGAATGAAGAGAGAGTGCAAAAGAACAATATTTAAAATAATTAGCAGGGAAATCTCTGATTTACAAGTAAAGAAAGAAGATTTGCCTACCAAGATAAATTTTGGTAGTAAGAGATAGCAGTAGGGGCTGGGGATTTAGCTCAGCGGCAAAAGCGCCTGCCTGGCAAGCGCAAGGTCGTGAGTTCGGTTCCCCGTACCGGAGAAAAACCAATAAATAAATAAATAAATAAGTAAAGAGATAGCAGTAAGAGAGAGCTGGAGATGTAGCTCAGAGGTAGAGCACTTGCTTAGCATGCAAGAAGCCCTAGGTACAGTCTCTGCTGAAGGGAAGAACAGCAAGAGGGCAAATACTGGTTACCCACAGAGGCGTGATGATAAAATCTACATGTAAATTCTTATCAGGAAGAAAAGACAGAATTCAATGGTTTCAGGTCATCAGAATACCAAGAGGAAAGAAAAAATGTTCAACCTGTACACTAACCCCCAAAACTTGATTTTCAAAAACAAAGTACTTCTTTGAGATTCTATAAATCAATAATAAAAATAACCCAGTTGAAAACAAGCAAAATATATGGACAGGAAATTGACACAAGAGAATATTCAAACGATCAATATAAATATAGGAAGACGGTCCTTAGTTATCAGAAGAATGTAAATACAAGCTGCACAGGAATTCCACTGCATTCCTATCAGAAAGGCCACAATTAAAAAGACAGTATTGACAACAATGGAAAGAATCTAAACTGTTATTTATTGCTACTTGGAAAACTGGTTAGCAGCATCTACTTCCAGGAACAGTAATTTCACTTCTAAAACTATATCCAAAAGAACTGAGGGCTTAAGTTCTCTAAAGGATACATGCAAGAACATTCTTAGAAGCTTTATTCATAAAGAAACAAAAGCTGCAAACAACCCAGAATCCATAAACAATAGAATGAATAAATTATGGAACAGTCAGACAATGCAGTATGGCACAGCAATAAAAAAAGAAAGAGCAACATCTCTGTGCCACAGCAGGAATTACTTTTGCAGACACAATGTTAAATAAAAGCCAAGTAGTCCCTCCTTATCCTCAGGGTAAGTGTCACAATATTCTACAGATGCCTGAAACCAGGATAGTACCTATCTCAAAGCATGCATACTGTTTTTTCCTATGTACGCATACAAAAAGTTTAATTTATAAATTAAAGAAAGTAAGAAATGACTAACAATAACTAAAAAAAAACTACAGCAATTACACAACACCCTATAATAAAACTTAAGTGAATGTAGTCTCCCTGTCTCCACGGCTCTCATTTTATATTTTTATTATTGCACTGTGCTGTATGTTCACTCTGCAGTTAAAAGAAACCACAGAAAGCAAATTCATGGATGGAAGGCTGCTGTAAAACAAAGACCACGTGTGATAAGATTCTAGTCACGTGAACTTGATAAACTAATACTTGGTGTGAGAGGTCAAAGTAGCACTTTTGGAGATAATTAACTAGTAGAAAGGAAAGGAAGTCTGCTAAGTGGACATTTTTTATATCTCCATCTGGGTAGTGGTTAAAGAAGGGGGAATTATTAAAAGAACCTTCTTAAGTAACACAGATGAAGTTAAAATATTTTGAAAATTTTCGAAAAGAAAAGCTTTTTTAGCACAACCAGATTTATACTAAAAGAAATATTTAAAAAGATCATTCAGGGAAAAGGAAAATGACCCCAAAAGAATGATCTGAAATCAAAGACATAATAAAATGCAAGTTTATAAAACTTCTACAAAAGTTACAAGTTTAAGACACTAGTTTATGACTTTTAAAAATAGACAGACAAAATTTTGACCAGATAGCACAAAAGTTCCATTGAGGTAATCTCAGTTAACTTTTCTCAAAGCCTAGTACTGTCTTAAAATTTACTGTGATTTACTATGCATATTAATATTTCAAAAGCAATAACCAAACTAATACAAGTAGAGTTTAAGACAAAACTCAACTTTTATTTAGCAGGCAAAAAACATACCAGATGAAGGAAACTTACAAAGTCTATGAATTAGATATAAGTCCAAATATGTCCATAATGATAATGAATGTAAATAAATTTAACCTGGCAGTTAAAAGTCAAAAATTACTAGATTCCATGGGAAACATACCAAAACCCTAAGGACATGTAAAGTTTGTAAGTACTTCACATGAAGAAAAATATGTACCATTTAAGTTGTAGATTAAAGAAAATTTAGGTAAATAGTAGGAAAAATAGACCCTGGAATAAAAGCTGTTACTGAGATAGAAAAGGTTATTACATGTGTATCACAGCTGAAGCATTATTACTCTGACTTCACTGTCTGAATGCTGGTAACAATCCCCTGTGACAACACAAATGCTTCAACACATCTGAATGTACTTTTAGGAATCATTAGATTGTACCTCCTTTGAGAATCAGTTTGACTCCACATAAAAATGTTTTTAAAACATGAAATTAAAACAGTAACTGGACCACATTTGAGAGCTAAGCTTCCAAGTTATGGAAGGAAAAGCTTCTTGTTGTTATCGTCATTGTCATCATTGTTGTTCTTAGGGGAAAAAATGAAGATGGTGACTTCAATGACTTAGAGCCCTGTCTGGGATGAAATTCAGGGGGAGTCTAGTGAGGAAACTGATTTTCATTCCTGGAGCCTCAGATGGCAGCCAGAAGAAAAGGTAAGAAACAGATTTTGAAGGCATTGACTATCTCCTCATGAGTCCCCAGATAATAACTGAGAAAACTTCCAAAACCAACTAAGAAAAGTAAAGTTTAAAGAGAGAAGTTTTGAGCGGAAAAAAAGAAAAGTAAGAAAAGTGGAAAAGCGGAAGAAAAGTAAAGTTTAAAGAGAGAAGTGGCAAAGTTTTAAAAGAGAGAAGTTTCTCTACTTTTTTATTGCACAGTCAAGGAAGGGGTCTATAGTACTGAGAAAAAAGAAATGTTCCATTTCATGGTCAAACAGGACAGAAAGAAATTCAGGGGAAAAAGCAGTGTCAACTTCCAAAGATGAAATCATGCCACATCTCTAGGGTTTAAGAAAAATGAGAAGGGCTTATACAATTATTGGGCAGCCAAGGGTCTGTCTCAAACAATGGACACGGAGACATTCCTTAACATGCCCAGACTTTATGCCACTTATCACAGATTTATAGATTAACTTGTGTAATTATTGGTTGCACAATGCCACCTTATTCACGCAAACTCAGTTTTCATAGTCAGTAACTGATGTGGGACAATTGTATATTCATTTAGTAATATTAAAAAGGACATGGATGGATAGTCACTAAATATATTTCTCTATAAAGATTAAATGTAGTGGAACACTGGGGAAAGGTTTTGCTTACAAAAAAGGCCTATACAGTAAACATAAAATAAAAGCATGTCGTACTGCTTTTTGAGCTACTACTGATCTCCCATGGTTCTGCAGAGTGAAGGCTCATCAGTCTTCCAGGTTATAACTGAAGGTTTCAGAGACCCCATTAAGTCATGTTCATTCATTCATTTATTCAATAATCTGCACCATTTGCCAGGCACTGGAGAAATAGGAACTTCTGCCCTCAAAGAGGGTCCCGCTCATTAGAGAAGACAGAGACACAAACTCAACACTACCGTTTGAATTCAGTGTTTTCACAGGAAATGCGAGGGGGTGAAACAGTGTGTGTACTGAGGGGAGAAGAGGGCTGAATAGAGGGAAATGCAAGAGATCTACCTGAAATGACACTAATTTGAATTCTGAAAGTCTTATAGAGGATAACTGAGTAAAAGCATTCTAAGAAAATGGGCTAGCCTGCCCACAGGGCCAGATGCATAAAATAGCATAATCTACAGGATCAGGCCATAGCGCTACATAAGCCCCAACAAAAGCTTTGTCTGATAAGATCAGCTCTGCAACCTGGAATCCTTTCCTGGAAGACCTGGGGATCTGTTAAAGAAGTTTAGATAAGGAGCTGATATGCTCCCATTTAGATTTTGAAACATCTCATTGCGAAATGGATGGTCGGACTCGGAACAAGTGCATGCTAAAGAATTTTACACGGAAGCAGAAGCCATGAAGAGAGGAGGACTGATCGGAACAGTACTGACAGTACAGAATCCACCGAAGCAGGTGGCTGGTGTTTTGGTGGTAGAAGAGAGGTAGGTGTTCTGTCGCTCATCAGATTCGGCTCGCGTGTCCCTTGCCTGTTGGAATGCTAGAAACAGAAATAGAGAATGAAGAAGTGGAGTTCAGCCAGGGAAATCCCGCCTTTGAGGAACACGTGAGCCACACCAATAAGAAGTGAAATTTCACAGGCAGTTAAATACGTGGAGTTTCCTCTCAAAAATAAACTCTGGGCTGAAGATTCAAGGATATTTGCATCCCAGCTAGCAACTGACATCATGAGCTGAGGGACAAAGAAACAGAGTGAGAACTCAGAGCCACACACGGGATTTTGAAGATAACAACTCTTTGATGATAAAGAAAGAAAGAATGGCTACAAGAGGCTAAAGAGAGTATCTAGAGATGAAGGATGGCTGGCAAAGAGCCGTGTCACAAAGCTTAAAGGCGGAAGAAGAGTGGGAACAGCAGAAGGATGAAAACTTTAGGAAAGTGTCCAGTGGGTTTGTTTGCGAAGAGAGCATGCGCAGTGGGAGGAGAACTGCGGGCGGAGGGATGTGGCAGTTACCAGATACAGTGCTGAGAGGTAGGGGAAAAGAGTAAGTAGATGAAGAAATGAGATTTTGGTCAGTCAGAATGTTTTCCAAAAGCTTGGCTGAAAAGTCAAGAAGAGACAGTGGACAGAGAGGCCAGAGGAGTGGATGGAGAGTTCTTCGCCGTGTTTCGTACAGAGGTCATGAATTCACAAGTACCAGCATTACTGGCCCACAGAGACAACAAGGTGATGTCTTCATTTGCCTACAGCCAACCTATTCTCCCACTGGGCAGCAGAATGCACTTAATTACAGAGGCTCTCATTTTCTTTCAGCTTAAATGGTCTCTTTTTGTGAGTCACTCTTTCAAGTCAAGGTCCTGCTCCACCCCAGTGACAGCCCATATTAATGAGACCATGGAGGGGTTAATGTGTGCCAGGCACCTTTTCAAGCATTTTATAAAAATTATCTTAAACTGTCATAACAGCGCTAGATTAGATATGAGGAAAACGAGCAACTTGACCAAGGTCAGGAAGCTAATAAGGGCTGGAACCTGGCTTCAAACTCCGGCCACCCGTGCTCTTAGCCAGAATACACGGTTAACACCAAGAAGGCATCTGGTGTGTATGGAACTAAAAGAAGTGAGTCCAGCTCCAGTCATCTACTGGTTCCATCTGCGTTTGGACAGGGAAATGTTGAGGGTCTATGTATCTCATCTGATGTCTGGCATCAAGCTGGTATGTGTACTGAACTTTGAATCCCACAGTCTCCATGAAGTATGGCCCATTTGTCCTTTGCATGGGCTCCCTCAGCATTTTTTGCCCTTCTCCAAAGCTTCAAAGAGCATCTAGATTCCCCCTCCTCTGCCACATCCTCCTGCATCACTACAGCCCACTTCCTCCTAGGCACTGTGAGTGTGGCCCCTGCCTGCACCTCCACCATAATGGCTGACAGCACCTCCCCACATTCCCCCTTTTGGCTGCTCCATAGTTCAGATCAAAACGGAAGTCTTTCCAACTGTTTTCTATAGCTCCAACTCTAAGTTCTAACTATATTTTACATATAGTAAGCAATCAAATTTATTTTGTTACTAAACAAATTTACAAAATATATTTCCTTCTTACTGAAGCCTGGCTTTCAAAATTATTGGCTTGCTACACACTTAAGAAATCCAGCTTTGCTGGATATAATGCTGCACAGCTGTAATCTCAGCACTTTGGAGGCTGGGGAAGGAAGATCACAGGGAATATGAGGTTCTTAGACTACCTTTGTATGTTCAAGGCCAGAGTTGAAAGCCAGTCTGATCTACAAAGTGAGAACCTGTCTCAAAGAAAGAAAGAAAGAAAGAAAGAAAGAAAGAAAGAAGGAAAGAAAGAAGGAAAGAGAAAGAGAGAGAGAAAGAAAGAAAGAAAGAAAGAAAGAAAGAAAGAAAGAAAGAAAGAAAGAAAGAAAGAAGGAAAGAGAAAGAGAGAGAGAAAGAGAGAAAGAGAGAAAGAGAGAAAGAGAGAAAGAGAGAAAGAAAGAAAGAAAGAAAGAAAGAAAGAAAGAAAGAAAGAAAGAAAGAAAAAGAAATCCAGATTTGTGGGTTGGGGATATAGCTCAGTGATACAAGCGCCTGCCTGGCAAGCACAAGGTTCTGAGTTCAATTCCTAGTACCAAAAAAAAAAAAAAAGAGTGGAAAAAAAAAGAGATCCAGTTTGTGAGTAAATCTGAATGACCACATCTTTGCTTCAGGCTGAATTGTCTTCTCATTTCCTGGATCTACAGGACCCTGGCTCCGCCGTAGTGCAGGGCTTGAAGTGAACTTGGCATTGAAGTGCAGCTACTAAATATCCTCAAAATATACTGACTTGCAAGTACCTAAAAACTTTCCTTAGTATTAAAATGGGTATAAGTAAAATCTTGTTCCTTGCTTCCTGAGAGCCTCTTCCTGTTAGTCTGAGGATGCTACCCTGTATTTGGACACAGATTTCCCTTCTGTAATGTTACTGTAGACCTTTGTAATTGTTACAGAGTAGGAGAGGATCAAGGCTATCAACATTTTTCATCTTAAGAAGAAAAGATTATTGTAACAAGGTTCTTTTATTTAGCACCAGAGTTGAGTTGGTTGTCTACTTTCATGAGTCATTCACAAATAAGAAATTTAATACCGTGTAAGCAAATACTTTCATTACATAAAGAAGACGTATTTTCCTTGCAGGAGTTCAGGGTACAGATTTAGAGAGTAATAAAAGAGCTACTGGTATTATTTACATCAGTAACACAGATATTCTAGCTTTAAAAGGTGGCATTCATAATTATTATAAGCCTGACTATCTCTCTGCTTTAATGAATCACATAATACTTGCGTGATTTATGCATATCTGTATGCAGTAAACCACTGGCCAACTTATCTTATTGCCAGTTCTTTTAATGTAAGTCAGAAAATCACTCACAAGCTCATACAAATTAACGAGTGAAGCAATAAGACTCTAATAGATTAGCATATAAGAAACATGAACAGATATTTCATACAAGAGAAAAACAACTGGTAAATACAAAAGGAAATATCTTTTTCATTCCAAATAAAAGCAAACAAAAAAAGTCATTAAATTAAGAAAAACTTAAAATGACAAAATGCATATTTGACAGAGTTGTGTGGAAGTAAGCACACTGATGAGTTGTTGATGGTATTATAAGTGCATACAACAGCTTCAGAAAACAATTTGGAAGTACACTGAAATCATGTGATGCTCATGCATTTGAGCCAAATAATCCCAACCCTGGGATTCATCTTAATGAAATTATCCGAAATCAATTTGGGTACTAAGATAATAACTTAGAGTTGGCCAGCCTTTTCTCTAAAGGGCTGGTTCTTAAATATGGTAGGCTTTCTGTCACATCCACTCAGATCTGCTGTCACAGTGCACAAACAACAGTAGATGATGCACAAATGAGCTCATGTGACGCAGGGAAGTTTTATTTACAAGATAAGTTATGGCAGGATTTAGTATTTGGCTCAAAGCCACCTTAGTGAAGTTATTTATTAATGTCAACTGAGTGAAAAGAAGTGTAAAAGCCCAACAATCAGAAAATAGTTTCATGAAATACAGTAATCAACTCGGTAGTTTTGAGGGTAGGCATAAGATAGCAACAATTACAGCAGCATGTGAAAATTAAGTACAAGAGAGGATCCCCAGTTATGTAAGCAGTAAGAGTGCAAATGTATAAAATTCTCTGTAGAAGAACAAGCAAGGGTAGAAGGGAATATTTACAAAGTGCAAATACTACCTTGCTCTGAAAGATGAGAGTTTTGAACTTCGTTACTAAACTTCTCTCACTGTTAAAAATTCCTTGAGAGGGAGCATAAGCTATAAGCTCTCTTAACTACTTTGCACTGATGTCACCAAGAGCAGCTACCTTTGGTCAGCAAAAGTGCTAGGAAAGACAGGCAGAGCTGTAGGAACTCCTGCAGCTCTAGGGTGCTCACGTGTCATTTCATAACCCTTGGTGAATTTCTAACCTGCATCCATCATCCTGCAATGCAAATTAGCTACATTGGCCAAAGATAAGCAAATGAAAAACTCAAATAACTTAAACACATCCATAAGCACTACTCTTAAAACAACTCAGAGGCCTATTAAGCTAATGGTATTGAACACTGTCACTGTAGACAACTGTGTCCCATTTGCCCGAGACTAACCTTTGTTGTACCATGTTAGAAGTCTTCTAAAACCAAACCTTATGCTAATCAGCAATTGTGCATGGCTTGAAATCCTAGTCAAGAATTCTTTGTATTACCAGATAGGACTAAATATAATACCTCCCTTATCCTTGGAGATTCATTCCTGGGTTCCAAGTTTGAAACTTTGATAGTACAAAACCCTGTACTTACTCTCTTGTCCTGCATGGCATATGCATTCCTATGATAAAATTTAACTCATAAATTAGGCACAGTGAGAGATCAACAATAACTAATAATGAAACAGAACCATAACAATATACTGATAGGGCTCCAGTTGGACTGGTAGCCATGACAGTTGCTGATGGGTGCATAGCACATACAGCATCATTGCGGAACAGAGGGATGATTCCTGTTTTGAGAGGGGCAGAACAGATGGCACATGATTTTACCATGCTGCTAAGAAGGGTGAGCAATTTAAAGCTTATGCATTATTTCTGAAATGTTCTGTTTAACACTTTCAGACCACAGTTGACTGTTGGTAATTGAAACCATGGGAAGCAATGCCACTGTAAGGGGCACTGCCAACCTATCTATTTATGATATCTATTTCTATTCTATAGAACTCATTGTAAGAGGACATTAGAAAATTGTAATATAATTCTTGATTTGTAAGGACATGTTAAAATCATATATAGCCACTCTACAGTTCGGCTATTAAAAACATAAAGATGGACCTAGACTGCCTGGATTCAAATTCCAGCATCTTTACTACTAGATGTATGCACTCAGGAAAGTGTTTGGCCTCCCTGTGCCTTAGTTTCCTCATCTATAAAATGGACACAATAGCAAAATCTCTTTTTTAGGGTAATTCTAAAGATTAAATACGTCACTATATGTAAATTGTAGGAAACACAGCTTAGGCCATTCAATAATACTGAGTATTCAGTGTTTATGAATGCTCAGTAACTATTATTATCTCGGACTATAGTCCACTAATATTTTATTTCCACTCACTATGGAAGTTTATCTCATCCCTCTGTTTATATTATTTTCTCCTCAAGCAACATTTTAAAAAATCACTTTTCTAATCTTACAAACCCTACAGCTCTGCAAGAGATGCAATGGAAAACATCAGATTCATTGTAGTTATAATCTTCATTTCACCATTCTTCCACAGAACTGTTTGCTATCTAAAAGCAATATCTACAGTTGTTTCCCAGCCAGTCTCTAAGACAGGCTGCCAATAAGGTAACAAGAGCTACAGAGCTACAGAGGGGACACCAATTCCTCTCTAGGTCATTTCTATGAAGCAAGTAGAAAATTTGTCTTGGGATTTGTGCTGTCAGACCAAAACAAAGCTCTCACAAGGCAGCACAGTGAGTGCTGTATTTCCTATGATGAGACACAGTCCGCATTGTTGTGATTTTCAGTATCTGTTGTCAACACCCTACTCTTACCACCAAAGTGCTGCAGATTAAGCAAACTCTTGATGTTCCAGTCAGTTCAGAAAGCAACTGAGAAGAGTCTGGAAAGGTAAGTAATGTAAGTGGGTAACAGCTTGCTTTATCTGATGCTCTTTGTCATAGTAAATACATTTATATTTTCCCTGCTTGTCCTCATTTCACCATTTTTATACTTGCTGATATTCGTGCAAAGCAAATGTTTTCCAATCCTGCCCATCACTCTCTTTTGCAGACTTGCCTGTTCACTTGACACCATCAAGATCTTTCTAATAGATTTGACACCAAGTTAGTTTAGAAACAGTTACAGTCTTAATTGGGAAGTCAATAAAAAAACTCTTTTTGAAAATATTAAACACTGTCCCAGGTGGGAGGGTGGAGCCTGCGAGCAGAGTGAGTCCACGCCCAGGGATCCCTCCACGCTTTCTGGGACTTCGGGGCCTTCGAGCAGAGTGTGAGTCCAGCTCTTGCCTCCTCCATTCCCTCTGCAGGACGGTGAGGCCTGTGAGCAGAGTGAGTCTGCACCTCCACCATTCCCTCCTTGTTTTTATTTTGTTTTTGTCCTTTTCTTTCAAAAACAAAAATAAATAAATAAATGTAGCCCCAGAGGCAGGTATGGTGAGAAATTTGGGGGTGTTTGTTAACCATAACAATTTTTGACTCCCACAACACTGGTTTTCAGTCCTCAGTAGGCAGGAAATTTACCTAGACATTTAAATGCAAATTCAGAGCTCCATGCCCACAGATTTTAATTCAGCAAATTCAGAATGGGACTCAGAAATCTACAGTTTTTATCAAACACCTCAAGTATCTTTTACAAAGTGAGTCTCAGACTCTACCAGATGGTGACAGTTTCCACAGCTCAGCTCACACAGCGCTGCGGTATGAATGTGTACAGTGGTTAATGGACCTTTGTTGACAGAATTTTTTTTGTTTTGTTTTTCAGTTTTTTTTTTCCGGTACTGGGAATCGAACTCACGATCTTATGCTTGCCAGGCAGGCGCTGTGCCACTGAGCTAAATCCCCAGCCCTGACAGAATGATTTTAAATTAGGTTCTACAGGAGGATTTGCTATGCACTGTGTGACCAGACCTGTCCCTCAAATTCTTTCAGATTTCATCATCTTGCAGTTCATTGTTTGCTTCCCTGGTACCCATCACCACACACAGCAACCTGAATTTCTTGCAGTGCAGTTGGCATGGGATTAATCCTGCCACAGCTCCGTGAGTGGAACTTCACTGACTAGCCAGTTAGCAAATCTGATCCTGTTTATCACAGAGATTAATTGAAGAGAAAGAGTACAACATGACTCAAGTCAGGCTAATTAGGATCAAAAAAACTCACTTCTGAAACTCTCTTTGAAGTATCAGGAGGCGCAGTCTTTCTTTCTCATAGAAGTGTTAGGAAGTATACAGTTAGGAGGTGTTAGTCTATTTTGAGATCTCTATCTAAAAATTTAGCCCACAACTAGAAAGCAGGAATAATAACCACAGAAACAAATTTAGGTCTAGTCATAAAATCAAAGCCCTGGATAAAGTGTCTTCTTTTACCCAGAACATTCAGGCTTGTGAATCCAAATTTCCAATTTTATTTAAGAAAATTTTATCAGATTTTATCATTTTTTTTTTTTTTTTTTTTTTTACATGCAGCACAAAGCATTCTGACACACTGAAATAAGAATATTTTATTGAATGACTTATCAGGCATTTTCCTTTAAAAAAAGCCTATGATCAATAGCACTGATGCAAAATTTTTAGAGCTCCCAATGATAACAAGCAGCCTACTGCAGCTGCTATAGCTTTGCCACCACTGAGCTATAATATTCTTTTAAATTAAAAAACTCGACTTATTAAACAATGCAACAATATCTGAAAAGTGTTATGAACACAAACTGAATAGATACCATATCTTCTATTAACCATGCAAACCAACTAGAAAATTTTCCATTTGCAACTCTTTGGCAAACATTTTTTGACATAACTTTTAACTTATGCAGTAATTGTGAGTGATCTAGGTACAGTCATAAGTTATGAAGCACGAAGGATAACCAGATTATGAAATTCTCATATTAATTATATTTCTCAGCTTTCCCATTGCTGGGGAAAACTCCTGAGACCCACAATTTAGAAGAGATTTATTTGGCAAATGGTATCCGAGGGTTCAGTCCAGAATCAGCTGGCTCCAGTGTAGAAACATCATGGTAAAAAGGCATGGTGTAGAAATACTACTCCCCCCATGCTGGCAAGAAGCAGAGTACAGCTGAAGAGACTCAGTGAAGGATATATATTCTGAAAAGGCAAACCCTCAGTGATCCTCCTCCTCCTCCAACTGGTCCCAACCCTTAAGAGCATGTTCAGTATAGTACCCCATGATCCAGTCACTTTTCAAGGAGTTTTTATTCTATGAAGTGGACACCAATCTTAACCAAAAGGAAAATTTGATCTAAGTGAAAGGTCACATCATGACTGGGATAAAATGGGAAGCAAAGTATTTTAGTAGAGATAAGTTCTCCAAAATGAGTGTGACAATTGATTTTTTTCCACTGGTACATGTGTACACTACATGATGTTTGCATTCCTTGTGTGGAGTTCATAGGTGCACACAACACATTTACATTTCTTTTTCACCCTCTTTTCTTCCTCCTCTAATTGAACCTGGAGCCTTCACACTAAGATACATCCCCAGCTTTATGCCCTCCACTTTTTCTCTGAGACAAGGTCTCACTAAGTCATTAAATTGCCCAGGCTGATCTCAACCTTACTATTCTCTTGTGTCATGCTTCCAGAATGCTGGGATTATAGGCATGTACAGCCACATCTGATTAACTCTAGATCTTAAAGTATTAAAGATGGTCACTTACTATAAAGAAAAGAGTAATTGAACAATATATCAAAGAGTTCTCACTGGAGTCATAACATTATTTTTTCCAGCTTTAAAGTGTGTCATTTTCATTTGATTCAACCAAATTCATTGTCATTCAAGAAATGTAACGTAACGATTTATTATATTCTGATTCTTCAGATTGTATTCCATGTACTATAGATTTTAACATAATACTATTGGGAAATAATTAAATACATTAAAATAATATTCATATTACCATACTGTGTTGCAAATTAATACATTATTGCATGTTAAAGATATATTTTAGTCATCCCTTTTGAAGTCATTAGAATTACAAGGATTCAGATTTAAAATCATCATTACAAAAAATATCTGTCTAATAATATGAACAGACAGTGCCAGGCATACAACTAGATCTTATAAAACTTACATTTTTCACCTCTGTAAATCATAATTTCAGTGTTTGCAGCACTTTGAGTGCAGACACCACAGGCAGTAATAACTGGCTTAAATGCCTTCACGGTACAGCTGTTTGCAACAATACCTCCATTCATAACTCTCAAAAAATGAAATGACAGCTACAAGTGCCTTGGAAGAATATATGCTCCTCTTTACACTGTCCTGCAGGTTAACTCCCAGGGTGCTCTCGACTCCACAACAGTAGCTGAGAATGAAAGCATTATTCCCAAAGTTATTACCCAAGGCCATGGGTAACAACAAACACCGTAGCATTTTCTCAGTAGGGAATCTGCATTTGAATTGCTGTGTGAAATCACGCTTGTACTCTGGTAAATTTGTCATTAAATTAGCATACAAATTTTGAAATATCTTATCTGGTTATCGGTCAGACTAAAGGAGAAAAAAGAGGGAAAGAGCAACAGAAATAATTTAGCAGAATTATAGTTGAGTCTTGTTGGAAGATCATATTGGAACTACATTAAAGACAACTTTTGGTTGTACTTTTTATAAATCCAATTCAGACTGGCTTAAAGACGTGGAGGATGTAGAGACTCTTTAGTTGGGAAGTCTTCAGGTGAATATATCTTTAAGCACGGATAGATCCAACTCTACTTTTCTTCTCCATCTTGTAGCTTGGCTTATCTCCACTTGTGTTTATGATACTTCAGCCATCCCTGGATGTACATCTGTCCTGCTTAGCAATCATAGCAGAATTAGATGTCCCCATCCAATGGAAGTCCTATATCAATCTCTTAGGGAAAATAAGTTTAGATTTCTTGATTCATATGTATTTTCCCAAACATGGGGCATCAGTATGTGTTGTTCCAGTAAATAGCCAGGCTTAGCTACTATTCACCAGAGAATTGGTCACCACCTGCACCACTAAGAATGGAGGAACAGGAGACAGAGAACAGGAAATGACGCTGAGAAGATGAAAATGTGGCTGCTACTCTCCCAATGAAAACACAGCCTCTCAGTAAAGGTTTCCACAATGTGGGGAGGCTCACTGCAACAAATGGGATAGATTTCATAGATTTTCTTATAACTCTTTATTTATTAAAACTTTTAAATCAATCAGTTGGCCCTGAAAAATCATGTATACCTGAACCAGTGCATAGGCAATCATTTGTATGTCTTATTTGGTACATGGATGGGTAACTTGACATTTTCCGAAAATTCTAGTCATACACCTAACATGAAATCATGAATTTGGAGAATATGATGCTTAAAATGAGAATAAACTACGTGAATCTTATACTTTATATACCGAGCTTGGAAGAAATAAATTTTATAATATGGAAAATTAACTACCCTCCAATGAAATTTTATAAATTAGATATAAAGTCAAACTAAAGGATTTTACTTAATCAGTTTAAAAATAGACTTTCTATTAATTATGTAACTTACAGAACATAGTTTTCAATATTTTATTTATTTATTTATTTATTTATTTATTTATTTATTTTTTTGGTTTTTCTCCGGTACCAGGAGCCGAACTCACGACCTTGCGCTTGCCAGGCAGGCACTTTGCCGCTGAGCTAAATCCCCAGCCCCTATAGTTTTCAATATTAATAGTCCATCTTCTATCTCCCTTATTTAATAAGTACAAGCACTTCAGTTTATAACTAAATGTCAGTCCCATCCTTAAAAGTGATTGATTATCCTCTTAAAAAATAAAGTTTCTTTGGATGAACAATTATCTCTTTATGTTTCCCAAATTCATATAAAAATGGCAATTGGAAACCGACATGACAAAGTTATGGGAACTAATTTAATTCCAACCTAGTGGATGTGAGAAATAAAATAACTATTCTTCAGGCTAGTTCCAGGAGTTTTAGCAAAATCATAGATTTAGAATTTACTCATTTGTTTGAATATTCCCACTAAATAGAGCTCTTCTAGCTGGCAGAACAGTTTCTTATTTTGAGGAAGGAAAAAAGAAAATTCTGAACCTAAGATAAGAATTTCCTGTTTGCCAAGGAAAGATTGGAATCTAAATACTCTGCCAGCTATGTGGCCTTTATGTCATTGTGAAGAAGTTGTCCAGAGGAGAAACATGGTTAGAAATCAGAGAACAGTTATAGAAACCATTAAAAGCAAAAAACTTTGCTATAGTTTGAAAGTTGCTGTTATTACACATAGCACATGAAAAACATAGATCAAAAATTAAGCCAGAAAGCATCATTTAGTATGTTCACTGAACTCAAAAGTTTCAGAAATAGGTAGGAGCTGCAGGTACTTGGCAGTGTAGCCAACATCACCAATCTGTTATGAAAGGTGCATCTTGAGCAAGAATGCCAGCCAATGAAGTATAATTCATTTCAGTCTTTCACATTAACTTCATGAGATTCTCACAGCACTCTTTATTATTTCGGAGAAGTGACAGAAAACGCTTCCTACGGTGTTAGTTCTGTTTTCTCTGCACAAGCAAAGGGTTCTGTGCAATTGCTTTCAACCCTGTGTTTCTATGAAAACTCCACCTAAATTACAAGGTAGTCATTTCTCATTTGATTGAGAAATCCCTTCTTGGTAACTGGTATTATCGATTCATTGAACTTTTTGTATTTCACAATATAGAATTTCCTCTTTCTCAACTCTCCCAAGTATGAAGTTTTAAAATGACCATGTTATGATTGTTATTTCCAAATATGAATTACCAATCATTGACTTCCAAACAGATTTTTAATAAATATTTTCCCATATTTTGAGTTAGATTAAAAGAGAAATCGAGAATTTCATTGGCCAAATATGATATATTTACTATAAGTGGATTAATACTTTAATCTACATACTATTCTAGAAGACACATCTTCTAATCAAGTTTAATTCAAAACTCTGAAAAATTTGTAACAGTTGCTCACTTCTTTACTCCTTGCAGTCATCTAACCGGGTAAGTGTTCTTTCACTTTATGAGCTTATTTACTAACAAACCAACTTCAAATGTAACTAGAACAGGGTATAAAATATGCGATAGTTAACAATTACAGAAGATGTTCTTTAATTGCAAACCATTCTGATCTTTCATTTCAGTTTATTTGGAGATATATTTTAGAGTGAGTGGACCATGCCATAAAAAAGAGTAAAATATGCTATGACTCAGTTTTACTACATGATAATACACCCATCTACTCAGGTCATTTAGAGGAAAATTCTGTGCTGCTTAAGTAAAAAACAATTGTCGTCCGTGTCTGAGCTGTATGAGATCCCAATGTGTCTGGATATGTCTAAGAAAATGAAAAGTTCTGAGATGAATCCAGAAGCCTTTGGAAAAGCTGCCTCACACTGGGACCCATTTTACCTAGTATAACACACACTGGAAAGAATAACTTGTTTTCCTGGATCTTCTTTGTCCTCAAAACACCACCCAGTTTGGCAAGCTTCATCGGTGGTGAAGCCTAGCGGAGCAGCTGCCTGGACTGCCGCTCCATCCAGACAACAGTAGGGACGATGGTGCCTGATGTGCCACCTGCCAAGAAAACTCCCAGTCTGGCCTCAGAGCCAAATACTGTTGCATTTCTCCAACGCAGTGGAGAGGCATTTTTCTTCTGGCCCCTGTGACAATGTAATTGATTAGATTTCCCTCTTCTCACTGATTATTAGAAAACGTACGGCCAGCTTGTTTCTGGCACCTTTAAAGACCAGATATCCTGAAGAATTCTGCCAGTAAAAATGACTAAAATGTCGAATTAATTAAAAATAGATCTTTAATTTCATAAATCTTTTAGATACGTCTTTTAGTGAGCTGGCATGAAAGAAAAAAATCCACCAAGGCCCAAAGTAAAGTAAAAGCCGAAACCCAGAAGTTAAGTAACTGCCATTGCCGACTTTCCCCTCAAAGGGCTTGTGCTGAGCCTTCAAGACCTGGAGTTTCCACCAGGACAGCTGCAGTTGGGTGTGGAGACCAGGAGGTCAGGAGACAAATACATGCCTGAGGGAGGAAGGTAAACAGGAAGATTTCCACATAGTGCTGGGACATCAAAGATCGAGCTCCCCTAAGCCTTAGGACAAACACAGAATTAGTCAACCTCACAGAAGTTGAGAGCACAAAAATTTGTCTGTCACAACGTTAAAGTTAAAGAACTCTTCAAAATTTATGCTATTAAAATCCAAATCAACCTATATAACTCAGAAAATGTAAAGCAGAAACTTGTATTTCAAGTCCTCTAACAAGAATTTGTGAGCCTAAGATTAGCAAAAGAAACAAATGCAAGCAGTTTGGGAAAATACACATCTTTAATCTAGATATTGAAAGAATATGAATTCCCACTAAAAGTTCTTGTAAAAGGCCCAAGGAAACAAGAAAAATGCAAGAGAGTGTCAACCAATGCAAGAAAGCAAAAAAACAATTACACGGACTTCAGATAATGGAATTTTTAGATCCAGGATATATCATAATTATGTTTCTAATTTTAAAGAAATAAAAAAAGAACTAGAAAATAGAGCCAGGAAAATGAGACTCTAAAAACCACTAAGTATATTTTTAAAAGAATCAAAATTTTAGAAATGGAAAGCTCTATGAATAGATTAAACAGAATAGATGCAGTTGAAGAGACCATTGGTAAACTAGAAGATAAAACCAAAGAAAATACCCTGCATTCAGTTAATGGAATAAAAGAGAAATATGAAAAGGATTTAAGATACATAAAAATAAAGCATAGTCCACAATATATTTAACCAGAGTTCCAGAAAACAGATTCTAGTTGAGGAGGTGATATTAAAGAGTGAATGAAAGAGCACCTTCCAAATGGTGAGGCCCATGGACAGAGTACCCTGTGGCATCTTAGGTTTTGAATCACTGAGAAAGCATGAGAGTGATGAAGATCAGACTCATTAGAAATTACTTATAATAAAGAAGACACAAATTCTTAATTTAATGGCTGGACCATCCTTAGAGGACCTTTTCTGGAATTCTAATAGGGCAGTAGGTACGAATATCATCAAGCAGAAAATTCTAAGTTTAGTTACCTCAGAGATCACACCTATGCCATAGAGAATAGACTCCTTAAACCCCCAGGTAAGTCTGCCAAGACCTCAAAATGGACAGAAGGGTATTAAATGTTTTTAATTGTACTGATAAGGACTTAGAACTCAAATTACAGACATAGTATTCCAAAATCCTCCCCCTCCTTTTTGGTTTGTTTTGCTTTGCTTTGTCTTGTTTTGTCTTTGAGATAAGGTCTCACCGTGCAGAAGAGAGTGGCCTTGAACTAACTATGGAGCTCAGGCTGGCCTAGAAGCCATGGCAATCTTCCTACCTCTGCCTCCTGGGTGCTGGAATTGCAGATGTGTACTGACACGCTCAAGTCACAATTCCTGCTTTCACCTCTCCCAAGAGGTTAAAGAGTGGAAAGTGAAGACTGATAGCTTCTCTCACTTCTTTGTTTTCTTTTGCTATTCTTTGTGCCTAAAATTTTCCTTTGAACTTTCTCTGATAACCACACCTTTCCAGGTGACCCTTCTATCGATTCCAGGAGTACTGCATGGCCATTACAGCATCACTCTACAAAATATGGACCTGATAATTAGCCTCTATGTCCCTAAAATCTGTTAGTATCGAATTCACTGTCGTGTATATAATTCAATATGTTCAATACATTTTAAACCTCTGTCTCTTTTCCCCCACTCCTACAAATGCACACTACCCTACTTATTTTCCTCTGATAGTCAAAAAGGTTGAACTTTACTCTTTGGGTCATATGTGAGATATAATGAAAATTGCATTTAACTGAAAGAAAAATTGGAAAAAGATAAAGAATAGCATTAAAATGCAACTAAAATTAGTTTGAATATTTTTAGACTTGTGTTCCTATTCTAATTTCAATAAGAATTCCTTTTGTTTCCAAAATTAGGTAAGAATGACTAGCACCCCTTATTTTTCAGACTGTGAATTTCATAAGATATTCTCTTTTCAAACTTTTCCCCAGGGGCCTCCAGGCCCCCACGGCTGCATGTCTTCTGCCTGCATGAAATCACATCATGTTAATGTCTCTGTCAGCTGGAACCATCATTCGATCTATACATTTCTTTACTTAAAATTAGCACTGCACCAGATTCCTCATTACTTGTAGTAGAACATATTAGGAAAGCTGGCATTCTTTTGATAAGGATTTGGACTCCAAGAATAGCGTTGAGAAAAGAAACATAAAGATTATTATGCTCTACAATATTAAGGCCTACATTGAGCCCAAAAAAGGTAAGTAATATGATAAAATGGATGCATATTTATTATTTATTTTAGTAAGTTTTCATTTTGACCTAATTTCAAACTTATAAAAAAATATTATGAAGCCCAGTGTATTCTACACAGGATTTTTATTTGTTAACATTTGCATGAGTCTCTCTCCCTCTCTCTTTCTTTGTCTCTCTCTGTCTCTCTGTTTTGCATTTTGTGAGTGGGTAAATAAATTTCTAAATCATATGAAGTGATATTACAGGCATCATGCCCTTTATCCTTATATACTTCAAACGCATTTCCTAAGAATAAGAATTTTGTCTCATATAACCATAGTACAATTATTGTAATCTGCAAATTTAACACTGACACTCCTATTTTATCCATGATCCCTATTCAAGAATTGCCAGTTGCCCTAATAATACCCTTTGTGGCATTTTTCCCCAGCTAGTATGACACATTGCACATGATGGACATGTCCCTTCGGCCTTGGTTAATCTGCAATAGTTCTCTGGCCTTTCCTTGTGCTTCACCATGTTATTTCTGAACAGAAGAGGCCAGGTGTTTTGTGGATTTTATTTTTGTTTTTGTTTTTGTTTAGTTTTTTGGTTTTTTTCCGGTACTGGGAATCGAACTCACGACCTCGCACTTGCCGGGCTGGTGCTGTGTCACTGAGCTAAATCCCCAGCCCTGAGGCCAAGTGTTTTATAGAATATCCCTCACGTTGGGTTTGTCTGAAGTTTCTTCATAATTTGATTTACTGTATATACTGTGACAGAAATGCCACAAAAGGGATACACATTATCTCAGGAGGCAGCCGATACTAGTTTGCTTGTTAACACTTACAGACATGTACATTTAACCATATTGATAAACCTACATGTGAGTAATGCAGATAGATTTTGATAAAAACTCACAATAGAAGCAAATATGATAAACTGATGATGTACAAAAAACAGTATAAAATTACAGCGGCCCTTTTTGACAAATAGCAAGAAAACAAGTGAATAATTAAAAATAGAACAAGAGAGAAATATTGAGAAATTTGGGGAATTGTGATCTTTCACATTAAGAAAAAACAAATTGCTAATAGTTTCAGGGGGTGGATAATACATCTTGGGGTCATTTTCTTAAAAAAAAGATTGACTCCCCTAAGCTCTCTTTCCAGGACATCATTGGTAACAATGTTAATAAATCATAACTAGTTTGTGACAGTGAAAATCTGGTATGTTTCTGGCAAAAAATTTCTTTTGCAGTTTCCTTTGTGCATTTCCCTTTTAATATGAAAAAGGTTGCAGAAATATTTCAGCATAACATAGCCTCTAGTTGCAAAATTATGATATATGCAGGTAAACTTATGAAATACAAAAAGTAGACATTTTTATATGTGTATGTATAAATATGCATATGTTAAGTGTATATACATGTGACAAAATGGGAAGTGTATTTCTTTTTTGGGGGGGCACCAAGAATCAAACTCAGGACCTCACACTTGCCAGGCATGATCAGCACTGCTGAGCTATATCCCCAGACCCATGGAAAGTGTATTTCTTTCCAATAGTCAGGGTCAGCCATAAAGCATTAAGGTGGCTGTCACCTTGGTTTGCTATCCTTCCCCATTCATGGAGTTTCCATGTATAACAGGCAGCATTTTGGCTTAAGAATGAGACTCAGAAATCTCCTGTGGTAATTTTATTCTATCCCTGCAATTGGATATAGTACAATACTATTTAGAGTAAAGTAGAAGGGAATTTTCAGTGCATTACAATGTGCAAACTATAATTTCAGTCCCCATTTTCAGAAATTGTTTCCTTAGAAAAGAATAACTTCCTTGGAAGGGTCAGCCCTGTGCTATTTTTATGCAACTCTCTAAGCTTATAAACCTAAAAGACCTGGATTGCACAAAGAAATGAGTTTGTTTTCTTTTGTTAAGAATTCAATTCAGGGCCTGGTATGGTGATGTGCGCCTGCAGTCTCAGCTACTCCCCAGACTGAGGCAAGAGAATCCCTTGAGCCCGGGAGTTTGAGATCAGCCTGGGCAACACAGCAAGTCCCTGTCTCAGAAATCAATCACTCAATCAATCAAAATAAATAAAGAACTCAGTTCACTTTAACTCAAGCGCAAAATGAAGCACTCCCCTCTCCCCAGTGTTTCTGGGGATGATGCTGGGGAGGCAGCACTGGGAGTGATCTTCCCATCCTTAATCCTTGCATTCTTCATGATCTACTGAGGCTAACTTGTAACAAGGTGCCATCTTAAACTAGGACATGAAACTGTAAGAAGACATCTCATCACTCATCCTGTTTAAAGATTTGAAATACAATAAGTATAAGTAATTTATTTTTGGATAATGTTGCTTATAATATTGTAATAATTTGTCAAAGACTGCTGGAGTGGTCATCTACTCAGATTTGTGAACTCGACGCGGTGGGTGGGGCAGTGGTGGGGGTGAGCTTGACAGTGCTTCTTGTGCTTACCTGATTCAGCATTTCCCTAAATTAATCATCCCCAAGGAAGGGATTCAAAATTGCTTTTCATTCAATATCTGTGAATAACCTTTCTATAATTTTAAAGTTCTGCCATGGGATCTAAGCCCCATTTTTCAAAGGTAAGGAAATAGTTCATGACAAGTGGGAAAAAAAAAAACATCTAAAACATTCCTGAGCTTTTCTCACAGTGTTCTTGTGTTAACTTCCTTTTGCCCCATTCACTCCGCAGCCTACACAATTATGCACTTTCACTTTTGGTCCTGTTTCAGCAGTTGAGCCCTCCTAAGTGTTCTCTTACAAAGGATTTATGAAGGAATAGTTGAAAGTAGACTTGGCTGTGGCTCTATCTTTATAGCTTCTGGCTCCTGAGAAGATAACAGAAAGTTGCCACTTCTCCTTCATGTCAGTGTTATCAGATGGAAGAAATGAGGGAATGACTCACAGGCACTTAGTCAATCATTGGCAAAGGAAGCAATAACTGACTTTTGGACCCTGCTTGCCTTTCATGTGTGGCCTCTCACTTCACATCCATGAGAAAGCCACATGTAAGCACAGCAAAACCATTATCCAGGGAGCCAGCCTCTCCCATACAAGCTCATCGTAACCGAGAGCTCCTTCCAGAGGAGCTTTTACAAATAATCCTGTTTATACAGGAGGTCTTACAAGAGAACTTATCATTTTTGCCCTTATTTTTATCTCCATGGAAAAAGCAAGTTTTTTCAATATGGGGATTGTTGCATATTGCCATGGGAGAAGAGCAGCAAAGGTGGAACAAAGGATTCAAAGGATGAGGCCTGAGATCTAAGCATCTGTACAAAAAGGGCAATAGAAAGCACTTTTCCCATTTTTGCTTTCATGCTTTAATGAAGAAATCTTGAAACACCTATTGGTGGAAAGTAAGCCTTTTAAGAGCAGTTTTTTTAAAAAGCAGTTCTTAATCTGTGAATTTTGACCAGTTTTCACACACACAGGTAGCGGAGACTAATTTAAAATAATATTTTGTTGCTGGGAGTGAAATGAAATATATATGTCTAGACAGTGGGGCTGCATGTGTAGGTCAGTGGTAGAGCATGTGCTTAGCATAGGCAAGGCCCTTGGTTGGATCATCAGCAACCTCCCCCGTAAGAAAAGTAAAAGAAAATGCTCCTTACCACCACATGAGTGATAATAAAAGCTATAAATAACTAACTTCTTGTTGGGAAAATAAATGAGTCTAATCATTTCATATTTATTATTCTGGGGTCAGTTATGTTCATGCAAAGTAGAAATTATCATGAAATATTTCCCTATGATAACCTGTCTGTGGGGTTATGAAAATAGCATTTACCTTAAATTATTCTTGTCAGCATCACCTTAATCAACACTAACACTGTGTGCTTTTGAATCTGATGTATGCGTTATAACTGATGGATGATGTACACAAGCCTCACCTTTCCCATCAAAAGGAAAAGTAAACCTAGAAAAGTAGCAAAAGATGTCAACTGGCTGAACTTCTGGGTTGAACTCACACAGAGGGCAAAAAAGAAAAACCTTAGACAGTGATGGGCTGGCTTTGAAGTGGTTGTTTCTCTATTAACCTAAGGGACAGCCTAAATCTCTGGCATATTTTAACTAATCCAGGTTCTTACACAGTTCTGAATGTGATTCAGATATACCAAAGCCCCCTAAGCTTAGCATTTCCACAGCTGACATGACGTGCTGGCTGGGGAGCTGGACGTTAGGAAGGTCTGCACTGCACGATGGATTGCACAGTGCACAGCACGAAAAAACAATTGCTGTCCGTTCCTCCTCCCACACCGCGGGAAATACAGTCATGAGAGGGCTGGGATTTGTAAGGAAGGATTGAGTCAACCTCCCATGTGAATTTAACCTCAAAGTCAAGAGTTCTGAGCAAAAGTAAAGCAAGTAAAAATGAGAGCGCAGCAGCAGGATCCAGGCTTTTGTGCACTTTCCCTTTCAGTAACTCCCTCCTTGCAGGTTGGGTTATAACAAGGAAAAATGAAAGATAACAGCATTGAGACTCCATTGAATCTGCCACAAGCCAATACAATGAGCCAATTGAAAATTACGTAAAAGTAACTACGTACTACATGTCAACATGGAAAAATAACCAAGACATTTTTAAGAATATAGTAGCTTTGAGTAGCATATTTACTCTAAAGAGCCCAGAAAACACATTCTAAAAGTTTTGTAGCCAAACAAGGACCACAGTAGAACCAGTGGAGAAAGCGGCAACCAAAATCAAGCTGTGTAATGAATGACCCTCACTGGAATACAGGAGTAAGGACACAGCCCCTCACCCCTGCAGGTCCAGCCCTCCGGAGAACTGCGGTGAATTTGAAAAGGCTCATCAGTACCCATGCTTCTCTTCCTGCCACTGCCTCCCAGTATCAATTCATTTGCTTATTTATTCAAATACGCCAGAAGGCTACATTAGACCCAAGTATTGACAGCTATGGTGTAAATGAATTTACGGTTTTGTTCTTCCCAGCGACCTATGCACTTTCACACACTATTCAGAGACAGAAGAGTTCTCATGGGGCAACGAGCTATATGGGGAACAGGGTTGCCTGCCAAATTATACCACAAAGGACGTAGCCTGGTGAGTTCAGGAACAAGGGCCAGGCTGCTGCCGGGCAAGAGATATATGAAATCCCGAAGAGGGCAGCCATGGTGTTTCTCTCAGTGAGGAGAAAACCCAAGGGAAGACGTGGAAGCTAAAAACTTGTAAGTGTTTGCCCAAACCTAGGAGAAAGCAAACCACAGAGGGGGAGTAGGAGGAGGGGAGGGAAGAAGGAAAGGAGGGAGGGGCAAGAGGAGGAGGGACAGGAGAACCCAAGGACACTAGAAGGGATTCAAAGAAAAGTGCCTGCTCGGTGAGGAGCAGAGTAAGAAAGTTAGAATGCAGGCTTGAATGCAGGCCTCAGGGGAAAAGGCTGCAAAGGGAAGGGGTGTTTTCTTTCAGTACAGAGTGGTGAATTGTAAGGACAGGCTTGATAAAGTACCGCTCTTCAAAGTCAGAGACATGAATAAGTAGTTTCTACTAAAAAAAAAAATAGTCTGTTGTCCTCAAGTAACCATGTTTTAACTTCACAGTGTCTGTCCATAATTCAGTTTCTACTTTCATAGGTCTTTAGCGGGGACTTAAACTGTGGCTGGAGCCCCGGGGCTGGGTAATGAGGGTGTGCTGTGGACGAGCTTGTTTCCAGCACCCCTGCGCTTTGCAGGAACCCTCCCTTGGCTACACTCCATAAATGACATTGTCATATATGCAGCTCTGTGTGTGGCCCTGGAGCCCTTCCAGAAAGATAATAACAGCAGCCGCTAGAAAAGGCAGAAAGTGGATTATAAACTCTAGTGTTAGTGTTGGGACGAGCAGTGGTCATGGCCCTAGTGCTGTTTTCTTCTGAAACTGACAAAAAGAGGGAAAGTTCTGGGCTCATGTGAAACATGTCGCCATTTGCCAAGCTTTCTTCGTCAGACAGCAAGGCGGTTGTAACACTGACTTTTGAAACCCTCCTTATTCTTAGTACGTGGAAAACCACAAAAATCAAGAATTCTCCTTTAAAAAATAGACTCCCTCTTCTCATCTTATTTAGGGCGAAGTGTAAATGATTTACATAGAATTGAAATGTTACAAATTATGAAACAGCAACCTCCAGGCTCTTTTCCTCCACATGATAATACAGAGCAGTGGCTCCTAATCTGAAAGAAACAGAGCTCCATAGGCCATTTCCCAGATTTCTAAGCTCAAGAAACCCTGAGTTCACTTCCAGTAAAGCTGCACAGGCTCACTGAGATGTCATGCACCTTTGATTCTGCCTGGAATTATAGTAATGTAACGTGACAACACCAGTCACCTGCTGTTAATCAGGACTTTTGCTGCAGAGAAAAGAGGGAGAAGAGAGAAGAGAGAATAGGATTTAGCTCCAGGCGTGAATCATTCCCTGTTACATTAAGCAATTTTTTATCTGAACAGGTCTCAGTTTTCTCGTCTGTAAATTAGGCACAATACTAACTTTTCAGACTCCTATGAGCATTGGGAATAATTTTTGTAGACATTCAGTTTAGATAGGGTGGGCAAATGAACATTTTTTAAGTGCTTACTATGTCCTAGGCATTATTCTAGGTGCTATGTATGGATTCACTTTATTTATTTATTTATTTATTTATTTATTTGTTATCTTTTTGAGACAGGGTCTCGCTATACAGTTCAGGCTAGCCTTGAGCTCACTTTGTAGCCCAGGCTGGCCTCGAACTCACAATGATCCTCCTGCCTCAGCCTCCCGAGTGCTGGGATTACAGGAGTGCGCCACCATGGCCAGCTTATGGATTCACTTTAAAAATATGAATTTTACACAGTTATTTCCTTCATGAGATGAAGAACCTGAGCCACAGAGCAATTTATGAAAGCTTGTCTAAGCCGGTAAACTGGGCTCCAACACGGCAATCTGATTGCACACCTATGGCTCTTACGACCCCGAGTCCTTGCCCATTCAGCTCTGTCACCTTAGAGTAATACAAACCTGATGTGTGATCACTTCTGTCAGTGCTAGTTCACACTGCAGTTACTAAAAAAGGAGAAAAAGAAATTACTACCAAACGCATTTGTCATGTTGACTGGACAACCTTCTTTCAATCTAAGATCAACCGTGGTGTTAAAATCATCAGTAATCTTACTTGTAAGGAAGAATTGACATAGTTTATGATCAGTCATTAATTTAGTCACTAGGATGGCTGATATAAAATGGCCTTCCCACCATGCGTTCATTTTTCCAGTCATTCGTTCATTCATTCAACTGCATGCCCCCCTGTACTCTATATACTGTTATTTTAACAGATCACTGTGCCATCGACTTAAATGGAGTTTTCTGAAACCATGGTATACTTGTATGTTTTCATACTCATTAAATATAAGACACATTTTTAAATTCTCAAGTGCATGCTCGGAAATTCTTTACTTAATCGACTTTCCCACTTTGTGCTGTCACGAATTTTTCATTTATTTATGCGCAGCTACACAGAAAAATGCACTTTGTATGTTTTCTCAAACATATAAAAGGTTTCACGCTTCCTCTGAGATTTAATCCAAATCAAATGAATAAATGCAATACAAATAAAGAGAAGGAAAACTGCCTCCAACTAGTTCTTACACATGATGGATTTTAGAACAGGAAAGATTTAAAATACAGTAATCCTTTCCCTTTGTCCTAATAGTTCCTATAAATAGATTTGGAAAAGAAGTTTAAAAAAATACAGGAGACTTCTAACTGCAGCCGATTAGATAGCAGCTAGCCACAGCGCACAGGCCGTTTTCAGTCCTCTAGCAGCAGACCGTTGGTGTTATGGATTAACTGTAGGCCTCCTCCTGCCGCTGCCTTAGTGTACGGCTCCCTGCCTCTCTTCCTTCGGTCCTGCACCTGGTCATTAACGTGTGAAGACGGGAGACTCAAGGCAGGGCTCTGAGGCAGAACTAAATCAGACACCGTGCACATTAGCAGCCTTTATGGGGCTTAACTCCGAGAAAGGCAAGGGCTCGGTGCCGTTTCTTTAGGTTTCAAGTCCAAAATGAAATAGCCTCCTCTCAGGAGTTCGCTGACTATACACGGACTTGCTTCAGCTTGGGATTTCCTTTGAGATCACAAATTCCCACCTCTGTACGTAACAGAAGAGGAAAGGAGAATCCAGACGCGGTCGGGACCGTGCACGAGGTACCCCCAGTAACAAAACGTGAGAACCCAGGTGGAAACATGGGTTTGCCGGTGCCGCAAGCCAAGCTCTTCAGGCCTCCACTGTAATTCTACCCGGGCTTATTTTTTCCAACTACGTTTTATTTCTTCAGTTTTCACTACCATGAGGAAATGAGTGATTTCACATAAAACAATTATAATAATAATTACAACAAAATTAATTTATATAAATAACAATTTTGCTTGTTCCTCTCCTCCCACACACTCTTTATCAATCATATACAGGGCTTCCACTCTAACAAATAAT
Organism: Chinchilla lanigera; assembly: GCF_000276665.1. Taxonomy (NCBI): domain Eukaryota; kingdom Metazoa; phylum Chordata; class Mammalia; order Rodentia; family Chinchillidae; genus Chinchilla; species Chinchilla lanigera. The sequence continues at coordinate 22,387,172 of NW_004955403.1, forward strand.
AGAAATCCAACAGTTTACTTTTTCCAAGAATGCTTGCTAGAGGTAAAGTAGTTGAATCTGTTTTGGAAGGTAAAATGAGATAAGAAAAGGAATGCAAGAAAGAAAACACAGAGAAGGAGCAAGGAGATTTTAATTTTCTCATAATGATTAAATTCTCCCTCAAGGATATAATATTTCAGTAGTATCACTGGTCATGGTTTTTATGATAGATTTTTACTGATTCGTGGGAAATCCTGTAATATACAATCATGACTTTAAAGTTTATTTATCCAAACTATGTCCTTTGCTGGTACGATAAACTGATGTTCTTGTAAGCTATCATTCATGTGAATCTTCAGCTCCAAGATAAAATTAGCTTCTCAAGCCCTGGCCATTGGTTTATTTCTTCTTTAGCAGGTGCATGTAAATAACCCAATATTAAAAAATTGCCCATAGAATTCAAGAAAGAAAAATGATTAAGATAATTTAATGTAATTCCTGTTTCAAATTATACAAGCAAATATATGCTACATTCACATATTATCTAGGATGTTAGTGATAATACTTTTCTAACAGACTTATTTCATTCATCCATGAACTACTTGTGCTGTTCAAAAAGTTTAATAATTAAATTCTCTTGTGTAAATAATTTCTCTAAACTGTTTGCATACAAAATCTGTAAATTTATCTTCATTTCTAAGTTTAATTAACAGACATTTCTTCAAACATTGTGCTCTTAAGAGCTAATAGTCATGTCATTCTCATTAAATATGCTAAAAGTATGAATAAAAATGGAAATAGCAGATGTTTCATTTTGAATAATTTTAAATTAATTATAAAATCTAAAAGTTTTAATATCTGAGAAGAAGCCAAAGGATATTTGTGCACTGAAGGAAAGTATTTTGTATGATAAGTATTTTCTGTATAGTTACTTTAAAAATGTGAACAATTCGGCTACATTTGTTGTGTTTTTCCTGATTTCTTAAGCTACTCTAACATATGTAGGATAATCATTTTGAATAAAAATAAAATTAAATCTAGATAGGTAGGAACCTAGACAGGAAAAATTCAAAGAAAGTTGCTCCCTACATTTGCTCTTTATAAATGCTTTCAGTTTGAAGAAATATACAAAAGCACCATACAACAGATACTGTGCTATTTGACAACAAATGCATAGATTTACTAACAGAGTGACTTTGTAAAATCAACCTAAAGATCAAAATTCTTCAGCTTCACATAGCCATGCAAGAAAATAGAAAAGGTCATTCTTTGGGTAGGTGAAAAAAATTCTTTCACTTAAACTGACTAGCTTAGTTGATAAGAATTTTCAGGTTAGTAATTCAATTACTGTTTTTGCCACATCTTTGAAATGAAGAACTGAATTGGGTAATAGGATTTTGTAATCAGGATACTAGAAAAAATTGGATGAATTGAGCTAGGTAATTCTGGCTCTTTAAATTAATTAAGTTGAATATTTGAAGTTAAGTGGTCAAAGAAAAGGGAGAATCAATTATGTCAGATGCTGGCTATTGGTCAAGTGAGATGAAAGCTGAGAACTGAACATTAGGACTTAGCAACATGAAAGTCATTGATGACTCTTTCGAGTAGATTTTAAGTGCACTGACAGAGGCCAAAGATCTAACTAAAGTGAGGAAAGAAAATTGGATGGAGGAGAAAAGGAGAAACAAGTACTAATGACTCTTTAAAGGAGTTTCAACAGTCAGCAGCTCAAGAAAACAAAGCAGTGATTTGAGGAGAATAGAGTCTAGAGAGATGTGTTTGTTTGTGCGACAGTTTGGATCCTGAATGTCCCCTAAAGACACATATGTTAAACTCTTGGTTCCCAATGTAGCACCATAGGCACTGGCAGAGCCTTTAGGAGCCAGGGTCTGGAGGGAGGTCTTCAGGTTAGTAGGAGGAAGCCCCTGAGAACGACGTCGGAGCCCTGGTCCTCCCCCACCCCCTTTTTTTTTACTTTCAGGCCATGAGCTATGCAGTTCCACTACGCTGTCACACCATGTGCTGCTTCCATACTGTGCTGGCTCACCAGAAGCCCAAAACAAGAGGGCCAACTGGTCATAGGCAAGGACTTTTAAAACTGTGGGCCTAAATAAACCTTTTCTGCTTGTAAATTGATTTCTCAAGTATTTTGTCACAGTGGTAGAAAGCTGACTGGCAAGCAGAGGGTGAGATGTAAGGAATACATTTCCTATGCTAATGAAAGTGATCCCACAGAGAATAGAAACTGGTGATATGATAGAGGGGAGACAAACAGCTCTGCGGGTGTGTTGGTTTGGGGCTTATTTTGCAAGGGGAACAATATAATACATGACACACACTTTATATGATTATTTATAATAATCATCCAAAGAACAGTATACAAAAGAGTGCAGGAAATCTGTCCACACACTAAGACCAAGGAATCCAGCTGAGGGCCTGGATTCCACAACAATGTCCTACATGAGTTGAGCTGAATACCCAGAGCTCATAACAATGCCTCCCATGAATCCACTGGAGGCCCAGAACCCATGACAACATCTCATGCAGACCTGTTTCACGGATCTGCTGGGAAGGCCCAAAGGTCAGTGGTGGAATCCACAAAGTCTATGCCAGCAAGATGAAGGACCTGTGCTAGCAGGCTGAGGGATCTGCACAGGAGCCAGAAAGTGATGCTCAGAAGAACCAGAGCTCCCGCAAAAGTTACCACGGCCGCCCTCAGCAACAGTGAGGTCCCGAGCTCCTCCGATGATCAGAATGGCCGAGTTCCCATCAGGGAAGCCAAAGCAGCAAGCTTTTCCAAGAGGCTGGCAGTGCACCACCTTCCCCTCCGGAACTAGGAAGCTATGCTCAAAGTGAGGACCAGAGCTCCCCAAAGTGAACCAAAGCCATTCTCAGTGCCAGCGAGATCCCGAGCTCCTTGGAGGATGAAAACAGCCAAGTTCATCAGGAAAGCCAGCTCCCCACAGCCTCTCTCAGCTCCCAACAGCCTCCTGCTTCTTCTCCAGGTCTGCCTTTATGCTGTTGGCAACAGTCTTCAGGTGGGCCTCCCACATCTAGCACCACACTTACTCAGTTCAGGTGGGGGTTATAAGTTGACCACCAGTCATCAATCCACTACAGCAGGGTTCCAGTTAGTGGACTAAGCTGGTGTTGTACACAGATGGTGAACAGAACACCATGGGGGGAGCTGGTGAAGCCTCTTCTGACTGCTTCTTTTTTCTCAGTGATGTGAGTTTCAGTCTATAGTGGTTGCTATAACAAAATGCCAAGGGAAGTCCAAGGTCAAGGAGCCAGCAGGTTCAGTGACCCTCATGGAATCCACACAAGGTAGAAGGAGCAAACAAAACTCACCCAGGCTTCTTTTATGAGGATATTAATCCTATTGATGAGTTTTTTGCCCTTGTGACCTAATTACTTCCTAAAAGCCTCACCTTATTGTAATACTAGTTTGTTGAAGATCAGGTTTCAACTTATGGTTTTGGGGGGACATGAACTCAAGCCATTGCTTGTAGGGAGGAAGACCATCAAACAGGTGTGAAGCTATAGAGATAGTGATTGTGGGGTTTGAGAAGGGAGAAGATATAAAACAAGAGACTGGAGAAGTGAACGGATTAATGCCACATCTTTTCCAGGCAGGATAAACAGTTTAGCTGTGGGCATGGCCAAGAATTTAAAGAGAGATCAGTTAATCAAATGGTTATTAAGTCTGCTAGCAATGGGATAGAAAAAAGAAAGTCAAGATCGTAAGGAATATTGCAAACTGGCTTCCTGAAGGAATAGAGAGAGGGGGAAATAAAGAAATTGTATCTAAGGGATGAGTAACATTTCATAAAAATAAAATACATCTCATAGGAACAAGGATGTTGAACATAAAGCAGAGTTAATTTCATGATGTCCGGGGGTGACTGTGAGGTCCATATTGCCATGCTGTGCATGATGGAGGGTTGACACACCACCAAGAAGATATATGGGCTGAGAGTTGGGGAGAATTACAGCGTCCACAGGAGCAAACTGGGGAAGTTTTGAGGAACTGAAAGCTAGAGATATGGGAGAAGATGCGTGTTCTGATTGTCTACTTCGTAGGATTGTTACAAGGATTTTAGGTAAGAGCCTGTAAGTAACAGATAATAACCACAGAATTTAAGCCCAGCTGTTTCTAAGTCTGGATGCTGTTTCTCACCTACCAGTACTTCAAGGTCATAAACAGGTCATCAAACCCACTTCACATTTTTACTTTTCTCCTCTGTTCATCTTTTTTTAAAACGAAGTCCCTGCTTGACTGGAAACACAAGTTAAAAATGTTGCAACAAATATTAAAGGTGCTAATTGGAATTCTGACTCCTCAACCCAGCGTGGATAAAATGGCATAGGAACAGGTTGGAATCAGCTATCACCGCTAACACAGTGCTTGTTGCCTCCGATTCTGTATAGTTTTTTGAGGGCGCAGGAAAACAGACACACGGACAGGACACCGTCCGGACTGCGCGAGCTCCATTCTGCCAGCCCAGCGGGGTATTTTCTCAACAGTGCACATGAGCCGTAACCTGCAATGGATTTTCTGTAGGTTATGCTACATTGTGCTTCCTATAGTCATCTTCAGAAATGATGAGCCAGGCAAGATGGTGCATGCCTGTAATCCCAGCACGCGGGATGCTAAGGCAGGAGGATCGCTGTGAGTTCGAGGCCAGCCTGGGCTACAAAGTGAGCTCAAGGCCAGCCTGAACTGCATAGCGAGACCCTGTCTCAAAAAGACAAAAGAAAGTGATGCAGGCAGTAAAATGCTTTTTTTTTAATTCCTCTAATTGGGCACTAACCATTGAGCAATTGTTTCTAAAAGGCATGAAATTGGAAATTTGTGATGCCCGAGCCAGCGGTGACATCAGAGTTTAATGCCCCTCAGCATGGGCAGCTTCGGCTCCTTCCTCGCAGCGCACTCCAGCTGTGTTCCATCGCGCAGCCGGTACCTCCGCCCTGGTCCGCTTCCATTGCGCTCAGGGCACTCCCCAACTCCTGCTGGGAGGCCTGCCAGTCCAAGACTTTGTAAACAAGGCAACCAGGTTCTGTGTCCGTGCGTCTTTTGCCCCTAACCCCTCAGGGGCTGATGCTTGCCTGACAGACATCTTGGGTTTAACATGGAGGTATTGTTTCACTTGCTAATATATAGGAAACACATGGACTTGAATACATTTGCCAAACAGATTATAGCTTGCTGCATCATGGTGTGTGCATGTGTAATTTTATTCAAATACCAACCCACCTGCATTTAATGAATTCCTACTTGTGCCTTAGTCTTTTTTTATAATAAGCTTACTGTTCATCCATAAGCATTTCAGGGCCCATGTGTGAAACAGTTTTACCATAGACGGTTGCCAGGTGATGGGTAAAGACCTCCGCTGGCATCTGCAGGACAGCAACGCCTCTAGACGCTCCGCTTCCTGGAAAGCATGGTCACTCTTTTGGATTCCTGTTCTCCATCAGGTCAAGAAAGCAGACCATTCCTGGGGGAGTCTGTTTTATCATTGTTATCTGCAAATAATGCGGAGGAGGAGGATGTGATACTAAGAAAGAAACTCCATTGTCTAAATGACCAGCCCAATCACTTCTAAATTTTATTGTAAAATCTCACACATACTGTTAATGTTTTCTTCCTAAGAGGTGACATTTTTATTTCCCTGTATGGTGTGGATGTTTCAGCACAACCTCTACTCTTCTATTCTAGTATTTCCTTCTCTCCTAATCCACGCAGAACTAATTCTAGGTAAAACTAATACCACACGGACTAAAATGAAGACGTAAGTTAGAATCCACAATACTCTACAGAAGCATAATTATAACATATTTATGGGGGCTGGGGATTTAGCTCAGTGGCAAAAGCGCCCGCCTGGCAAGCGCAAGGTCTTGAGTTCAGTTCCCGGTACCGGAGAAAAAAAAAAAAAAAAAAGAAAGAAAAACATATTTATGGTGCTTTGTAGCTTACAAGGCAGAACTATGTACTGCCGTGGTTATGGCTGCCAGCCACACCAACTCAGGCGATATTCTCACTTTATGAGTGACAAAACCATCTTCCCACATTGCATAGATAGTGTGATGTAGAACTCTATGTAATAAATAATATTAGACCATTTCTACCTGAAAGTTCACAGGGTTCAAGTTAGTAAGTGATAGCTGGGACTCTAGTTCAGGGTTCTTATACTGCCATCCTTGGATTCTTAGTACAAGCATTTTTTTTATTCTGTAATAAAGATAACAATTAGATCAATGCTAAAAACTCACTTAAAATAATATTTACAGCAATGTTACCTGCCTCAGACAAAATGAACTTGTTTACATAGTCATGGTAAGATTTACATACTCTCAAAGTAAACAGAAAAGAGAGTAAAACAAAATATCACAATCATGTATAGGCGTCATAAAACAGTACCAAATTTTGAGTTTATTTATGATAGAAATAGAAATTTCATGACTCACTCTGTCATAGAAATAGCAGCTATATAATGGGTTTTAAGCTCTTAGAACTGAGTAGAATGTTTTTGTGTGAGACCAAAGGTAGTTACTGAATTTCTAAAAATTGAGTTTATTAATTCATTTTATGTGGGTCTTCCAGTATCTGCCACTTACACTTAGTACTAGAAAGCAGTCAAATAAATGTTTTTACTTAAATTCCTAAATTATTCCAGCACTTTATGATTGTATTATTATAGTCCATGTTCATCATTATTCATGTATCCACTTGGAAAATAGGTACACACACACACACACACACACACACACTAGAAAAATTCATAAACAAGGAGCATAAATATGACAATATTCACAAAGTATGCTACCAATATAGCTTGGGCTGCAGTGGTAATGGTGAAGTCTTAATTCACATTATAGCATTGCCATTTCTGGAAGAGAAGAATAATATCTTTTTATAGATATTGCATGTTAATAGTTTCAAATAAAGTGATAATTTACATCAATACACTAATTTTATGTGAACAAAAAAGGAGGACATTAATAACTTAAAATAGCCAATGTATTAATTTAACAATAAAAAAGAGATAAAGTTCAATGGACCCCTAAGACTTTTTAAAAAATAACTTTGCCAATTTTAAAATCAAAGACAAAGTTAGAAAATAGACTATCCTAACTCTCATTTTATAGATGAGATAACATAGCCAACAATCTTATTTCAGTGCAGTAGATAATAATGAAAATATAAGTAGTTAAGAGCCAATCTCTCTGTCTCTGTCTCTGTCTCTCTCTCTCTCTCTTTCCCTTTACCCCCAAAGACCCAGAGAGAAAGATTTTTGGGAAAAAGATTTCTGTATGTCAATATTACAGAAAGAAGATCTCAAGCGTTTCATTATGAAACACACAAGAGTGCTGGATGGAATATTAATATTACTCCTATGAATGAAGGACCAAGCTTGGTGAAAAAATGGGAAATGCCCTGAACTAAAAAACAAGATTCTGTTTTTCTTCCGGTACCAGGAATTGAACTCATGACCTTGCACTTGCCAGGCAGGCACTTTTGCCACTGAACTAAATCCCCAGCCCCCTGAAAAACAAGATTCTGAAAAGGTAAACACGCAATTAAACCAGTGTCTGTCCTGGGCACATCTGTGAATTTCAGGTGGTCTTACACTTTGGTTTTCATGTCTGAATAAGATCTGAGATTCCTGTGTAAAACTAGAGCCCAGAATTGCTATAACATCAATGACAGAGTGAAATAAGACAGATAGGAAGCCACCTTACAGAGACAGACAAGGAAACTTGTTCTCCCACTTTGACTCTAAATGGAGGTGAAAGAAGGACTATATCTAAAAGTACAGGGCCAGAGAACACAGGTGAGTCCAAAAACCTATGGGAGTTTAGAGTCTGAAGCATTAATTTTGAATGTCCGAAGGCCACAAGTTAATTTTGTTTTCGATTGAATACACACAGAGGGAAAACAGTCGTGAACGGGTTGGTGAGTTTTTGCAAGCTGAAAACAACAGTATCAAGAATCAGAATGCTAGCGGCAAGCTGAGGGCCTGTGGATGGCCGCTTCTAACCATTAGACCTCTCAAGGAGACACCGTTACCTTGACTCTCCCTGCAAAGATTAGCTTTGCAACTTTTTAAACTCAACATCAGTGGAATCATGCAGTATTTATTCTCTGCTATCTGGCTTCTTTCTCTACACTGTTTAATTTATTCCAATTGCTCATATTTGTTCTCACTGCTCTGTAGTTTTTTCTTGAGTAAATTTTTTAGCCATTCTACTATTGATGGACTTTGCTTAGATTCTAGGTTGGGCCTATTATGATCAATGCTGTTGTGTTTTTGGAGTGTATATGTGCTTCTCTCTTCTCCCTGTGAGAGGGACCACCGGGTCAGAGGAGACGCACGGGTAGTTTTATAGTTAGCCATCACACCGACTTACACTCCCACCAACAAGGGATGAGAGTTCTGACTGCTCCATGTCCTTGCCAGCACCAAGTATTTCCCATCTGTTCTATGTTAGCTGTTCTGGTAATCAGCTGATATTTTCAATTTAAACAGTAATCCTGCCTGGTAGCACATCCAGATAGCTGGCAGTAGCCTATCAAAGATTCCTTGGAGAACCGTGCTCTCAAGTCAAGCAAATAGCCAGAAGAAATCTTCAGGAGCTATTTTTTATATCAGATAAAATATTTTATAAGGCAAAAATCATCTTCAGAAACAAGAGGATTAGTATATAAGGACAGAAGCATTATGTGTAAATTGGCACTTTGAAAAGTAGGAGGAATCATCCCTGATGAGTGACATTGGCTAATTTCTGTGATGTAAGAATTATCACTGTGTCAATTTCAAGCCACCAAGGTGAAGGCACTGAACACAGAATTGGGAAAAGATGTGTGAAATTCGCCCATGTAGGCACACTCCAGGTCACTGCTGATAGAAACTTCACTACATCAGCCGCGTATAGAAATGCTAGCCTTAGGGGCTGGGGATTTAGCTCAGCAGCACAGCGCCTGCTTGGCAATCGGAAGGTCCTGAGTTCAATTCTCGGTACCAGAAAACAAAACCAAAAAAAAAAAAAAAGAAATTCTAGTCTTGGGCTGAGGATATAGCTCAGCAGCATGGAGCCTGCTGGGCAAGCTTGAGGTCGTTGTTTCGACTCCTAGTTTCAAAAAAAAAAAAATGTTAGTTGTCAATATGCTTCATAGATAAGCTTGAACAAAAAACCATGCAAAATTGGTAAGTTTACCATCACAATAGATTTGTAATATATCACTCTCAGTGAAAATAAAATACCAGTGTGTGTATAGAAGACATCTAATAGACATATATGGATACCTGCTCCTAACAACTATGGAGTATTCATTTCAGACACGTGTATGAAAATTGGTCCCTAAAACAAATTGCAAAGAACTGTCATAATCCAAGGTACATTTTCTAACTAAAATTTATTAAAGATAAAAGCTAGTAATAACAAAGATTGAAATTCACAAGCATTTGGAAATCGAGAACTGATACAATTTCTTCTGAATGGCTGCTAGCGTTTTATTAGAACCAGGTTCCTAAATGCCTGGTCAAAAACTTAACTGCTTTGATTAATATGTAAATCTTTTGCATAAGTGTATTGCATGACATAAGCAAAATACTGGATCTGCCAATAATGTCTGTGTGTTTCAATGGATTTTTTATATGGAGATTCATATGTTTAATACATATCAATATTTTCCAAAATAAAATGCAAATTCATATTTTGAGCTAGAAAGCTTGGCATTATTTCTCAAAATGGAATGAAAACAAGCAAATAAATGAAAACATTAAATAAAGCAGATCCTTCTGTCTCATCCAACCATATACACTTCCTCTACCATCCTTTCCACATTTTAGTTTTTCTCAAATAGTCTTATGTTCTCTAATGCTTTCTATAGATTGTTTTACCACCAGACTTCCTTGACAGAGTAAACTACATACGTAAGCCCTACTTAACAGAGATGACATTCACCTTTAACCAACATAAAGTGAAGTTACTATTTTCTATAAACATGCTCACCTTTTTTTCTATCTCAATAGTTACAGAGAATCAGGCACAGTGGCACAAGCTTATAATCCCAGACAAGAGAACTGCAAGTTTGAGGCCAACCAGTGCAAGGCCCTGGGTGCATTCCCCAGTACATATACCCCTGTACACACACACACACACACACACACACACACACACACACACACACACACAGAGCTATTCAGTGACCTTACCAAATAAGATTTGTGTATTATTTTCATTTCATTATTCACAAATACTTAAACTATGTATACTACATGACGAGTGTCTCCAATCAGTAAAGATAGGATGGTAAGAAAGGTATACATGGTATCAGCGATCACAGAGCTTACTTTGTAGCAAAGCAAACATACATAATACATGTTAAAATATTTACTTAATAAAATATGATACATCTGTTCATAAAATATAATTTTCATGAAAACATAATATAGAAAAATGGTACATGCATTTTATTAAAGCATATCCCAAATCTACATTTGTGAAGAACTAACAAATTGCCTTGGTGCGAGAATATTGGAAAGCCATTCAATTTCCTAATCTGTAATCATACAGAACAAAGCTGGAAACTTCCACTTGCTTAGTACGAGTGCAGAAAAGTTTTCCTTTAAAGAACACACATTACAGCAGGCTTTTGAAATATGATCTGCTAACTTTATACTAAGAATGAAGTGCCCAGAGAAACAAATGATCCATTCTACTCAAAACTGCACCGTGCCTCTGTGACAGTTGTTAAATGGTGGTATAAACCCTTCAGAGAAAACTATGAGGGTTGCTTCTTTTCCCCAAAAAAGAGAAATCAATTTGCACATAGCAGTTATTCAACTATGACCTATTTGTATAGCATAATCCCCGAGAGAGTCACCTCACAAATGGGCCCACTTGTTGGATCGGGTGGTTGGAGCCAGTCTTTTAAAAGTTGAAGAGGGAAGTCCTCTGGGGTTTACGTAAAGGGGAGAGAGACAGAATCTAATCCTTCAAGCACACTGGCTGCCTGCCAAACTGCTCCAGAGGAATTCAGAAGCACAGACCCTGAGACGCAGCCCCATCTGGGGAGGTTTGCTGATGGCAGAGAAAGGATCCTGAAGAACTGGCTGCTGCCACTCCATGCACTACACCCAGTGACACCAAGACATAGGGTTAACCACAAATACCAGTTCCCCATTTTGACTTCAAGACACCCTGCATTGGACACTGGGAGGGAAGGAGAGGGATGAAAAATGGTTTATCTATTCCACGGCAGCAGAAGCAAATGATTTATCTTAATTATTTTTAGATTGCAATATGTTGCCTCATATGTCAAATGTACATTAAAGAGCAATTAGTTTAAATGTCAGTATTACAGGATTCACTACTTAGCATTTCAAAAACAGAAGCAAAAAATAATGAAAGCAAGTGTCAAGGTACACACTAATTTGAAAAGTTTATGTAGCTACAGGTTCTTCTTTCTGCTCTGAACTTGGAAAAAGATTGTCACAAATCTAATTCAAGAAATAATAACTACAAAATGTGACATGTACAAGCACACACACACACACACACAGTCACAGTTGCAGTCACCATCATCAATAAATTCAGGCCCGTGAGATAAATCTGGCCTGGCACCTGTTTTTGTGTATAAAGTTTTATTGGAACATCGCCATATTTATTCATCTACATACTGTACATGCATTCCATCTTTAATAGCAGAGTTGAGCAGTTGCAACAGAGACCATATGGCCTACACAACCTAAAATATTTACCCGTTACAGAAAAAGTAAGGAGTAGAAAAGAGTTTGTTAATCCCTAGCTTGAAAGCTGTATATCATCTTACCAGGTGTATCCTCTGAATAAATGCCCAAGTACTACACAGAGAGAGAGAACTATTTCTTGAGATCTGTAGCAGACCATTTGAATATGTCAAAGACTACTGATTAGTAATGAAACTACACAACATTGTGTGTGGGGGGTATCCACTAGACAGTTATAGGGAATAGTGCCGAGTTCTCATGTAGAAAGTATGATAAATGAACAATCTTTAAAATATTTTATTACAACAAAAGACATGCCCTTAATCTTCCTCAAAACTCTCCCCTTTGCTTCAAACACATCCCATCATGCTTTCCATTTTCTCACATATTTCTGGAAGTAGTCACCCATGGATGTGTTTATCTGGTACAGTAAAAAATCCATTGAATCCAACTGCTGAGCGCCATCCAACAAAAAAGGCAGGCTCATAAAGACATTGCACTGTGCCCTCTCCCATCTTCCTCACTGGGTCCGGCACTGTGACCTCTGGCTCTGCTCCAAAGTCAAAATGACTGGGAGGGGGAAATGTTTTGACTCAATCAACAACATTGAGATAGCCAAAATAATGGAACTAAAGACGCAAAGAATGACTTCCAGACCCTCTTCAGGAATTGGCAAGAAAAATGGGAGAAGTGTGTTGGAAGTGAGGGGAGTATTTTAGGTGGGATTAATGACAATGTTCTCTTACTGTAATATTTTGTAATTTAATGACACACTCAATTTTTCTATCACCCCATATAGTTCCTGTTACTGCCAGCTATACGGAAAAGCACCACATTTCCAAAAGAACTGAGCAGAACCGTCCAAAGGGTGTCATGTGAGTGGGAGAGGTATAAAAAGTACTCCAGATGGGATGAACCACAGACTGGACATTGCAGAAGAAAACATTAATGAACTTGAAGGCAAATAAGTACAAATGATTGAAATAAAATTCAGAAAGAATTTGTAAATTAAGTGAAAATCCATCAGTGAACATGGAGACATCGAAGGCTCTAGCACAGCTCTCACTGAGTCCTTGACGGAGAGGAGAGAGCAGGAGAAATGAAAGGAATTTAAGAAACGATGGCCAATATGTACCTAAACTTAAATAAACTACAAACTACAGGTGTGAAAAGCTTAACAAGCACCATGTCCAAGAAACAAGAAACACCCTTTATCAAGGTCCTCTGTTCTAAGCATTTCTATTCAGCATGGTACCAGAAATACCAGCCAGCACAATGTTAAAAAAGCAAGCAGAAATAAAGTGCACCCAAATTGGAAAGGGAGAAATGCCAGTGTCTTTACAGATTACAAAAGTGCCTATGTGAAAAATTCAATGGAAACTACAAAAAAAATGCTACTGGAACTAATAAACAATTTTAGCAAGGAGAATTCAAAATCAGTGTAAAAATCAATTGTATCTCTATATACTGCTAATAAAAAATTGAAAAATGAAATTTAACAAGCAGTACCACTAACAATAACATCAAAAATATGAAATATCCAGGGATAAATACTTGTACATTGCAAACTATGAAACACTAGTGAGAGAAATCTCAAGACTTCAAGGCAGCTACATGGCCAGGGCAATGTGCTTTTGGCATCAAGATACATAAGCGGATCAATGGAACAGAACAGAGTCCTATACAGACAAATAACTTTTGAGAAAGGTACAAAATCAGTTAAGTAGAGAAAAGATAGTCTCTTTGGTAAATGATGCTGAAGCAATTAGGTTATTCATACATAACAAAATAAAATGTAACTGATACATTGTACTGTATGCAAAAATTAACTCAAAATGAATCATAGATAAAAGTGTAAAGCGTAAAACTATGAAACTTTGTAGCTCTAGGCTCAGCAAAAAACTTCTTAGACACAATACAAGGGGGAAAAAGCCACAAATTGACCAAAAAGACCACAAAAATTTAGAACTTCTGCTTTTTGGAAGATATGCATAAGTGAATATAAAGACAAGCTATAAGGTAGAGAAAATATTTGCAAAGCCTATATCTGAGAAAAGGACTTATATCCAGAATATATAAAGAATTCTCAAAACTCACTTAAGAAAACAAATTGAATAAAAAATTGTACAAAAAATTTTGCAAGACATTTTGTCAAAGAAGTTACACAAATGACAGATAAGCACATGAAAACAAAAATTTGATGTCACTAATACTTAGGAGAGTACAGAACAAAACCATACTGAGATACTACTAACACCAGCGAAAATGGGTAAAACTAACAAGATTGACCACAATAAATGATGATAAGAGTGTGGAGAGGGGCTGGGGATTTAGCTCAGCGGCAAAGCGCCTGCCTGGCAAGCGCAAGGTCGTGAGTTTGGTTCCCAGTACCGGAGAAAAACCAAAAAAAAAAAAAAAAAGAGTGTGGAGAAATTGAAACTTGTACACATCTGGTATAAACATGAAACGGGTGTGACTACTTTGGAAGACATTTTTTGCAATTTCTTGAAACATTTAAAAGTTTCTGAAAAAGTTATATGATCCAGTCTTTCAATTCCAAGGATTTACCCAAAAGAAATAAAAGCATGTGCTCATAGAAAGACTTGTAAACAAATGTTCATCACATTCCAAAAATGAAAACTAAGTGCGTCTCTACCAGCAGGTCAATAAGTAAATGGGGACATCTCCGTAGAGTGGAGTAAGACACAGCAGTAAGAGTAATGAGCTGCTGATACACTCAGTAAGTGTGGACCTCAGCAACAGTGTAAGTGAAAGGAGCTAAACAAAAACCGAGTCATTCTGTATAACAGCACTTAGATAAAACCCTAGAAAATGTAACCTAAGATAGTGGCAAATCACAGGTCAGAGGCTGTCTACAACAAGTCATGGAGTAGAGAGTGAATATACACAAAAGGACCACGGGCAATGTGCATGTGCTCTATGTTTGTGGGTAATGAACACACTCACCTTTTTAGAGTAGTGTTGTTATAAATTTTTATGTCTGTCATGTGCTATCACACTGTGCACTCTAAGTGTGTGCAATTCAACGTCAGTACGTGCATTTATAATAGAAATTAGACCTCATTAGGTCTGCTCTTAAAAAAGAATGTGTAAAGATCTACATCACAAAAATGAATTGTATTTGAAACCAAGTCAATTATAATACAAGTTAATATTTATTTCCCCCCAGGCAGTTTTACATACCTTATCACATTTAATAGTCATAACATATCATATGACATGGGTACCACTGTCCCTATTTGACAGATAACAAATCAAGATTTAAAGCAGTCAGTAACTGTCTTAGCACCAAGTAGCTGTGTAGCAGCAACTTACTTATCAATTCAAAAATCCAAATATGTTCTTTCAATATACTTTGTCTCACCAAAAATCTCCCTTTTATGAAATGATTTTTTTTTTTTGTTTTTTTCTTTTCCAGTACTGGGGGTCGAGCTCACAACCTTGCGCTTGCCGGGCAGGCACTGTGCCACTGAGCTAAATCCCCAGCCCCTTGAAATGATTATTATGTGAGCTTCATATACATCCTAAAATGCACTAGCCTTTCAATGCATAGAAGATAAGTTGAAATTCCAACGTCTGTAATCATATCCATCTCTTAGAGGTACTTATCATTGTATAAGTATTTTATAGGTAGAAAAATGCTACAAAGAAGTTTGCTGGTAATTATAACTGCTTAGGAAAAAATTGCCTTTCTTATGAGGCAACAAATTCATTTTTTTTCCCCATAAGATACTGAGTAGTAAAACACAACTGGGTATTCATACACATAACAATGAAGTTAGACCACTGTGTCATGCCATGTACAAAGATTAACTCAGAATGTGCAAAACCTAAATGTAACAGGTAAAACTACATAACTCTCAGGGGAAAATATAGGGCTAAACCTTTATGAGCCCCAATTTGGCAATGGGTTCCTCATGTACAATTAAGCCTACCTTCTGGGAATATCACAACCTGAAGTTCCTACATGCAAGTTGTTACAGTAGAATTTGTTATTATTTGTAGTTATTTAGGAAAAAAAGCATGGCTGTGTTATGAGGCAGTGAGTTGATTAGTTTCCTATATAAAATGCTTCCCTTGTAAGAAATTGGTAAACGACCCAGAATACACACTCAATAACATTTGATTTACAAAGGTTCAAACTAGAGGACTTGTACCATCTTGCTGTTTCTCCTTTCTCATTCCAATCTGCGTATCAGCCACAGAAAAGCAAACTGCTGAAATTTTCAGTCAAGTGAGTAGGAGCTTCCAAATGATTGGAAGTTTACAAACCACTTTCTATTTTATATAAAGAAATGGGATTTTCTCCTAAAATCTCAATTAGCCTCAACATATTGTGCAGCATTATGGATCTCTAAACACTTTCCTAGCTAAGGATTTTACTAAGGAACAAAAATTGTTTTGTTTCTCTTTCACAAGGGAAAAGAAAAGAGAAAAAATGGAAACAAAATCTGTACTCTATTTACAGTTATTTCCATAAGTATACAGACAGTCTTTTGAAATAAAACTATTCCTTCAAAGCTTTGGCTATAGCTTCTTTCCAGGTTCCAGCAATATTTTACTTACATTACTAGAACAACCTGAAATACAAGGCTGCTACTTACCCTGGACAAAATTCTAGACTCTAGAAAATGTCCCCCTGGGATGTCTCATGAACTCACAGATTAAATCAAGAGGCTTTAGCAGAATCCTCCATTTCTTACATTTTTTATTTATTCCAAAATGTTGTCTTTTAATTTTGACAACCTCATTGGCTATGTCTATTTGTGGAAGTAATCATGTTCTAGCCTATTGTTATAACCTCAACTGTTTCTAAAATACCACAGTACTCACAGTAAATACTAGATACATTTATAATAAGCAAATGTGGGAGTGTACGAACAAATTGACATATCAGGTGACACGAAGAGCTAGACACAGAGCTAATGTATAGGTCTAGTTCTAGAAATGGAACCAAATTCAATCATAGATACAGTTAAAAATAACAAGAAGACTCTACAGACACAGATCAGGACTGATACATGTTTCTTAACTTGACATCATAGAAGGAAATGTGGAGATCTCAAAGTCAACCTTTCATCACGTGTTAGAGTTCCCTCTTCAATATGGTTAACTTTGACTCGACCATTTCCAATATCAGAACTTACATTAGTTCAAAACTACTTCTGCTTTGTAACAGTTAAAATTTATAAAAAGTTAATTGTTACAGTTAGGTCAAAATCCGCTTCACATTTTATACCCATTGGCCTTAGATCGATCATCCGAAGCTAAAATGTCTGTTCTGTAATGGCCGAGGGCAGGAAGAAGCACTCCAGTGGAAAGAAAAGTGTATGAAAAGGAGCATGTTGCATAATAAAATAACCAGCAGGTAAACTAATCATTAATAGGCGATGAACGAATCTGAGGAGGTGCTCTCAGAAAACAATGGCCCGTAAGATGCGTGTCATTAGGTTAGGCGAGTCACATTCGGGGCACAGGATGCCATCTATAAAGTAAAATGATTTAACTAGGCAAGGGCTATAAGCTCACATGCTTGCGAGAGGCAGACAGGAGCACCAATAAACAAAAGAGGGGAGAATATTGAAGACTGTGTCAATCTAAAGACCTAAGGCCCCTCTAAAAACATTCATCTTCCACTTAAAAATCATCCCACTGAGCACTTAGAAACACAAACACAGACCTGCACAACTGTCCCTCAGGGTGCCAGTCTTCTCCCTTAGGCTACACAGCATTTCACATTTTCAGAGGTCTTCCAGCTCTCACACCCAGAGGTTTGTGGCTAACTGACTCCTTGCCGTGTTGTTCCCTGAGCAGCCTGCTGTTTGCAGGTTACCTACTGTTTGTTTGGATTCTGAGAAGGATGAAATTTGTACATCACACATTCTTTTTGCTGTTGTGCACTTCATCATTCTCACTCTCTTGTAATGTCATGTTTCCATCTCATAGGAATCTCATTCCTATCATAATATTAAAAAATGAATCTATTTTTTCCAGGAACATGTACTCCTGGCAAGGACTCTCTAGGGGACTCCACTTAATTCAGAGGTGCAAAGCCAAAAGATGACATCCTGTGTGCAGCAAGAGCAGTATTTGGGGCAGGTTTATAGGTTCTAGTGCTCTGAACATCACCCTATGTGTGCTTCCAGGTGTTAGTTAGTTAATCAGTTACATAGATAGCTGGCTACAGTAATAGGGATTGATCCCAGGGCCTCACACTGAGCTACCTCCCCACCAATTTTTTTTAATGTTTTTATCTTGACACAGGATCCAGGGCCTCATGAAGTTGCCCAGGCTGGGCTCAGACGTATAATCCTTCTGTCTCAGCCACCATGTAGTTGGTATCGCAAGCATATGAGGCCACACTTGACTTCCAGGATTTTTATTTACTGATATCACACTCAAAAATAAAATATAAAATTATTCTGTTGAATTCAGGCTGTAACTGATACCTAAATATCTATCATGTATTCATGATTATATATGAATTTTTGTAACTGCGGTACACAGTAACTGTATGCAATAATCATTTGTCCATCTTAAAAAATGAATTTCTTTTAAAAGGAAGTATGGTATGCAGCCAGTGACACGGGCCTTTAGGGAACTGAATGATGCAAGTACCTTCTCTGCCCCGTGGCAGTGTAATCTTTTGTAAGAGACTTAATCTATTAAACTCTAGTTTTCTAATCTGGAAAATTTGATGCATATCCTGCTTAATTCATAAAATCATTGTGAGAATACAAATTGATGTACTGCATTTACTGTCTAAAATATAAAGAACTATAATACAACATATAATTAAAATCGTATTTACTTGATCTCTGCTTCTGAAAAGATGCAGTAGGGTGTGAGAGGCCTATCGCTTTTACTACAAAAGTAGAAAAAGAAAAATAAAGCTAAAAAATAATATATTCTTAAAGATATCAGCGATGAAAAGAGCAGAGTAAGCTAACTAAACTTCAGGGCAGGCAGACATATTATAGGGGACCTGGTCATAGCCATTTTTGTTCCCTAAGGGCATTTTGTGATGCCAGCTCTGGCCAAATACAGGCTATGGCCCAGTCAGAGATCAGCATCACCTAAAAGAGAAATCAGCAAAGCATTTAGCTGTTGCTCAAAACGAGAAGGACCCATCGTGAGTGTGAGGAGACACAAATGCACTGCTGTTTAGTTCCTGCGACATTCATTGAGTTTGGAAGGTAGGCGCGGGGCTGTCAAGCTGAGCCTAACGCTTTTAAAAAGCAGAATGAGGGGCTGGGGATTTAGCTCAGCGGCACAGCGCCTGCCTGGCAAGTGCAAGGTCGTGAGTTCGATTCCTGGTACCGGAAAAAAAAAAGAAGGCAGAATGAGAACCACTGCAGTTCCACAGTGCTTAGGACACACACGCGCCAGGGGAAAGAACTTGCTCACACCCGTGACGGAGACTCGGAGGAGCCGGCCTGAGACTTCCTCTGCGTGTTGCAGTTGTTTGCAAAGTGGCTTGAGAGCTGGGCTGGGAACTTTTAAAGCACAGATCTGAATCTCTTGCTGCTATGGGTACTGAAAAGAAGAATAGCTGAAAAGCTTTCAGTGGGAAATACCATGAGGAGCCTATGAAAAGCAGGAACAAGTAAGCTATACACTGAATTCTACTAGCAGGGCAGCACTGCTTCACCCAGTTCAATCTTCAGCTGAACTGAGATGATGATCCTCTTCCTCCATGTCTGTAGGACTGAACTTTGGTAGAAGATAGAGCCATCTGGAACTTCTTCGCCTCTTTCAGTCACAAAACACAGCACAAAATCAAACCTTACTAGCCATATAAGAGCCAAGGAGATAAATACGACCAACATTGAAAGGAATAAAGGACAACAGATGCAGCCCTAGAGATGATGTCAATATAATAATTGGCAAACACTTCTATAAGAACCATAACAAGTACTTTTTAGAGCAGAAATGTACAAAGTAAAAGTGCATATACACACTCATTGAAGGTCATGTATATTACTATCTATTGCAGCACTATTCAAAATCATTAAAACTGGAATCAACATAAAAAGTATTAGAATGTTTCTGGCCTTGGTGGTGCATGCCTATAATCCAAGTACCTGGGAAGCTGAAGCAGGAGGATCACTTTGAGTCTGAGGCCAGTCTGGGCTATATAATGAGACCATGCCTCAAAAAAAACTTAGAATGGAAAAATAAATTTTTATATATTCATACAACAAAAAGCATGCAGCAATGAAAATGAACAATCTAAAGCTGTTCCTAACAATATAATAAATGTATCAAATATAATGTGGAGTAAAAGAATCAATTTATATATTTTTAAAATCAAAATTACATGGTAGCATGCATATGTAATCCCATCAAGTTAAAGCCTAACCTAGCAATTTAGCAACTTAAAATTGAGGAAGACCCTGTCTCAAAATTTAAAAATTAAAAAGTTTTTAAAAGGGGCTAGAGATGTATCTCAGTATAAAGCCCCTGAGTTCAACCCCAGTACCAAAAAAAAAAAAAAAAAAAAAAAATCAAAGTTAATCTGTAGTTGGGTTGAGAATGTAGCTCTGCAGTGGACAGCTTGTCTAACACACACAGATCCTGAGTTCCAGTACCTACCTCAAAAGAAAACAATCTGTAATTTAGAAATTGCTGAATACATGTATAATAAAAAATAAAAACAGAGAAAAAAAGATATTCAACAGCCATCTTTACGTAGACTAATTTACATGTTATTGAAATGATTATGTAAACAATATGTAAGTTTTGTTTCCATAAACACTTTGATATACAAAATGATCAAGAAACATTTGCCATATTCCCTAGCTAGATGTTACCAGGCCACCCTATATACCTAGAGGATGGATTGCTTCACAGAATATTCCACAGTGAAAAAGAAGTGGCTGATTGAGATGTTCCACACCCCGGTAAGTTCTATGGAATAAAATTAGTTTGTTCTAAAAAGGAAAAAGAAGTAACAGTAAGGGTTGGTGTACCTACAGAGGTGGGGGCACTGTCTGGAAAGGCGCACAAACACAGCTTCTCAGATGCGGGCAGTGCTGCATCTGTTGGCATGGCGATTGCAAACTACAGCAAAAATTCTGAAATTCACCAAGTTGCACACATTTAGAGTATGTGCCCTTTTCTTCTGCAATTCAATAAAGAATTTTTAAAATCTAATAAATAAATAAATTTACCACTTAAAATCTACAAAAATTCCCAAGCTATATATAAGAATGGAGACATAGCCAAATTACTAGAGTATACTTACAGCCTGAGAATTTTGTGGGGAAAAAAATTTCATCTGTATCAGTTTCCCAGAGACAAAGAAATTTTAATCTACCACAAGGCAGTTCTCCAAACCACAATGTCCTGCCTCCTATTAGTTCTTTATTATTTGATTTTTTAAAAAAACTCCAGTAATTCTTCCTTCTCAAAATGTTTTCTTATACCAGAGCATTCTTTTTGTACAAATAAATGCTCCTTTGAAAATTTAAAATTCTAAAGGAAATCCCAGTATGGCCAAATTTGTTTCAGAATATTAGAAGGTAAATGGCAACACAAAGGGGAATTTTTCTCCAAAATATTTTAAATTTGTTGTTTTGCCTGGCAAGAATTCTCAGCTGTAATCCTCAGCTAACAGCCTCTAACTGAAAATCATTCAATCGTAACATCATGAAAGGATTTTGTTCCTTGTGCAGCTGGCTTGTTCTGGATCTGTAAGAACCTGTTGACACTATGTCAGAAATTCCTTTTTTCAGGGTGCATAAACTTCACCTAGCTACTTGTACACAACAACATAGTTAAATCTGAAATGCTTGCATACTGCAGTAAGGTTAAAAGATCACACACACACACATGCACACGCACACGCACATGCGTGCACACACACACAGACACACACACACACACAGGCACGTAAGCAAGATATTTTAACATTCACTAACTTCTCCAGAAAACTCTTCATGCATTTCGAAATGCCTTCATTTATCTTTAATGTAAAATATTTACAGACATACCTCCACAAAAACTGCCTAAGAATACATTACTCTGAATTAAAACACATAAACTTTTTTCATCTCACTTCTCCAAAAGAAAACTTAAATTTCTTAAGTTGCTAATGTTATAGGGTCAGATGAAATATAAATAAATGTAAGGTGACTACCCACTGTCTTACATATTGTGGAATGTGCATTCTATTAGCAGGATTTTTGATAATTGAAACTGTATTCACCCATCTCTTTTTGTTCCAAAGTTGAGCAAGATAATTCACAAGGTCACCAGATCTAAAGTCTGTGCAGATGAGCACAGGGCCGCCTGAAATCTCCTCAAAACAAGCATTGCTACAGTGAGCTCAGAAGCACACAAATAAGCAAGAAAAAGTACCAGGAACATGATACATATTTATAGTTTCATCATTAAATAAAAATGTTTTTACATCCAAATTCAATTTTGTGCTGAAGTAAAAAGTGTCTTTGTGAATATGTAAGTATAATTGACAAACACACAGTTCTCCATCACTAAGCAATCTGTGTTGCTTTTTTTCCCATTACAAAAAAGTGTAGTTTAGGAACCGAATGCCAAAATCATAGTTCTTCCCTGGTGCTCCAAGGGGCATAGTCTGTGGCAAACAAACAAACACACAGACAGGCCTTTATCTTTCTCTCATTACCAGGATCATTAGCAGGTTTTATAAACAGCAGTTATAAACCTGTTTACCAATTCCTTTTCTTCCTTCTGTATGCAAAAGGATTATTTATCCTTGTTGTCAATCTTAAAGTTTTCAAATGTCAAGCTTAAAAGTCAAGCCTCATTTGAAACAAAAGACACACATTTGTAAAATTGTTTCTTATGTTTCGTTTTCCCTTGAGCCGGAACAGAATGCCTATGGATTTGGAGCGATCCTCAACACTTGACATTTCATAGAACTGGGAAAAATACAAACTGCTAGAGTTAGATAATTTGTTGAATGTTTGCAAGTTATCCTTGTAACATTAGAAAAACAACTTGGACAACCTTCTAGAAAATGCCCTTTGAAAACAAGTCTAAACTTAAAAGAAATACTTTTGCTATGCAGCAAAGAAAACGATAGTGTTGCCCTAATAAGTAGAGTTCCAAAACAATCTCAGTTTCAGTCACAACTGATGACAGCTTAAAATGCACTCTGGTAATGTGCCCACCACTGGGTGAGCGTTATGCTCCTCTGTAATTTTAAAACTAAAGTTTACAAATCACCTTGATTTAGGTTCTACTTCATTCTTTTCATGTCACAAATTACTTAGGAATTTTAAGACTAATTTTAGGTACACACTTTTTGAAATACAAGGCTGAAAAAAAATTATTTTCCCTCTTTGGAATGCAGCTATTTGGGGTTAGAATAACATGTGGTACTTAAAGATTTTTAAGATTGCAGGATCATCTTGTAAGGAAGAGTTATTTCATATCATTGAATATTCTACAACAAAAATTAATTGTAAACAAATGCAAAATATAATGAACATATGTGTTTTTTATTTCAGACAATGGAATAATTTTACAGCTTCTTTAAGTGAATTGTGAGTTTTATAGCCAAATTTAAATGAATTGTGAGTATTTTGCTGATATTGTTGCTCAAAGCAATAGAAATGCAAAGTTCATGTTTAATGTTGTCATTAATGATTAATTCTAATCCTGACAAAATCTTTTCTTTCCTTTTTTTTCTTGGTGTCTGTCTTTTAACTTTGCAGAGGTTGTTTTCTAAAGCCAAGTAAAAATACACAAGGCCTCCTTCAAGTATTAAACTTTTTTTAAAAAAGAGTTCCTTTGTTATACGTAGGACAATCCATTCTTATTTCTCATTAAATCTAATAAACTCGGACAGGTGGCTGGCCTTCTCAAAGAACATGAAAAAATATAACAAAACCTGTTTCTACACATATCAAATGAAGTGGAGAATTAAACTACCTCATGCTGAATTCAATTAGCAGGGCTGCCAACCTTGATTCTTTAGAGGAAGAAAAAAAAGACTTTCTTTAATAGGCAATAAGATTTGGCTTAAATAATCCAGGTCAACAAACTGCCTCACAGATCAATCTATCCCATTGTCTGTTTTTATCAATAAAGTTTTATTGAACCACAGCCATGCTTATTCATTTATATATTTCCTTACGCTGTCTTCCTGCTACACTAACATAGCTGTGTGGCTGTAGTAGAAACCAGATGACCTCCAATGCCAGTTACTGATGCAGATAAATATCCCAAAACTTCGCTTTACTTTTGCCTCCATAGAAAGAGCCCACAACATGAAAATCACGTCAAACAAACATGTTTTTATTGAATTTCTATCAGTCTTTATTTTAAAGAAGATACAGAAGCAAATCATTTCAATTAGGACCTATTTTAAAAAGCAAATATATAAATGTAATTGACTCTAGTTTTGTGTAGCTTTAAAGGACTTATGCAATCTCTGAAATTTTCTTCTTACTCAGTTAAAGGAATTTGTTGTTTGATGTGTGTGGTTTTCTTTTTAATTGCTGCAGGGGTTTGAATTGTAAGTGAATCAAAATTTAAAATTCTGAGCATTTTGCAAACTTGTCATTATGCATGCTATAGGCAAGTTACTAGATTTAGTTATGCCAATGATTGTGAATGGATGCATTATTGCTGCATTATAATGCATAAACAGGCTTTATGTTCTTCTGCATAATATTAGAAACTCAAATTTATGGAGTCACAGAGCTGTTATCATCATCCAGTTTTTAAATAAGGTAGCAATTGGTGATTTATATCACACATAAAGAAGTTTCCTTGTCAAGGTGCTTGCTGATCCATGGCATATAATCTGGATAGATGATATGAACCTCTGGTGGGGTTGTTAGGAATTATTTGCATTTGTGGTTTTTTAAAAAATAGTTTGTTGCTATTGTTGTTAATCTCAGGTGACATTCCCTTATTGGTTCTCAACAAATTTTGGTTGATCAGAATATCTACTCAAATAGTTTTTATATGAAAACTTTAAAAATTATAATAGTATAAGAAGATCTAGGCCTTGTTAACTTTATAATACAGCAGGAGTTAGAAATTCCCTTCTTAAAGAACACAATTAGCCAAGTGAGGTGACACTCCTGTAATCCCAGCATTCATGAGGCTGAGGCAGGAGGATTACTACAAGTTCAAGGCCAGCATAGGCCACATAGTGAGTTCAAGGCCATCCTGAACTGCAGACCCTGTCTGAAACAAAACAAAAAGAGAACTCAATTTCATCTATGAAGGAGTCTTGCTCAAAAAATTTTTTTGGAACTTTGATCTGATCTGAACTCTAGGGCCAACTATCAATTTGTGGGAAATGCAGAAACCATGCGGCTCTCCCAAAGGGCTGAAACTCCTCAAATTCAGGTTGGTGGAAGCTTTATGGCATAATGACCCAGGTTTCTTAACCAAGTAAAATTTCAAGGGACAAAAGTAAAGTTAGAACCTATACATAAATATGGAAAGTCATTATGTTTGCGTGTATGTTTGTATGTATGTACTGGTGATATAGTAATGGGAATTGAACCCAAGGGTACTTCACTGCTGTGCTACGTCTCCAGCCCTTTTTGTTTTTTAGCCAGGATCTTAATAAGTTGCCCAGGTATGACTCAAACATGGCATCCTTCTGCCTCAGTCTCCCTCAATGCTATGATAATAATTGAGGGAGACTCTATCACTAGAGTCTCAGGGGCACTCTATCACTCTATCACTAAGCTATATCTCCTGCTTTTTTTGTTGAGATAGAAACATGCTAAACTGTTTAGGTTGGCTTCAAACTTGCAATCCTCCTGTCT
The DNA here is from genome assembly GCF_000276665.1 of Chinchilla lanigera. Lineage (NCBI taxonomy): Eukaryota > Metazoa > Chordata > Mammalia > Rodentia > Chinchillidae > Chinchilla > Chinchilla lanigera. The sequence continues at coordinate 22,412,706 of NW_004955403.1, forward strand.
TAACTTCCCTAGTAGCTGAGATCACAGGCATGTGCCATCACACCCACTGAGAACTAACAAATTTAAAAATTAAAATAAAAAATAGGGCTAGGTATGTAGCTAGTGGTACAGTGTTTGCCTTGCATGCTTAGGGCTCTGGGCTCAATTCTCAGCACAATTTAATGATCATGATGTTGATAATGATAATAATAATAATAATATTTTTAAATGTAAGAAAAGAGGCAAGGCAGGATGAAATAAAACAAGATGGTGAATAATGAATGTTGACACTAGATGATGGATACACTGGGGTTTATTTATGCTGTACCTACTTTTGTATATGTTTAAAATTTCCTTAATAAAAAGCTTTAAAAACTATATGGGATGCAGTAGAAAACAAGATGTCTCTCATTATTAATGTCTCTTATTATTAATAATCATAAGATAATAAGATGTATAAAACATGCCTTTTATCAGTAATTTCAAATAACTATTGAGAAAAAAATAATAACTATAATTCATTTTTTGGATACAGAATTAATCCCACCACTAGCTTTAAAAATTTACTAGTTGGTTGGCAGTAATAAACACGAATTTTAAAAATACATATATTGGGCTGGGGATTTAGCTCAGCGGCAAAGTGCCTGCCTGGCAAGCTCAAGGTCGTGAGTTCAGTTCCCAGTAGCAGAGAAAAACCAAAAAATAAATAAATAAATAAATAAAAATACATATATCAAAGTAGTTTTCTTTCAAATTCAAGAAGTAAGGATTTATGGTTATTTACCTGTTCATTTCCAGGAAGATTTTGTATTTTGTCCTTAAAACTCAAAATCCTTCAGATAATTCGAAAGTTTTATTCAGATAGCATTTATTCCAGGTGTGGCCAGTGGAAGGCAGGCGAGCCTGAGAGCAGATGGATGAGCTGCACGGATTCCTTTTGTAGACATTTATGCCAAAGCCCCCGACAGATTACACTGACACAGTTTTATGCTCCACCTCGCAGGTTTACAGCTTCCTTTCAAGCCTATGAGACTCATCCTACTCGCCCTCAGGCTACTCGTTAAGCTAGACCTACTGTGTAAGCTTCCCTTGTCTCCCCTAATGCCAGTTTTGCCTTTTTAAAAATTAGTATAGTTTGCAATGCATAGTAAACTCATCATCATGGGGAACTGTGCATATACATATCACATCTTGTCCCTTTTCACTCCCTCTTGCCCTGCCCTCCCTCCTTTCTCCCCTCAGCCCAGTTTTTGTAAATGTTTATATAGCTGTAATGTGAAATAAATCTGTAATGAACCACATCCAAAAGAACACACAGCAACAACAATATCCTAAGGTTAATAATAGTAGCCAATAAAATCAACTAGACAGAAGAAAAACTTTAAATTCTTTCAGAAAAATTGTACCGTGCTAGCTCAGTCACATATAGAAAAATAAGAGGAAGACTTCACCACACTCCAAGACTGAATTTAGCAAGAGCACTGCTGTATCATCCCTTTCTTTTTAAAATTATTTTTTAACTCTTATGAGCATAACATTTGGACTTCTCTATTAATCGCCTTGGCCATACCTTGCATTAAGTTTTAAATTGTGTTAGAAGGAATCCTTGCAAGTTAACACAAGTGCAAATCTGAGCAGCACAGCTGCTCCCTCCACCACCTCTGACACCAGCCCGTCCCAGCCCTCATTACTGTTTGCCTGGGATTCTGTGAGGTTTCAGAAGTCTAGCTTCTTGCCTCTGAATCTCTTACCCCACACCATTTTCCACAGTTCTGTTAGAGTGACTGGTATTTTCCCTGTTTGAAAAGTGTCACTGTCTTCCATCATTTACAGTAGCATGCAGGCCCACCCACCAGCTCACCTCCTGATTGGCCTGGTCATCGTATTCTTTCCTCCAACAAAACTGCCTCCAATATGCCAAACTATTTCTCACCTCTCAGAAGGCCCAGAACAATTCAGTCTAGAATCTAGAAACACACACATGCACATGCACAAGTGTACACACACACACACACTCACAAGTTCATGTGCAAACACACAGTGTTTCTTTCACAAACACATGGCAACCCTACAATATCTAATTCAGAAACAACAACCTCTAGGCTAAGAAATATTCTGAAATATCCATACACCATCGTGCCCTATGTTGTTGATATATCAGATCATATGGTAATTTGTTGGTTAAATAGCAGCCTACTATTTTATGAGTCTCTTAATTCCAGCATCTGTATTTATCATTTTTCTCCAGTGCCTAGTTTAGCATGTGGTACATAGTAAACTTTCAGCAAGTGTTCGTGGGCTGAATACATGAATAACTGTAATCACTGGTAAATCCCTGGCTAATACCTTCTGTAATGGTTTGATCAAATATTTACTGTTTATTGAGCATTGCATGTAAGACCCTGTGTCAGACACTGTTGGAAATCCACAAAACTGAACAAGGTATCCTAAAATACTCATGATCTGGGAGAGAAGATAACTAATATGCACATATCACAGTATACAAAATATGAAGTAGAAAACCCTATACCTCCTGTATAAAATATAAACAAATTGTTCTGTGAGTCAGAGAAGAGATAGGGAAGAGTTTGTAGAGGAGATGTCATTTTGTCAGATGGAACAGATTTAATCCAACAAACTGTTTAAAAGCTGTTGAAGTTCCTAATTTTGAGTGAACCCTTTTACCACTCACATTAGTCAGCTTTCTGTCATTGTGACAAAATACCTGAAGTAGTCAACTTTAAAAGAGAAAGGGTTTTCATGCCTCATGTTTTCAGAGGTTCCAGTCCATGATCAATTGGTCCTGTTGCTTTGGGTGTGTGGCAAGGCAGCCTGTCACAGCTGGGAGCACATGGTAAAGGAAAGCTGCTCACTTTGTGGCAGCCAGGAAGCAAAGAGAGGGACAGGAAAGGCCAGGTCTCCAACATGTTGGTCTTCAGCTGCCTCCAGCACCTGCACTGCTCCCTGTAAGCCCCTTCTCTCACAAGTTCCACCACATCTCAGTACTGCCAGGAGCTGCAGACCAAGGCTTTAACCTGCAGGTCTTGGTGAACACTTATCTAAACCACAGCACTGCTTTTTACTACACTTTCAGTGCTTATTCGCATCAACATCTCCTATACCTTAGAAACTTAAAAGTACTAAAGGTACTGTAGTCTAACTGCCTTATTTTATAAAGGAAAAACAGAATTTGAGCTTAAGCCTCCTCTCCAACTCCATAATTCTTTTCACATGGTATTCTGTCTTAGATTTTAAAAGTTGATTCTATTTATTGTTATTTGGTTTGTGGAAATTGTAGACACTGACCCTAAAAGTGGGTAGAAAAAGAAAAATTGAAAGATAAAAATCATACTATGTCTAGGACCATGCAATACTATTATAAATCCACTTCAAAATTTGCTCATCTGTATATTCTCTCTTTTAAGTGTTATTTATGGATGAAAACCAAGATGAATAATACTGAGCTATATATTACTTAATTGTGACAGTAAAATCACTTCAAAACTATATGAAGTGTGGATAATATGTTTTATTTGTTTCTCTACAGACTTTTAAGCATTTGGCAAATTATAGGTTCGCACTGACAGAAAATAAGGTATGATTTCATACAGTATCACTTTGCATAAGGTTTGTAATGGTAAATGAAACTGATATAAACAGAATTCATTCCATTGTTCAAAGATATTATTTAATATATTCCTGGTATAAGGCACACTGGTTTGTCAACAAGAGAAACTTTCAATGTTTTTAATACTTGTGTGAAAATTGAGATTAGATACCCCCTTCTGCCTGTGGCAGTGAGAAGTTACATTTTATATTTGCAAATAACAGTCTTTAGCAGACTATAAATTCGCTGTGCTTTGTCTGTACCACAGGACCACAGGATCTTCCTCCGTAACCAGCAATTGCAGAACTATGCATTTTATCTGTTCCATTGTGCATCACACTAAACAGCTAGGTGGAGAAAAGTCTAACATCACCATAATAGACCATTTGGGACTGAATATCCCCATTTGTCTTTTTGCAGGTGGTTAGATTTACCAAGTGATCTCCTGGTGAAAACAAGAGAGAAAAATGTATCCCCAACTCATCATAAACTGCAATTCCAAACTAAACTTCATGATATACCTCCCCAAATTCTGTTTTATTACTAGCCAGAAGATTGCCGGGAAGAAGTGCTAAAAATTTCTTGTCTGTTTGTGTCTGAGTCCCATCTAAGCTCAAGTAACATCATTTGTAAATCACACCTTGAGATGAGAAGTATAAGACAAAACGAATGTGACTGCCTTCTTTCCTTGGGGTTTAACCCAAGTGGTGACTGCCTTCTGGGTAGAAGCACTAAAGCCATGATGTATCACCAGTGCACCAAGGGTAAATGTTGGATGAAAGATAAGTGCTGAAAGGAACCCTGACAAGTGGTGACTTATCACCTATTTGATGTGAAAAATCACCTGTCATATCCTTGAAAACATTTCCAGTTCTGTTGCCAAATGCATTCTCTTTTCAGGAAAATCTCAAAGCAAATATTACAACTCACAGGTTTTATCTAAGGTTTGGTTGCCAGTCTTTGAATATCATACATCAATAAAATTTTAAGTATAAACCTGGAGATTAATGTAGGATTACCAAACTTTAAAGCTTTCATAAGTACATTTTTTGAAAAGAAAAAATATCATTATAGCAACAGTCATGATTCAAAATAAATGTGAATGTTCTAATACTTAAAGATAAAAGGAAATTGTATCAGAACAGGGAATAATTGTTTAAATTAAAATTTATTTCAAATATGCTATATTATTCTAACTGTTCACATTTCAGCATAGACTGATGGAAGACTTCAACTTATGAATTAGGAATGGCTGACAGGAGGGAGGAAAGTGCAAAAGGGTTCAAGGAAAACTTAGTAGAGTACAAAAAGGGCAAATAGTATTTAATTTTGAACAAGCTCATTCTCTGCAATTAAAGTTGATTTTTATACTGTGATCAAAGCTTATCAAATTTAAACCTATACAATATTTCCTTAATCCAGTATCTGTAGCCACTTTATGGAATTTAACTGACTTGAATAATGACAATTAACTAAATTGGTGTTTGGAACCTATATAGGTTCAACTGTGTCAACTTGAGAGATTTAGAAGTTTAACTAAGCAACTCAGCAGGGGCCAGGGTCCTCACTTTGTAAACATCCTGAGCCTGTGCAAGAGGAGGACCTGGGGATGGTGTGGATGTTACACCTACCCTGGTGGGGTAGCCTGGTTACAACATAACGGAGGAAAAGAGGCTTGCTCTTCTCCCTTCCTGTCTTGCTTTTGCTGTCTTCTGCCGCCATGAACTGTTGCCCCTGTGCCCTGTGCCACTCTGCCTTGGAGCCAGCCGATTATGGACTGAAACCTCCACAAACTGTGAGCTACATAAACCTTTCCTTCCATAATTTTGGTCACCGGGTATTTTGTCTCAGCAATGAGAGAAAACTAACTAAGACAGAACCCATCTCCAGCACTTACCCAGCTGTACCATCCTGAAACAGCATCATAATGTCTTTGTATTGTATATTCCTTAGGAGAAAAACTAGGGATAACGATAAGACCTACCACCAATGCTTTTTGAAAGTAAAAAACTGTCACATTCCCAGAGCAGCAGCAGGCACACAGTAAATACTTAATAGATAGGAGATGGGGTGGGGTAAGTGTTCTTTTCTATTCACGTGTCTCTTCATCCATACAGGGACAGATGCCCGGCACAACCAACTTTCTGGGCTCTCGTGCAACTCTCACACATAGCTTAAAGTTTTCCAGGAACTGCCAAAATTAGTGACCATTTTGAAGTATTTAAAGTATTTGAAGTATGGTAACATGTAGTTCATTTTCTTGGCGGATGATACGAGACAAGATCTAAGATATTTAATACTACTGTAGCTTTCTTTAGCGTTCCCATGAAAGCCTTGTAAACGGCCTTGCTGAGCCATGCTCACAAAGAACACCATGGGCTGTGTAATACCTGACTCCAGAGCGTCAGTGATCCTTCCGGGGAACCTGGGCCCATCCTCTTATCACCCATGATTCCCCATGGCCTGCAAGTGCGAGGTCCAAGGAATTTTGTTACCAAGACGAGTCCTGAGCTCAAGTGATTTAAAGCCAGATCTGCACACTGAAGTCGCAGAGATTCAGAAGTTTTCTGTACACCACAATGGTGGGCCTTCCTTAACAATACTGCATAGTAGCTCAGAGAAGAATCCCTGAGATTCAAAAACTACCTTCATGTTACTCTACAAATAATAATATACATAAAACAACATGCCATAGGGGAAAAAAATAAGTTGACAGAAGAGCATGAAATATATTTGCTTAAATAAAGGGAAAAAAACATTTGGAATATATACACAAATCTCATCTTGAACTATATTCTTTTAAATTTTGAAAGCCTCTCTGGCATGAGATCAATATTTAGCACAGGACTGGAGGAGTAGTATGAAGTATAATCTTTATGAAGCCTTTCAGGATACCCAAATGAGGAAGATGAGAACACCTGAATGGCTTCAGAGACTAACACAGCCAAAGCAACTCTAAAAATGTACACAGTACATAGGCCTCACCATACATTATGTGTGTATATGTAGTAAATTAAATGCACAATTGTTAGCAAATCATGGCTATATAATTTATTAGATAATTTTTGAATTTCAGAGAACTATCATAGTATAAATGTTAAGTATGTTTTAATGAGAGATCTGACTTCACATCAGAATACTTTGAAGTTAATGGTTGTGATTATTACATCCCATATATAATATGAATATCTTGAGGACACATTGACAGAAATAGTGCCATTTAACTTAGCACAGTTTTTGCCCTTCACACACCTACTGTTAAGAAATAAGTTATTATGCTGAAGAAAGGAGTTTGTGGTATTAAATTAACAGATATAAGCTGAGCACTTGTGTTAGAAATGCCACCTTTGGCATTATATTCTTTATAAATTGTCATTGGAAATTCTGAAAATTCGATTTTAACCTTGTATAGGAATTCAAAGCAAAATAATCCTGACGTGTAAGGAGATATAAAGGAACCATAAGCCAGAGAAGAGGGGGAAATGTAGACTTTACAGGACAAAAATAATCAATCTTAGCCACTATCCCCCAATTTCCATAATAAATCAGCTTTTGATTTTTACACTGTACATACTTTTCTACCATTATTAAAACAATAACATCTAAGAAGAAAGCAAATTTGTGCCTTAAATAATCCAATTTTATTAAAAAGAAGTAAAATCTTATTATTTTGAAATGCAGGCAATTATTTGGTTCATATAAACAGGTAGTGTTTGATAATGCTAATGATTCCTTGGTCCTCGAAGGGGAATCTCATTGTTTTCTGTGAGGAATTAATGTCCCACTGGTCTTTCCTTCTTTGTCATAGATAAGCACATATGGAAATCAAATCATAAATAGAAGATTAAACCTAATTAGGCAAATCTGGACTCTCATTTTTGAACCTCAATTTCTTTACCCAAATAGTTCAGACAATGGTCCTCACCTCACAGAATTGATCTAAGGATGAAATGAAATCATGTCTATGAATGCCTATCACACTTTTAGCATTCAAGAGCATCAACAGCAGTAGCAGCAGTAACAAGAGTCACAGTATTAAAGTACATGAGTCAGAACAAGAGAGAGTACTTGAATTGAATATTTCATGGCACTGGATGTGATAATCTCATTCATCATTCTCACAGGCAGTATAGCGTTGCCAATGAGATCCAACAATCTGTGCAAGAAGACATCCTGTAACCTTTCCTCATTAACAATGTTCTTGCTCGTAGTGTAGGAATAATTGAAGTCTTCTGACTAAAGGCTTTTCAGTTCCGATTGTGATTGGCTAGCTCTGCCATTATTTGATTCTTTCATTGTCATTATTCTAGGCTTCCACTGTTGCCCAAACTGTCTTTTGATTGATATCCTTGCTGTTCTTTTCTTAAGTATGGTAACATCTTCAAAGCAGTTTGTAGACAAACCCATTTATGGACAAACCCAAAAGTCATTTTCCTTTCTCCTTGGCAAATTATTTAATTTTCTAAAGGGCAACTTTCTTCTATTCATTTCAAATTATAACCCTATCTCTGCAGATACAGAAACACAGAGAAGGATCTGAACAAGCATGCTTTGCCAAACCCCCTTCTTGTTTATTACAATGCAGTCTTACCCATTTCATGTTCTCATCCTTCTGCACAAAGTCCTCTGTTCACCAGAATTATACATAAAATGTGCAAGTTTCCATTTCCCTGAGTCTTCATTTCCAAAGGCTGCCAAGTCACATAGGACTTACATTAAATAAATATGTATTTTTCTCCTGTTAATATTTTGTTACAGAAGTCTCAGCCATGAACCTAGCTAGCAATGAGTGAGAAAAAATATTACTTTTTCTCCTTTACACAAGGCTTAAGGAAGATCCCCATTAATATCCCAGAAAATTATCAGAGAAGAATACATACAAAATGCAATCATTCTTACTTTTCATATACCTGATAGTGTGTATGAATCCCAGATTTTGCTGAAACTCGGACTTAACATGTCAAGTCTAGAAGCCTTATCAGGTCAGGCTTACAGGGGTCTATTTACTTTTATTTTATTTTTTTTTTATTTTAAAGATAAAAGGAGGGAAACATTAACAGACATACAACATTTTACAACATATCACAAGCACAAAACAGACAATACAGAGT
>NW_004955403.1:22431145-22502219 GCF_000276665.1 Chinchilla lanigera
TGACTAGTATGTAGTGACCTTCTTTATCTCTTTTAATTGTTGTTGTTTTGAAGTTTGCATGGTCTGCAAACAGAATAGCTACCTACAGGGGTCTAGTTAAATGACAGGTCATAATGTTCTTCGAAACATGCTCATCCTAAGGAAAGGCAGACTTAAATACTGGGATTGAGTAAAAGGACAGTGGAGTCAGTTGGAGGGGTGTTTCTGGGGACAGAGTAGTTCCTGTCACTCACATGGTCTTCAGTACAAGTCCCTGGATCCATCTAGAGAAAGAAGTGGCAATAAAACAGGGTAAACCCGAAAGAGCTATTTATTACAAACCCATTAAGAACAAAAGCATGACTAGACAGCACCACATTCTCATTTCTGTGAGAATGCAGCTCAACTTACATGGCAATGTATGGATGCGGCAGATTGAGAGAAAGGAAGAGCTGGACCAGCACCTGTGGAGGAGTCCAAGAGAGGCTCGTTAGGCAGAGAAAGCTCTTCAAGCAGAGGAGGAGCTCCACAAAGCTTCCTTGGCAGGACTGATCACAACAAAGAGAAAGAAATAGCCAGAAAAAATTGAAACACCTCATGGGGTTTCACCAGAGAGCATCCCTTAAGGAAATGAAAAAGAATCTAAAAGAATTTGAACTGGTTAGGATTTCCATAGAGCGTGCTACGAGCCCCTGAAACACTTGAGTCTGCAATAGTAATCTCATTGTTTTTATCTCCTGGCAATTATGAGAGAGGTAAATGTGGATTACATTAACATATTATTTCAGACAATTTTAGCCACTAGGATCAGCTTTTTAAAATTAGTCTCTCAGCTTTCATAATAAATTATAGCTTAAACATAAAGAAGGAATCCTTTTATTCTTTATGTCAGGAAGAAAATATTTTATATTCCAACCAAAACAAAATAAATTAAAGTATTGGAAGACAGTTCTCTATTCTTTCAAACTTCCATTTTTTAGATATTATTAAGCCAGAGTATAATCTAGAACTTTGACACCTGAAATAAAATACATGTGTTCATGGGCTCAAATGCCAGGTGAAGCTCTTCTAGTTGTCTAACCCTGAACAAATTCTGTAACTGTCTATGTCTGTCTTTATTTATAAAATGAAGGTGATAAATGTCATTACCACATGGTGGTATTGTGCCAGGCACCTAGCTTAGCCCAGTAAAAGTTGCTAGTAAAGATCTAAATGTATATTCATTCCACATGTATTTATGGAATATGTTTGATGAATACTTTTTGATACTGAGGATACAGGAGAGGAAAAACTACAAAAGATTATCATCTTTATGGAACTTATATTTTATAGTCCCTAAACCATAATCAATAGCTAAGCAGCTCAAGGTGCCATAATTACTTCCATACTATCAGGTATTCAAGGTCCATAGGTTCTCATTGTTACAAATAACACTACTACTGATTAAAATTTTTGCCCATATTTTAAGTACTTTGTTAAAGAATGGGAATCCAGAAGTTGAAATATTGGATTAAACGTTTCCAACACTATATTTTAAGGAATGTATGCCTGGTTCTTCAAATTATTTTGCTTTGCGGCTATAAAATGTACATAAACATAAATATATTTCAATATGTAGTAAAATAATTTAATGATTAATTCTCTTCAAAAATTAGATAAAGTGATGGTTCTTGCTCTAATTAAGATCATTTCAATAATAAATTTAGCCTTTGGGATAGTACAAATAGTCTTAGACCAAAGCTAAGGTAATACAGTTTAGTTTCATTGTACCTTAAGGACACAAGATATGGTGACTGTTAAATTAAAAATTTATTAACATAAGAGACACATTGCCATTAGTCCCCCTCAAAATACTGTCCCTCACTTCAAACACACTTAGCTCAACATTTTTTGCTGCCTTCTAAAGCAGTTCTAGAAGTTCTTTGTGTTTTTTTTCACAAAGTATGATTAAAAAAATATGGTGAATGCTGCTGCTGAGAGTCATCCATGGGAAGGCAGCTTTGTAAAAACACAATGGTTTAACTTCATCCACCTGTTAAGTGGAGCTGCACAGCAAAATCTTTTCTGCAAAGTAGATTTTGTGTAGAAGTTACAAACTTGTGATTAGAGAAAATTCTATGAATTCCAGATGTACTTAAAATACTCAAAAAGTAAGTTTCAAAGCAAGAAAGACTAAGGTCAAGATAATTTTCAATGTCTTCCTTATAGACAACTTCTGTTCATAGGTCAGAAAACGGATGGTATCAAATCATGTAGAAATTAGTCATTTAGGCAGTCACATCCCTCTGGGATTAGGGTACACTGTCAGACTCTTAAAACTCAAGACAACTTTAACAAATGTAACTTTATTGTGTTTGTTATAGTATATTTTTCTGGTATCAAATATGAAAAGTCCTCATTTAAAAGCTACTTCTATTAGGAGCACCGAAGTCTGAAATTATTGTCCTTTTATGAATTGGCATCCCTCCTAAAGTGCTGTAGTACATCGTTGGGAATTTGAGCTCTACAAGAATTTACATGTTTTAGAGAAAACAATGAAAACTATAGAACACTTTGTTTATCAAGAACTCAAAGCTCATTTTAAGATTTACCTGATATAATAGACAAGTGCTATAGCAGATATATCTATTCCTCTCTTTGCTTAACTAAATTTATCTATTTCTCTTGCTTTCTTTTTAATTGTTCTGCTTTTTGTGTGTTTGGATATTTAAAGCTGTATCAAATCACTTTTGGAAGAAATTGAGCTTGGAAGTCATACATAAATAGATTATATTACAGATAATTAAAATTTTTCCACCATATCATATACTCCATGTGCATCACTCCTCATTTTACCATGGCAACTGATCCCACTAAACATAGCAGCAGAAAGTGTTTGAGAACTGTTTGGCCACTGACAACACACGGACAAAAATTTGTTCAACTTTCTGATGGAGGACATCTGGGAAAGGAATTAATCTCAGTATTGTATATATCCCATGTATAGCGGGACCTGCCTAACTTGAGTTCCAGACCTACTGTGAAAGAAATAGTTTATTTCTTAAAGAAATAATTGTTCCATTGAAATAGTAATTTTAAATGAAAAAGTAATGTGCTGGTTAGATTGCGGAAAAACAAGAACTCGCAATGCTTCTGATAAGCGGATCAATCGCTATGGCTTTTCTCAAAAGGCAATGTACTCCAATCACTGACAACAAAGTGATTCTTCTCTCTGGCCTTGAGAAGCCTTGAATCTCAGTTCTGGTTTTCTTATGTATTGATTGTGTGACCTTGGTCAATTTTTAAGCCCTTTAAACTTCATTTTAATAGTCTTTACAATGGATATACTGATAATACTAAATTTTTGATGTTAAGATTGAGACACAGGGCCTAGCGCACTAGTCATTTATATATTTGATCTTATTATGATTATTACTTTGAATATTATGACTTGTGGATACAAACAGGAGCCTTTACATTGAACACTACCCTCTTACCCAGAAATTCCACATTTAGGAATTCTGCTGAAGTAAATAATAAAGCAGGCCACAGTGATGTAACTGCCAGAGCACTGCAGAATCCCACAGTCTCCATTCCCACAATAGTTGTGTGCGTTGAGTCCCAGAGCCACAGCAGGAAGGTACAGACTGACCTCGCAGTGACTCCAGATCTAATCTTCTGTGCCTCAGCCTTCTCTGATTCTAAGGGAAAAGAAGAACTTAAATATGTTATTATGACACTGTGATTGTTTTGGTAATGTGATGATTTTGGTTATGAAAATAATTCTATCTGGATTAGTAGGACTATCTGAAATTTACAGAACAAAGACATCGTTAAAAGAATCTTGAATTTGAAAGTTTTATGGAAGGCTAAAGTTTGGAGTTTTTTCAACTTCGTTGAAGAGATGTTTTTAGCTGACAACAATAAATTAATAATGAGATTAGCTGTAGGGCAGTGTTTACTTGGTGTGATTCCCTAAACCCTTGGTATTAAAAATCCACTAGTTTGTTTGATAAACATGCAGATTCCTGAGTCCATGCTAGGACTGTTAAATCAGAATCCTGGACAGGGTCTAGGAATCCCGCACTTGCTTAAAGTGCCCGGAGATCAGGCGACTGAAACTTCACTCCACCCCTGGGAGAGGAAGAGCACTTGTTCACCCAGGAGAGCAATCACACATCTTCTTGGGGGTCCAAAGGCTCAAAGTCAGGCCTTTCCTCCTGTTCTTTGAAAAGAGAAACTGAGGAAGAAATGATTTTCTAGAGCAAAATGGAAGAATATATTTTTATTGCACTTTTCCAGCTTCTAAGAACATAATTTCAAATAATGCCATCTTTGCTCACATCTGTTTCCATACATGTGTGTTTCCAGGATCCTATCACTGGTTCTTTCCTAAGGAGCTTCATCTGTAAAGAATGTACGTATAAGCATTCTCCTCTCAGAGGGACACTTTCTTATAAACTCTTCCATCCCTAACAAAAATATAACAATTGTCTAGCCGAGCTCTGGCCAAGGGCCTCACTTTCCTCTCTCTACTCTCTTTATAAGAGCAAATTCTGTAGCCTTAAGTTTATAGTCACGTGAATGCAGTTGAAGGATCGGCTTTCAAAAGGCAGATATGGCCCACGGTGTGGCAAGCATTCTCTAAAACAGAAGAATCCCTTCTGCATTCTTTTCACATTGCTGGTTTTTCCTAATTTAAATTATTTGAGGTGACAATAAAGAATTTTAATTTTTACTTTAAAATTTCATACTTTTCAACAAATTCAATTTCAAAAATAAAATGAGAGCAGTGCCTTAGAAACCAACACTCTATTATGGTTATGGCCCTACTCACAAGAGGTGGGCTTTTGCTTTGGTGTCTTTCACAGGTAATCCCCTGCAAATCAGGTGTTAAAGATGGCAGGGAAACTGCTTAGTGATGACAGAGAAGAAGGTAGAGAGCTATACATGTCTTTGCATGCAAATCATACATGTTAAATACATGGGTATATCTTTGATTATACAGTAGGACATGCATGCATGTATAATTATTCTGCACAAGAGTTCACATTAATCACAAACATAAAAATTTGCTTTCATCAAAATTAACTTTTTGTTTGTATTCTAATGTCCAACACCTGTAAATTACCTAAAATCTGAAGTCAAGTATTTTTGTGCATCTTGGTTAATCTGACACCAGTTAGCCCCATCTTGTTTTTTCCCATCCACACACATATACACACAAATTCTCCATTTGTAAAGACGCAACCTCTTCTTACAGAATTGCTCAGCAACTACAACTTCCTTCTCACCTCTAAGTTGTTGTATCCAGATGCTCCAAGGCAGAGATTCCTTGTGCTTCATAAAGGACATTAAGTTTCCATCTAGTGTTTACCCCTGTCTTCCACAAACAGACAGTGGGCCAGTTGCTTACCTGGAAGACTAAGAAATCCTGGCCAGGGGTTAAGGAAGTAGCGAGAAGAAACCTCCAGGAGAGGGTTCTCTGAACAGTGCAGCTGGGAATGTTGAGAGAAAGAGATGGTGTGGGGGAGGGGAAAACAGAAAGCCAGAGTGGAGAAGAAGGGAGGGGAGAATCTATGCAGGATTTTGGCAGTGCTGCCAAACCTGGCCAGATGTGTGTGGAGCCCTCGGCATTAACCCCCACAGCTGCAACAGAGATCTTGCTCTTTAGGCAAGTGGGGAGCAGGGGAAGAACATTTACCATAGGCTCTCATTTACAAATTTAAAATGAATGAATTTTACTGTTTAATGAGAAATTTAAGTTTTTTAACAAAAACCTAGAAGAATAACACTCTGGCATTTTCTTAAAAAAGAGTAAATAACTGAAATCAGGGCTGTCTTATTCTAATTGAGGAGAATCTCTGTAGTTAAACTCAGAACAGGTGCCGAAATCAGAGCGCAGGGAGTAAGGGAGTAGGAAAGCAAGCCAAAGATACATGGCACAGTGCTCGCTCAGCAGGCTCACAGTTTTACCAAGGTCCTGCCCATCTCCTTCTTGATGGAAAATGAAGATATGTAGATGCACTTTCGGTGTTTAATATTCTTCACGGCTGGGAATGAAGTGTCCTGGCCTGAATTCCACCAACATTGCCTTGGCGTGGCTGGTAACTCTCCCAGCTAGGTTGCCATGGCCTACTACTTCATGAAGTCTCCTGCAATAACATTCACAGTTCTTCACATGTAGCATGACACTGGCGTGTTAGTCATTTGGAAACTCTATCTTATATCTCTGTTCTCCATTTGGAGCTCACTTTTCAACTTATCTCTCTTCCTCCACCTACTTTTATATGAATTCAGCCCCAGAAAGAGAGTTCTCACTCCCCCTGCTCTCCCAGGACAATTCCATTCATTCCCAGGGCTTCATCCATGGTCCTTACATCCCCACCACCCTCAATGTTCCTTTTGGAGCCTGCTCTTGAGTTTCAGATTGCAGTACAGAACTGTGTATCAGACAACTCCTCTTGGATATGCAGCAGTTGCACCAGTGCGTAAGATGGAATTCAGCATTGTTCACCCTCCTGCAAAGGTTGTGTTCTCTATCTCAATACATGACAATGCTGTCACTATTAACCTGGGTCAGAAACCGGGAATCACCCAACTCTGTTCACTTAGATTCACACGAGTTTTCTTCTTCCTTTGCATGCACGCGATCACACACACACACACCAAAACAATGAGTCCTGTCATTCTAAAATATTGTGGAACTCTATCCCACTGCTTCTGACTTACTCCAGGTTAAATCTTCTCTTCCTTCTATTGAAGCTCCCACTTGGTGTTTCTATATTCCCTTCTTCCCTCCTGAGTTTCTGCTGGAAAGGTCCAGATTGCTCTTCCTATAAATATAATTCCTTGTGCTGTCTTTGTGTAGCGTTCAAAAGTTACTGTCCTCCTCATCAGGATTATTTTCAACTCATTTTTTAATTCTTCATTAAATTACCAAGCTCCAGCTCATCTTTATGTTCACTTTCATTCCAGATGGTTGTTCCACCTTGAAACTATCTTTACTTTAACACTTGGTTTGACATGGCACTAGTGATAGTAAGTATTACTTCCTAAGAAGTAGCATAGGAAAAAAGCATTGTGGTTTGAATGTTTTTTTGCTCAAAATTAATATTCATTAAATTGGAATTTTTTTCCCAACTTAACAATATTAAACATTTGGACCTGGGTAGAGATTTAGCTCAGTAATAGAGCACACTCTTAACAGAGGCCCTGAATTCACTCTCTGGAACAAAAAGCACACTGGGGCCTGTAACAGGTGGTTAGGCTGCAAGTACTTCATGAGAAAAGGGCTGGGGGACATGGGCCAGGAGCTGATGCCCTCTGCATCCTGCCATGCAAGGGGCAACAAGGGCAAGTTGAAAGCAGAGCAAGCCTCCCTCACCAGACTCTGAGTGCAGCGGGCTTGAGCCTGGAATGTGTGGCCTCCAGACCTGTGAGAAAATAAATTTCTGTCCATTAGCAGTATCAAGAATTTTGAAATAGTAAGGCAAATGGACCAAAACAATAAGTATAAGAAAAACAGATTAAAAAGTGAGCAAAGGCCCTAAATAGATATCTCTTAAAAGAAGACACACACATGTTCAACAGGTATCTGAAAAAAATGCCTAACTTCACTAATTACCCAGGAAATGTTGATCCAAACCACAATAAGGTGGCTTCACCTCATACCTGTTCACACGGCTGCTGTCAGAAGGAAAAGACAGCACACCTTTAATCTTTACCGCGAGTTTGAGGCCAGCCTGGGCTGCACAGAGAGATCTTATCTCAAACAACAACAGATGATTAGTGTGAGCAGAAAAGGTGTACAAGTCTCCTTGTATACCTTTGGTAGGAATGCAAATTAGTACAGCCACGATGGGAAACAGTATGGAACTTCCTCAAAACATTAGAAATAGGACTGCCACGAGATCCAGCACTTCCATTTCTATGGATACATCCAAACCCAATGAAATTAGTACCTTGAGAGACATCTGCACACCCATGTTTACTGCAGCATTATTCACAATAGCTAAGGTACAGAATCAAACCAAGCAACATTAGCAGAAGTGTGGGTAAAGAGAAGGTGGTAAAATTGAATACATAGGAGTATGGAGTGTAATGTGGTCACTCTGGGTAGGAAAATAGGGGAACTATGAAGAGATGAAGAGGTAAGCCAAAGTTGCAGTTACATAGGATGAGTAAGTATAGAAATATAGTGAACCCTGCAAGGATTATAATTAATGATGTTGCATTGCGTGCTGGAAACTTACTAAGAAAATAGATGTTTAGACATTTTCATAAAGTAAAAAAGGTGACTGTATGAGAAAAGGGCTATGTTAATGTTCTTCCTGAATGTAGTAACTGCTTCACTATGTGTGTATATATCAAAACATTATGTCATAAACCTAAATATATACAATGATAAAAAGGCAAATGCCATGTAGATGCACAATGCAACATTCTTCTACCTTAAAAAAGGCAAAAAGAAATTCTGTCATTTGCAACAACACGGTTGAATGTGGAGGACATTATGCAAAAAGACAAATACTGTGTGATTTCCTGTACACATATACGTAACCTAAAGTAATCAAATGCATAGAAACAGAATAGGACAGTTGTCACAGAGGTGGGTAAGGAGGAGGTAGAATTACAGGCAGAAAGACAGATGTTAATTAAAGAATACAAAGTTTTAGTTACACAATAGAAATAAATTCAAGGGCTCTATTGTCCAACATGGTGACTGTAGTGAATAATATTATATTGTAAACTTGAAAATTGCTAAGAGAATAGCTCTCTAAATGTTCTTATCACACAAAAAATATAAGTACATGAAGGGATGGACATGTTAATGATTTCCCATGATATTAACTGAATCTTTTTACAATGCTCACATGCATCAAAACATCATATTATATACTGTAAATATATTGTTTAAGTGTTTCTGTCAATTTCACCTTAATAAAGCTGGTGGTGTACAGGAAATGTGCCTTCTTCATCTCTTAAGTTAGTTATATTCTTGACACACATGGGGAGTTTCCTAAGCTGAATTCAGTCTCTCTTTCATAATTACAGAACCTAGATAACTTTGTGATTAAGAGTGGACATATGACCCAGATACAGCCAGTAAAAACTTCCTTGGAATGCTCCCATGCAGTTTACCAAAAAAGGGTTGTTTTTTTTTTTTAAAGGGAAAGAGTTCATTGGCATGTCTTTAGTGCTCTCCCTTCTGTGCTTTGCCTCTGTCTTTACCTCTGCTCTCTTCTTGGGCTCATGAGCGACATCTGGATATAAGATAAACCTAACACTGTAGGACTGTGAGAAAACTCACATTATGATGGTTATACAGCAGTGCAGATCCTAAATTATTAGCACCCTGGTATACCAGAGCCAGAAATCTTTTACTCTTTAAAGCTGACTGTCAAATTTCTTACTACATGCCTCACACAGTGCTAGCAAAAGGTAGAATGGTAAAGTAGAAGCAGTATGTATGAAATGAACTGATGGATGGATGAATAAAAGGAAGAAGGATCTGGTAGTCCACAGTACCTGTGAATGTGAGCTTCTTCCAAGGCTAAATTTGTTCATCTTTCTTAAAGGTTTAAAATGTTGGTTCTGTTTGTAAATATAGATATTAGGATATAAGAATCTAATATTCTCCCATTGATCATTCATCTGATTTGAAAGTCTAAAACTTTGGTTAAAAATGCAGATATTGCATAATTAAAGAAACAAGTTGGTTCATTAATATTAATGTTCAAATTAGTATATTGCATAATCTCTTCATAATTTGCTCACCAGTACCTTCAGGAGATTAGGAGCAGGAACTCAGGCAAATGTTTTAGAGAAAAGGAAGCAAATTAGAACAGGAAGGAGATGTCAATATTTAGTATGGAATATTATGAACTGCTCATGTAGCAATATCTTTGCGGCCATAAACAATGACACTGCTTAGTTCAGAAAGGACAGCTCTCCAAGGATCTCTTGGTATAACTTTTTCTATCTCCTTAACATTGGAAACATTTGCAATACTGCCGTGACCAGAAGAGTGATATTATAAAGTGCCACAGACTGGGAGGCTTAAACAACAGAAACTTACTTCTCAAATTTCTGGAAGTTGAAAATCTGAAATTGGGATGCCTGTATTATGGTAAAGTTTTGGTTGAAAACAGTTCCTTGGCTCACAGATGACTGTTTTCTAGCTGTTTCCTCAGTGGTGCAGAAAGGGACCAGAGAGTTCTCTGTGTTCTCAGTTATCAGAACACTAATCCTATTCCACTCTCAGGACCTAACTAACCACTTACCAAAGACCCCTCCTAATATTACCTCGGCAGGCAGGATTTCTACATGTGAATGGGTGGGTGGGACATAAACATTTGGTCCAAAATACCAAGTATAGTGGAAAAAGATAAAAATAATACATTATCTTCTAAAGGAAGTTACTGAACATGTTGCATTAATTAAGAAGAGACCAAAACTAATTCTCATGAAGTTAATTCTAATGGGGTATGGTAACACACACCTGTAATCTTAGCACTCAGGAGACTGAGGCAGGAGGATTGCTGCAAGTTCCAGGCCAGAGTGGGCTACACAGTAAGTTTAAGGCCAGCCTGAACTACATAGCAAGACCCTGTCTCAAAAAAAAAGTTAATTCTTAGTTTCTAAGAAGAAAAATTGCTTCTTGTTAAGCTTCTAAAGACATTTCACCGAAAAAGTAGAGAGAAAAGAAATTTAGTATAAAATTTTCTCCTCCTTTAATGCCGTCTTCCTTTTAAAAAATCAAACTATATAAATATTGAAAGATGCTTTGATCCAATAGTTAAAATGTTACCAATATAATGAACAATGAATCAGAGTTAGCAGCTGACACATTATTGCTTCAGGCATCATGCATGAGCCAAACTAAATAAAATATAAATTAATTTGGCTTATAATTGTTTAGAAGTACTTCTATTTGCCTTTAATAAGTGAAAAAAATCTTTGTATTCACATAATTAAATTAAAAAGATACGCTGTTTCTTTTTTATTTGCTCTTCTTAACGAAAGGAATTTCACTCATGTTCCTTGTTTCCTGAATAGCTCCAGCGGTTATCTCACCATGTGAAATACTGTGGTCCCTGACTCAGGAAAGACATGTAGAAACACAACCCTCTCTTCAACAATTGCAGTACTGTTAGTAAGGAAAGGGACAGGCTTAGACAAGACAAGGTAGGGATGGCATTTTTGTGCTTTTTGAAGGAAAAGAAACAATTTGAGATGGTCAAAGAGGGACTGAAAATGTATTGAAAGAGGACTGGAAGGCCACATAAAAATGTGATGCACACTTGTCCGGTGTATGGAAGGCCTTGCAGGAAGGAAAATGCCGCTCTCAGTCCAACCCTGGCAAGCCCCAGGGAGGTGTCAGAGGCTGCTGAGAGGCAAACTCCTGGAAAATGCTCTGCCCTTGAAGGTGCTTGAAGAGTTAGTAGAGGCCGCAGGGCCTGGCTCGCACATGTGTGGCCATCAGGAGAAAGAAGGCACAGGCAGAGTCTTTCTAAAGGTTGTTTCCAAACTGATATTTCTATCTTACGGGACTAAATACTGACTTCAAAGGAGAGTTTCCACAGCTAAAGATGATAAATATTGATTGAGTTGTTCCTGATTTAGCAATTGATAAATTGCCGTCATATGCACTGCATTGTTGTAGGCACAGAGCAAGGTTTAGCTGGATGGGCACAACAGTCTGAAAAGTCAAATTCAGGAAACGTCACAGCCTAAGCAATGTATAGGGTTCCTTCGGCAGAAACCCCAGGGAAAGACAGATGCTCTACATCGTGCAAGCTTCTTACTATACCGAGGGGCACAGGCCTTCCTCATGTCAGCCTGCTCAGCCAAGCCGTGGGCACATAGCTGCCAGTGGAGGGAGTGGAAGGGCTTAGCAGCTAGGGATGTGCTCTGGGGGAAACTGGAGGGCCGCCCAGGACCTCCCTACTGAGTGCTTCTGCGGTAGCCTATCTGAGTATGAACCTTCTCTTCTGCTGTAAGCACCATACAGAGCCTAACAAAGACCAGGTGGGCCGCAGTTCTCGGGCAGAAGGGTGGCGGAAGCAGTTTTCCATTCACTTCCTTCCTTCTCCTTCCACAAGGAGAGAGCTTTGAGCAATAACGAGATTAGGTCATACGGGATCATATTGGGCATGAATCTTAAACAACGGTGCAAAGGGCAGCAGAGTCATCTTAATTATTAGGCTCATCTATGAGGCATTTCCTGGTTGCCTGGGCCGCAGTTGATCGTTCCCTGGTAATTACCACCTCACAGTTTTATATCTACTTTTATTGCAACACTTAATGAGTTGAAGTAAAATGATTTATTTATATCTGTCTCTTTTTCTTCCTGACCTGTTAAATTCTGAGTCCTCCACAACACAACTCATGTCTTTGAGACCATGCGTTCCCTCCTTTCACCTATTTCCTTTGTCCCCAGACCTGTAAATGCCAAGCGCTTGCCTGGCACTTACCAGACAGGAGAAAAACATTTGTTTGCTTGTAATGATTATTAATCTAAGCCAATGTATGTCATGGAAAAAAGCTTCCAAACAGAAAAATCAAGAGTCACTCTGTCACATTTTAGTTCCCAAGGAACACATTAATCTCCAAGGTAGAAAATAAAATAACTTGTATTCAGAATATATGGAGCACTGCAAGGGCGCGCGCACACACACACACACACACACACACACGTACTTCCCTCCCAGGGTAATATTATTTTGAACCTAAATGTGCTTTTGAACAAAAGAAAATACTGTATTTCCATCTGTGAAATAATTTCCACTGAATGTTTAACCAAATCAAAACACTACAAAATGCTTTATATGCTAGGTATGTAAAGGGAGGCCCAGACCAAGACAAACTCTGCCTCTGATATCCAAGGCACAGGCTGAGAGCAAGGGAACTGGAGACAAACAGAACACATGAAAAGGGAAGCTGAAAGGGGAAAGAAGAAAGACCCCGAAGTGGCATAAGGTCAACATCACACTCCTCCAGGAAAGTGAAGCCTAGGTGTCTTGCTCTGTCACTCGTCTTGGAACATGGGAGAATTACTTCAGCATTGCTCACACACACACAAAAAGACATCGTGACCTTATCTCTCCTCAGAGGTTGAAGCTCATGGCTTGAGATTTAGAAGCTGAAGAGTATGATAGAAAGATGGCATTGCACAGAGGACAGGGCAGAATCCAAACTCTAGAGAAAGCCCGCGAGGGGCTGGAAGAGAGCTGGGTTTGCTGTGATCCAGGCGCGATGGTCAATGTGCCCATGTTAGGATATGGGAAAGAGAGCAAATGATAAAACAAGACAACATAAACTCCCTTCTGGGTAGATTTCAGAGTCTTGGCTTCACATTAGTTTCTCTAATCTCCTTTCATTTTAGTTTTAACAATTATTGTGTCACTAGCTTACCTTAAAAATTGGTTGTATTATTGCTTCTTCAGAACCACTGAGGAAGAGAAGCAACACTCTAGCTGCTCTCTCTGTCTCTCTCTCTGTCTCTATCTTCTGTGCTTTTAAAGGTGTTGGTAGTCCAAAGGATGAAAGAAATAACAGCAGAGGGAAATATAGAAAGAGCCTTCCCGAGAGCAGCAATTCACAGAGGACATGCTAGAAAATTCAAAGTCTAGTACAGAAAACCAGAGGGAAGCTCATGGGGTGCAGGTGGCCCTGCCCGTGGAGCCCCATCTCCCAGAGATAGAACACGTGGCACTGGTAAATGTCCTGGTGGCTGCATGAAAGAGGGCGTGAGGGTCCCTTCAGATGGATGTGTACCCTGCAGGGAGGGAAAGTGGGATGGGGTGGATTGAGACAAGGATGGGAGAATCCTGCTCCCAGTGCCATTTGAGAGACTCAGCTGTAAATCATCTAGCCGGAGCTTCCAGTGTTAAATACTGTTCACTTTGCTAAAAAAATAGTCAAAATTCTAAGTTTCTTTTAACAATACAAACTCACTGGGACAAAACACATTGTCATTTATTTTGGGAGATAAGGATCTAAAAATTATTTTACTGGAAGTAAACCTATTAGTAAAACAGTTATAGATAAAGCACCTAGTCTTTGACACAATGGTTTTGACATTTAATTTTGAAGCCCCTCAGCAGAGATCAGAATGCCTTGTTTCTACTAGTTTCTCTAACTTATATTCATCCCCAAAGAATGTTAATGACTACATTTTATATGTCAATTTATCTCCTGCTGAAGATTGTCTTCTAATCCTCTTTAAAAATTCTCTTCTTCTAATCAACCTCTGAAATAATTTATTGCCTGAACAGAGGTGTTCTTGTTTTGATTTCTACAAATCACTGTGTGATATCAACAAATGCTTGGCTGATGATTTCACTTGCAGAAATTTGCCTGGAAATAATGAATATCATCTACCTCATGTTCCAAAGGAACTGACTTGTTCTGCTGCAGCATTTCCACCTGCATTTACGCTTTGTTCTTTTTTAAAGATGAGGAAAATAATTTCTTCTATGTATTAAATATTTTAGATGCTTTAATATTTCAGAGATAGCACACTTATGTTCATTTCTTTTCTTCTTTCTGTAGACTAATAATTATACTCATTTGTAATATTTAGCAAAATAACATGAACTATCAAATTTTAAAAGTTTTGATGTTTAGTATTATGTAAGGAGATCATTTGAATATTTTCCTTTAATTTTTAGTTATCCTGTTAATTCTGTTTGTTTGGTTTTTTTGTTGATTCCAAATAGCTATTAAGCAAATTCTATGTACAAGCTCTGTTTGGTAATTATTATAGCAAATAGGAAAAAAAAAATGAATGCATTATTCTTACTTGTAAGAAACTTAAGATATATTTAGGAAAATATACGAGGAATATTAAGTAATGTTTGTAAAGTACTGATTGATTTATCAAACTGTATCACATACCTAATTTAATATGATCTTTAAAGAAACCTTGAAATACAATATATATACAATTATATACATTTTAGAGATGGGAAATGAAGACCCAACATGTGAAACAACCTGCTTGCCTCATGGTAGAACCAGTGTTTGGAGCCAAATACTGTGGACTTGAGATACTGCGCGGTTTCTAATGCACTGAATAACAGTAACTGAAAACCCGTTAGTGACACAAGAGCGATTCCAGTCGTTGCGCTAGTGTTTGAACAGAAGCGGAGGAGCCCAGAAGGCCTACTGGGGGCCACAGCAAGGGTGAGAGCCTGAACCATTGCCAAAAAACAGCAGTTATCCTGAGGAGTGGGCGAATGTACAGTCTGATATGGGAGGACAAATGCAAAGAAAATCCAGCTAAACAAAATTATAATGTTTAGAGGGTGTTTGAGGGGAAAGCAGACCACTCCTAGGTCAGACTGCCCCACCCACCACCCCAGATCCAGCATACAAGCCATCTGGGAGAGGATCAGACTGACAGGGTGGTGAGCTGCCACTTTCGGGGCAGCATGGAGGATTGAATAGACTCACAATCCTGCTATCCTCGCCACTGGGCTTGGCAAAGTGAGATCCTTGGGGATTCAGAGAAGCTGAAAGAGAATGGGGTAGAACTAATTGCCACGCACCCACACACCCACCCCCAAATGCTAGAGCAGTGCTCCAGTACCAGGGGCTCTGGCACCCTGGGAGAGAGGTTTCCCAAACACAGACAACTACAGCAACAACAACAACAACTGAAGTCACCTTTTGCCCCTCCTACAATGGGAATGCTGTATGTAGAGTATTCAGCCCCTGCCCACAACTGGCAGCAGACTCCCACAGGAGGGACACCAGAAACTTATAGCTGAGAACTGTAGTGGGCAGGGAAAACTGGTTCCATGACCAGAAGAGAGAGAGCCAGGACAGCAAGTGCGCGCCTACTGTTTCCACGGGTGGGGTTGCAACAGACAGGCACTGTAGACAGAGAGATGGCGACTAGCACCTGGCCGGAAGGCTTTTTGGTTATATAACAGGCAAGGAGAACTTGTGGAGCCAAGACACAGAGATGTCCACCATACCCTCCCCGCCCCACCCCACCCCCATCCTCCGCACTGAATTATGGCAATTGGATCCACATAGGTCTGCAAGGGATCACACCCAGAGCACAGCGCTCAACCAGGACAGGTGTTGGAAGAGAACAGCCGTCCTCTGGCCAGTCCCCTGGCTGTGGCCCGGCAGTTGGCTGGCCCACTGAGGGAAACTGCTTGGCTGCTCAGAATCAGACAGTAAGGCCAGAGGAAGCTGTGTAGGGCCTCTTATTCTTATTTTATTAATTGTAGTTATTGTATCTTCACTACTTTGTTGGCTTTGGGTCTTCCTATTCCTCCTATTCCTCCATTCCTCTTTTTTTTTTTTTGGTTCTGGGAATCAAACTCAGGACCTTGCCTTTGCCAGGCAGGCTCTTGTGCCACTTAGCTATATCCCTGGCCCTGTTCTTACTTCTTTATTGGTTTTGGTTGGTTATAATACTTTAACTTTCATGGTATTTAGCTTTGACCTGGCTCTTCTTTTAGGGTTTCTTTTCCCTTTTGAATCTCTTCCTCACATTCCTGTTCTGTTCTCCTCGTTATTTCTCTTCCTTGCCTTTCGCCTCGTACTCTCTACCTAACAGCATAGATATAAAAAGGGCCTACATGATGCATTAAAGAACAAGAATTAACACAGGTTATAAATTAAAGAGAATGAGTTAAGGGCATTTCAGGGGAATCCTTAACAAAATTGTGCTTAGAGGATACAAATGAAATTATCTGCAAACATATTAACAGGCACTGACAATCTCACCGTCTTCCTCAATCTCTAAATACACTTCCACCCATCTGTATACCTCCTCCCTAGAAAAATATTCTCTCAGTCTTCCTCAGCAGCAGCTCTATAACCCAATTATAGAATAACTTCAGCAGAGTCTGACTTCCCCTCTGCTTTGGTTTTTGCTGTTTTTTCCATATTGACATCTCTTACCTCCCTCTCTTCCAGTTGACACGCACCCTTCCCTTTCCCCTTCCTCTCCGTTTGTCCTCACCCACCACACGCCAGACAAACTGCAAACAGCTGTATAACATAGTCCTTAAGGAATACTGACAGAAAAGCAAAATTATCAAAACAAGGCTTAATGTTAGTGATTGATGTAAGCTTGATTCTGTTGACACTGATTTAACCAGCAGAAATTTCCTCCTTGTGACATGATGGAATCCAATCCAATTAAATCAAATAAGTTGAAGAGGTAAACAGTGTCTCTAGATGAAGCCAAGAATGCATCACTCAAAAAGCGAACCTAACTAAAGAGGCCCTCACATCAACAGCAAACTCTCTTCATTCTATTTGACCTCAACACTCAGCATTCAAAAAAAAGAAAGAAACAAAAACAAAGAAAGAAAAAATAAGGCAACACAATACCAACAGTGACTTGCAACTCTCCTGAAGCAAATCTAAGGGATACAGATGAAGAGGAAAGCAAACACCAGATAGCTGAGTTGTACAAAGTGATTTCAGAGGAAGTAAAGAAACTTGGAAAATTCAAAGAGGATATAACCCAAAAGATAGTACACACTGGCCAGTGTGGTTGTGGGAGAAACAAATAAACATTTGGAAGAACTGACCCAAATAGTTCAAAACATAAATGATAAACTGATGAAAGATACAGACTCCAGGAAAAGGTCCCATAGAGAAAGCCTGAGGTAAAGAATTCTATAGAATTAAAAAATAATGGAAATGACCAAGTAAAGACAAGGTGTCAGAAAATAGGAACAAAATGGAAATTCATGATGATTTACTCAGAGAAGTCTTAAAAATGATGAAAGAACATGAAAAACTGATCCAACAGCTATGAAATGACACTAAGAAGACAAATCTAAGGCAAACTGTTGGTAGAAATTAGAAGGCAGTACAGATGGAATACAAAATCAGGAAACTTTCCAGCTACAAGGAAAGGTCTCAACAAACAGGTAAGCAGGGCCTAGAGAACACAGAATAACTATGACAAAAACAGCTCCCCTTGACTTACCATAGTAAAAATTCCAGATACCCAACAAAAAGATAGAATCTTAAAAGTTGTCAGAGAAAAGCAAAAAACCATGTGTAAAAGTCAACCTATTAGGATTACAGCGGACTTCTCAACACAAAGTTTAAAGGCCAAGAGAGGATTGAAAGATTGCAAGCTCTAAGGAAAACAAATTCCAACATGGGTTTATATATCCTAAAAGAGTATCTTTCAAAATTGATGGAGAAATAAGGCTATTCCACAACAAAGAGCATCTGAAGAGATATGCAAAGACCAAATCAGGACTCCAAATAAGGGCTGGGCATGGTGACTCATGCCTATAATCCCATTGGTTGGGAGGCTGAGGCGGGAGAATTGCCTCAAGTTTGAAGCCACCCTGGGCTACATAGTGAGTTCAAGGATAGCCTGAACTACATTCCAGGGGAATCCAAACAATAGTAAAAATACCCTGGAGAGAGGCAGTGAAGTCAACAAAGCCAAAATAAAAGAAGTAATGAATGCACCAAGCAAGGCAACTGGTAAAACAAAACAGGTTAAGAATTCCCTGACAGGACTAAGTCAGTAACTCTCAGCGTGAATGGGCTCCAGTCCCCAGTTAAAAGGCACAGATTATCAGACTGAAATTTTTAAAAAACCAACAGTATATTATTTAAAAAGTAAAGCATGGAGGGCCAGAGATATAGCTCAGCAGCACAAGTGCCTGCCTGGTAAGCACAAGGTCCTGCGTCTGATTCCTAGTACCCCCCCGAAAAAAAGTAAAGCATGAAAAAATAACATTCCATGCACCAGGATCCCAAAAGCAAGCAGGAGTAGCTATTTTATTCTCAAAGTAAACTTCAAGCTAAAACTAATCAGAAGAGAAAAGAGTCACTACATAGTACTAAAGGGAACAATTCAATAGGAAGAGATAACCATTGTAAATATTTATGCATCAAATATCAGAGTATCTAACTTCATAAAACAAGCACTGCTAGAGATAAAAGATCAAATAAACAGCAACAAAATCACACTTGGTCACCTTAATATATCACTTTCACAAAGAGTTAGATCAACTAAACAAAAAATTAACAAAGAAATATCAGAACTGAACCACACCATTAAACAAATGTACTAAATAAATGCCTACAGAGTATTCTACCCTATTATAGCAGAATATACATCATTTGTAGTAGCACACAAAACTTTCACCAGAGTACATCATATACCAGTCCATAAAATCTGCTTAAATAAATATAAAAGCATCTAAATCATCTCAAGTGTTCCATTATATTATAGTGCACTGAAACTAGAAATCTATTGCAAAAGATACCATAGCAATCTTACAAACAACTGAGCATCATGTAACGCAAGACTGAGCACTCAGTGGATCAGAGAAATCAAGGAAGGAAATAACAACTCCTAGAATCGAACAATAATGCTCATACAACACACCAGAACCAGTGGGACCCAACGAAAGCAGTCTCAAGAAGAAAATTTATTGTTTTGGATGCTTAGAGTGAGCTCACATCAATAACTTAATGATGCAGCTCAAGAAACTGGAAGAACAAGAACCATCCAGACTTGACCTAGTGAAAATCATAAAGAGTGGAGCAGAAATTAATCAAATTAAATGCCCCCACAAAAAGTAAAAAGGATCAACGAATCAAAGAGCTGCCTCTTCAAAAGAATAAGCAAAATAGACAAACAAATGCTAGATTTACCAAAACAAGGAGAGAAAAGACTCACATCAATGCAATAAGAAGTCAAAAAGTCAAAATCACAATTGACATTCCAAAAACCCATCAGACAATTAGTAACTACTGTGAGCAATTGTACTCCAACAAATTGGAGAATCTTAATGAAATGTGAAAATTCCTAGACACATATAAATTACCAAAGCAGAGCCAAAAATACATTAAAAAGTGAATAATCTAATAAAAGATAATAATATTGAGGCAGTTTTTAAAATGTTACCAACTGCCAGGCATGGTGGTGCACGCCTGTAATCATAGCACTCAGGTGGCTGAGACAGGAGAATTACTGAAGGTTTGAAGCCAGCCTGGGCTGCATAGCAAGTTCTAGACCAGTCTGAACTACACAGGGAGACCCTGTCTCAAAAAAAAAAAGAAAGAAAAATCTATCAACTAAGAAAAGCCTGCAGCCTGATGTATTCACCACTGAATTCCACAATACTTTCAGGGAGGGAAATACTTTCATTTCATATAATGCCAATACTCCTCAAATTCTTTAATAAAATTGGAGACAAGAGGTATTTCCAAACTCATTACTGGAAATTAGCATTACCCTCCTTACAAAACCAGACAAGGATCTGACAAAAAAAGGTCAGTATCTACAGGCCAATCTCTTTGGTGAACATAGATGCAAAAATCCTCAAAGACACTGGCAAACAGGATGCAAAAACTCATCAAAAAGATCATACATCATGACTAAGTAGGTTTCACCCTATGTATACAAGGATGGTTCAACATATAGAAATAAATAAATGTAATACATCACATAAACAGAAGCACAGACAACAATCACATGATCATCTCAATAGATGCAGAAAAGGACTTTGACAAAATCCAATCTCAATTCGTGATTAATAACCTGAAGAAAATAGGTATAAAAGGACCTTATCTCAATCTGATAAAAGCTGTTTAAAACAAAACAATGGCCAACATCATAGTAAATGGGGAAAAGCTAAAAGCTTTCCTTCTAAATCAGGAATAAGACAAGAGCGTCCACTCTAACCACTTATATTCAATATACGGTAACACTAGAAACATTAGTCAGAACAATCAGGCAAGAGAAAGAATTAAGATGGTATATATAGGAAAGAAGGATGGCAAATTATCAGTACTTCCAGATGCTATGCTTTTTCACATAAAAGGCCAAAAATATTCTACCAAAATGTCTAGAATTAATAACCAAGTTCAGCAATGTACCAGGATACAAAATCAATACACAAAAATCAGTAGCATCCCTGTACACCAAAAACGAATCCACTCAAAAATAAATTAGGAAAACAATATTATTCACAGGAACATCAAGAAAATTATATATTTAGGAATCAGCCTAACCAAGGAAGTAGAAGAACTCTACAAAGAAAACTACAGTACTCTGTGAAAGGAGATCAAAGAGGACACTGAAAACTGGAAAGATAGCCCCTATTCCTGGACAGAGAGAGCTTACATTGTCAAAATGGCCACTCTCCCAAAACTGATGTAGTTTAATACAATTCCAATCAAAACACCAATAGCATTCCTCAAGAAAACAGTCTTAAAATTCCTATGAAATCAGAAGAAATCCAAAATAGCAAAAGCAATCCTGGGTAACATGAGCAAAGGAGGAGGCATCATAGCTCCAGATTTCATAGTACAAAGCTACAGCAAAAAGCAACATAATACTGGCATTAAAACAGACACATGGACCAGTGAAATGGAGCAGAGGACAGAGAAACAACCTCAGACACATTCAGGCACCTGACCTTCAACAAAAGGGTCAAAAACATACACTTCAGGAAAGATAGCCTCTTTAACAGATGGTCTTGGGAAATCTGACTATCCACATGCAGAAGACTGAATCTAGACTCATCTCTCTTACCATGTACTGAACTAGAATCAAAATGGTTCAAAGATCTAAATATTAAAACAAATACTTAACATGCTAGAAGATGAGGTAGATAAAATTCCTGAAGTCATAGACATAGGCAAAAACTCCACTTGTCCAAGAAATAACATCACATGGCTGGGTATGGTAGCACATACCTGTAATCCCAGCAGTTGGGAGGCTGAAGTAGGATTGCTGAGAGTTCAAGACCATCCTGGGTTACAAAATAAGTTCAAAGCCAGGCTGAACTGCATAGTGAGACTCTGTCTCAAAAAAAGGAAATAATATCAAGAATCAACAAGTAGGATTATATCAATTTAAAAAAACTTCTCCATAGCAAAGGACATAATCAATAAAATGAAGAGATAACATACAAAATTTAAAAAAGTTTGCTATGTACACCTCAGACAGAAAATTTATATCTAGAATATATAAATAATTCAAAAAATTAGACACTTCAAAATAAAAAACCTAATTTAAAAAATGAGCAACTGAAATGAACACACTTCTCAGAGGAAGTACAATGACCAGTAAACACATGAAAAAATATCCACCGTCCGTAATCATCAGAGAAATACAAATTAAGAACAGTGAGATTCCATCTCACTCCAGAAAAATGGCTATCATCAAGAAATCAAATAAATAATGAATGCTGGGGAATGTGCAAGGGAAAAGAAATCCTTCTATGGTGTTGGCGGGAATGTAACCTTGTACAACTGTCAAGGAAATCAGTATGGAGATTCCTCAAAACACTTAAAATAGAAATTCTGTTTGATACAGCTATTCCCCTTTGGTATCTTTCCAAAAGCATCAAAGACATCATATTACAGCATACAAACGTTTGTAGCCACACAATTCAAAATAGCTAAATTGTGAAAGCAGCCTATATGTCCATCAGCAGATGAATGGATGAAATGTGGTATTTCTACACAATGGAGTACTACTCTGTCACAAAGAACAATAAATTTGAGTTGTGTGTAGGAAAAAAGATGCATCTTCAATCTATAATGTTAAGTGAAATAAGCCAGATACACAAATTTAAATGTCACATGGTTTCTCTTCTATGAGAAGGCCAAATATAAATAAATCAAAGTGTAGAATCAAAGGCAGACAATAAGAAATCAGAAGATAGATCTTTTATAAATAGGAAATGGACCAAGAGATGTTCAGAGGGGGAGAGGGGCTATAAAAAGAATTAAGATGTGTCATGTACACATACTAATTACACACAATGAATGTATTCATTACATACTACAAACATGTACTAATAAAGAGGTTTTCCTTTGTTTTTTTGTTTTGGTTTGTTTTGTTTTTTTCCCAGTACCAGGGATCGAACTCACGACCTTGTGCTTGCCGGGCAGGCGCTGTGCCATTGAGCTAAATCCCCAGCCCCAAGAGTTGTTAAAATTCAATAAAAAAATAGGCACAGCATTTCATCTGATGAAATATGTCATAGCAGTTAAGCCCAGGGAAGAGTAAGATGCATCCAATGAAGGAAGAGGAGAGTGGTAACACTGCAGGAAACAGAGCTGCACACGGAAAGGCAGGAAGGCAGGAAAGAGCAGGGCATACTAGAGAAACACAAGAGACCAGCTCTTACTGGGTGGTGAGTTACGTTTTGTTAGAGAGCTTCTTGAAACCCAAGGCAGAATCAGATAAAGCTATCTTCATTTTATCTAGAAGCAATGGGGAGCTACTGAAAATTTTTTGCTATGGGAAATGATATGCTGAGATTTTTACAATAGGAAAATTACACTGGCATTGGCATATGGGTGACACTGAAGAGAAAATGTTCCAGAGATGAGAAGTCCAGGAAAAAGTAGAGGGTAAGCCTTTACTAAAGTGTTGAAGGGAAGGGTGAACCCAGGACAAGAGGAGTACTATATCAAATGTAGAAACAAAAAAGACAAAGGGTTTAATGATATAGCAAACAGTTATTTCAAATTTATTTCAAATTTTCAAGCCTTTATGTGCAGCCAACACTAGCGTGACAGAAACGTAGAAATCAAGAGTAACAGAACTTATAAGTGAGAGAGTGATTCCCACTTTGAGAATGACGAGTGTGAGTTGTTTTTTTTTTTTTTTTTGGTTTTCCTCCGGTACCGGGAACGGAACTCACGACCTTGCGCTTGCCAGGCAGGAGCTTTGCCGCTGAGCTAAATCCCCAGCCCCTGTGAGTTGTTGATAGTATCTTTGTAAGAATTCAAAGTACATGTGTGATAAATTGAGGTTTATTTCTAAAGAGAACCCAATGTCAAAATTAGGAAAGTCAAGGGAGAGTATACAGAGAAGAGAAATTAAAGAACAGGATTTAGGAAATAAAACAATTTGTTGAACCAGAAAAGAATGAGAAGAAGTATAGAAATGGTCTTTTCACTTAGAAGTGACTGCTCAAAAGACCTAAGGAATGGTCAAAGAAGGAGAATAGAAGACTGAAGAAGAGGTAACACAAAAGACAGCAGCAATCAGTGCCACGCAGTTCTTCAAAGAATAACAAAGACACCAGTGGATTCTTCTTTTTTATTCATTTATACTTTCTAGCCAAGCTGAGGGTGAACATAGGGTTTTTCATGTGAGAGGCAAGGGCTCCCCTCCCAGTGAGGTGTACTCCTAGACACCCCTCCCAGGTGGATTCTTCACTAGTAGTAAGAAAGAATTTTTTTGTCCAAAGATGTATAGGGATAGACGGGACCACCTAGGTGGGGTCAGATATGGGATAAAATCGTATAGAATTTAAGAGACAAACCACCTCTGCAGATTTCCAAGGATATAAACAACAGGCAGCCTGTGGTCTTGCTTTTGGAACATTGTCCACTGTACTTGTTTTTTTGTTTTTTCTGTTTTGTTTTTTTTTTTTGGTGCTAAGGCAGGGCATCGTTTGAGACAAAGTTTCACTATGCAGTTCAGGCTGGGGGTACCTTTGAGACAAGGTTTCACTACACAGTTCAGGCTGGCCTTGCACTCACTTTGTAGCCCAGGCTGGCCTCAAACTCACAGTGATCCTCCTGCCTCAGCCTCCCAAGTGCTGGGATCACAGGCATGCACCACCACGCCCAGCCTTGTTCACCCTAATCATTGCAGCATGTAGCAGAGTGATATGTTCCTCAGGAGCCTGGGAGACATGAACCCCTAGCAACAAACCAATCAGTTTGGAGGGATGCTTTCCCCAGAGAGAAGGACCACCTCCCCATAAACACAGGCTGTCTTCCTATACTCAGCCGTTAGCCACATCTAGGGCTCTCACTTCTTAGAACTTTAGTTTTGTATCTCTTTCTTCTTTACTCTTGCTTTGTACCATCTTCTGATTCCTCTTCCTCTTTTTAGGGAGAAAGAGAAAAGCCTGGGAAATTTGAAGATGGGCTGGCAAACTAGACCCACCCAGGGATATGACAGATTGAGTCAGCAAACAATTTGTATGAAACAGTAAGGACTAAAGACTCCAGAATTTTGAGGAAATTAAGGTAGAATGAAAGAGAAAGCTAAGGAAAGGAAAAAAGCAGAGTGTGGGGCTGATATAGAGGTATAACTACTGGGAGATGCTTTGTTGTTTGTGGGAAAGATGAGTGCCTATCAGGACAAATAAAACAAGGAAGAGAATGTGATGCCCAAGAAAGAAGAAATAAACAATGGAGCCAGTTGCTGAAGGTCATAACATAAAGGTCTAGGGTGAGAAGAATATAGAAGTAGAGGATATATTTAGAGAGAAGCTTTGAAGTGAAAAGAATCTGAGGATACTTATACAGAATGGTCCCACCTTTTTTTCTTCCTGCTCCCAGTGTAGAAAGTGTTCAACATATTTCAAAATCCAAATATATCAAGTCTGCAGTGTTCCTTCTGCTTCTGTAGACAGGCTTGCAGCAGAGGTACAAGCTGTATCTGATCTGGTACTGTTTCCAGTTTGTTCCCATATTTGTGAAGTTCCACTCCCTCACAAAAGACCCCACCCTACCTGATAAACAGTATAAAAGCAACTTCCTGCAGCGGTGCGGGGCTCAGACTTTGGAGTGTACAGCCCCTCTGAGCCCAGTGGTGTAATGAAGTTCAGTCCTGGGTGCCACTTGGTCTCTTCATCCCCAGTAAACCTAAAATTGCTGTAACGCCAAGACAGTCTTGTAAGTGTGCTACATCTCCAAGATTCAAATCTATCACCTGCATAGAATTAGGTGCATTAAGTGTTATAAATGTAGCTCGATTAGAAAAAAAATAAAGCCCCTTTTACATACTGCTGAATTTCTTCACCAAAGCATTAGCACCATAAACTATTGTAGCTGAGTCTACTCCCGCCAAATATTAAAGAGCAGTGAGGTTTATTTCTCCCACAAGTTAGTCTGCAGTGAGTGCACTTTGTCAGAGGATGGTTCTATTCCACATGGTCTTTCAGGCACCTAGGTGACAAGAGTCCCTCCACATGTGATTTTCAAGGTTGCTCTGGGCATAGTTGCCCAAGGACAAAAATTTCTTATGAATTGAAGTTAGGTGGAAATGAAAAGCTCCCTTCCATTCATATTCTTTGGTGTAGCCTGTGAGTACACTGTATCGCAAGAGGCTTAGAAAGTGTAGTCCCTTTCTGGGCAGTCACAGCCCAGCTACAGTTCCATTTCTAAGGAGGAAGAGAACAGATGTTGGTGGCAAAAGAAAAAAGTCTTTGCCACCAACATCTGTTTTAAAAACTCTTCATTGTGGTTTGAGCTCTAGCACACATTCTTCTAAATTACAGTGATGGCTTTCTTTGCACTTGAGGAAACTGCCCTAGGAGGTAAGCCCAGATAAGAGATTTAAATGACAAGTTTATTTCTTCCTGGCTGTACTACAGATAACTGCCCCCATCCCTGAAGGACAGAAGCCCAGTAGATCATAGATGTCTATTAATTATTTACATAAGTAACACTTACTACCCCTCACTTGTGTGATCTGAATCTTCCCCGGGTGCAATTAATTAGAAATGAGATCAAAGTTACATACTCCTTTTGATGTCCTATTTATATGGCTTATTTGTGTCAGAAGAAAATAATCATAATGTCATGTGCCATGTGAATACAAGCAAGTTCTTTTAAATATAATTGTTTTGAGTTTCTGAGCTTTTTTTCATAAAGGATATATCCTGTGATGTGACATCTTGTCTATTCTCACTGCACCCTTTTCTATATACACACTTGGTGGTCTCTAACTATGGCAGTAGTCTGGCTTATTTTTACTTCTTGACATAGCTTTACTGGACACATTGTCTGTGTATTGCTTCCACACCTTGAGTCTTTTTTTAGATAAACAGCACTGTGAAAGATATGGTGGCATATTTGCTAAAACATTTAAATTGTAATTATAATGATTATTACTTATGTTCAATGCCTAAATCATGTCTTGGAATTTTGACTGGAACAAGGTTAAACATTTAGAAAGCTATTTAGATATACTATTGGATATTTGGAAAACCAGTTATTTCCAATTCAAACAGTTAATACTATATGAAATGTTGTGAAAATAACCACTTATGTGTTGTTAACAAAAAAATATGCTCTTTTAATATGTCTGCATAAAATTGGCTTTTGGTCTAGTCTCGCCAACAGATAGTTATTTCATTTGAGTCACATCTTGTATACTTTAATGATTCCTTGTACATTCTTGCTAGTCAAATGAAAATAGTGTCTGTTTAACCTACCTTAAAAGGCAAAATGATAGGCAACATTACTTTAATTCCCAAATGATTTCATTTTGCTGATAGACTCCCAGAATAGCAACAGTTAATACAATAGGTAACAGCAAAAATCACACTGGTCATTGGAAAACATTCTCCTATTACTATAAGGATTAGGAAAATTATGTTAAAGGGTTTTTTTCCCCTTTAGAGCAGAGAAAAGTGTATCTCAATATTAGCAAAATATAGGATTTAATTGGGAAAGATTCCTTTTCCTAAAATTATCACTAATTTGATTATGGCCTTTATCATTAAAAATCAGTGGAGATTTTTAATTCTTAATCAAATCAATTAAAAATTAACTCTGAAATATAATTCTATACTTAGAAAAAAAATAAGGATATCATCAGTCAATTGTGTTGGCTAGGTTCAGACTGCATTGCTGTAGCAAAGAGACCCCAAGTGCAATATTTTAAATGAGATAATTTATTTCTCACACATATAACAATTCAGAGGCACTCAGACTGTCCTACCTGAGAAGACAGCTGAGCTTAGAAACTCACTGAGGGTTTCATGCATCTTCTGTCTCGTTGCTTTGTGTGTTAGTCCATTTTCTGTTGCTATAACAAAGCACTTGAGCTTTATAAATAACACAGGTTTACTTCACTTGTGATTCTGGTGGCTAGAAGATAGAAAAAGCATGATCCTCCGGGGGGCCTCCTGCTGCATCACAATAGGTGAATAAACAGAAAGTGAACTGGCCACATGCAGAAGGGGACAAGGGCATGAAGTTACCTCACTTTATAGCAGTCTATTCTCAAGGGAATAAATCTAGTCCCACAAGACCTGACCTACTTTAAAGAGACACCACTAATCGATTCATAAGGGTGAGGTTCCCATGACTTAATTACCCACTCTTAAAATTTCATTGACCTCACATGGCCACCTGGGGGCCAGATTTCCAGCACGTAAATCTGGGGGACAACCACAGCATGTTGCCAGAGGACTCCAAAAAGCTAAGGCTTGTGTGTTTTCCATGTATAAGTATTTATTGCATTCTTACTGAAAACAGAATGTTTAAAGTATTTAATTATTTTACAAACAGCATTACATTAGCTTCCTATTTCTGGTGTAACAAATGAACCACAATTTTAAGGGCTCAAAGCAATACAACCTTATCTGTTTATATTTCTTGCATTCAGAAATAAAGTAAAACCAATTTATTGGCAGGGTTATATTCCTTCTGAAGTTTCTTTGCCTTTTTCAGCTGCCTCAGTTTCCAAATATCTCCTCATTTCTAAAACCTAAATTTAATCACATTGGCAAAGTCCCTTTGTCATATAAAGTAAGGTCTTTACAGGTCCTAAGATGGGGACCTCTGTGAGAGATCATTACTTGCCTACCATAACATTAATAAAATCATTAATGTCAACATGAATAAAACAGACACTTATTAAAAATAACTATATTTTCCAAAACACAAACTAAAGTTTAGTGAGATGAATGCTGTTTTACATTCCGCAAATCACTCCAATACCTGGATTAATAGAAGATAGCTGTATGCTTCTACTTGCTACTTCATTCAACCTGTTGTGATACGTTATTTTGATTGAATTAAATGATGTAAATCTATCTTTATATGGTCACATATTTGTAGAAAATATTATTTTAAAACACTTCTCAGATAATGGTGGACATGCTTATTTAATAGTGTACCAAAATTTGATTAAGTTGTTGGTTTTAAAACATTCTTTTTAGCATAGACTGAAACAGTATCAATGAACTTTTCATATTCTTTTACAAGAAAATTCACTGGCCTGTGCTGCAATCTGAATATCTTTTTCCATGTGAATGATTTTGTAACATTATAGATTCATCATTTGGAAAATAATGATTCATTTTGCAATGTTAACAAAATTAATTAATAGCATCACTAATTTCATCAAAATTGTCTTCTGCTATTGGGACACTATTTTGCTCATAGCAGTAGATCCAAGTTTTCCAGTTCTAATTTTCATTTTAGTAATTGAATTTTATCTCTGGCAGCAAACACTGTTGGCTGTTTTCCTTGAAGCAACAGTCTTCCTTCATTCGTTTGCAAAAGAACATCTACTACATAACCAGCCCAAATCATAATGTGTCTGTCAGCTGTTTCTTCAAGCAAAAAAGGTATAACATTTTAAAAAGGACTGAATGATTCAGCACATTTTCAGCATAAGCTCAAGACAGCCATTGTACTTCTGCATGCAACAATTTTATGTGGACCACCAGAAGCAGTGTTTTCAAGTTCCCAGACTTAATAATATTGATCACTGTTACAGTTTCATCAAGGGTATTTTAAGTGACACTGGCACTTTTTCTTCTGTGTATAGCAGTGAAGAATGGAGGGACAAGTTATTGCTACTAACTTAATTCAAACTAAGGTGCCAGCTGCTTACTTGTTATTGCTTTTGTGTAGTCAGCGTCAATGGTAACTCAGTGAAAGGGTTAATAACACTTTAATATTGTTATTGAAATAGCAAATAGTACTTGAAATAGCTTTAACAATGTAGACTCATAGGAAATATTTCAGGAGTCTCTAAGGTTCCAAGGATGGCAGATGGAGAATTATTGTCTTACATATGATCTCTGCCTAACCCTCTGAATCAATGCCACATCCACGATTCAGCTTTTAGGAAGTAAGGAAGACCAGAAATGGAAGGCAAGCAACTTCCTACTAGACAAGCAATAGAGCAATTTAGCTCATTACCTCCACTCATAGTCCTTTAGTGAGAAATTAGTCACAAGATCAAACCCAGCCACAGGCGTTAATGGGAAATGTGATCTCCAGTTCAGTTCAGTAGTCCTGTGTTTGCTTACAGTTGGATACTATTATGAAAGAAGAGCTCAAACTTGCAGGAAATAAGGATCTTTATCCCACATGAATTCCAGCAAATGCTATCATTAAGATGCTATTGAATTGACTTTCTACGTATTTATTCTAGCACATGTACACCTTTAAAGAAGCAATAGATTATCTATGCAAGTTCATTTTAGGGGTTGAATTCTGCTTCCAAATGTCCATTAAAATGATGCAAATATGAGACTGCAAGTAGTAGTACTAATAAAGAGAAGGCATCCTTGAAGCTCTCTCTGAGAAGGAGGTCTGTGCTGGGAAGAGGAGAATGGAGCAACAGCTTGCATTTTTCTAAAAATGGAAGCCAGACTAAAACAGAGATGTGGATAGTTTCCAAAAAAGTAAAATAAAATCTCAACATATTTTTACCTTATTCTCTCTTCTCATTCAAGACAAGAGCCTTCACAGTTGTGGAAGAAGTACAGGTCTTTATACCAGAAAAAGGTTAAATTTTTTGTGTTCCTCATTTGTAATTTTGATACATAAGAATGATTATTAATAGTATTATGACAGATTAAACGAGGTAACCCTTGTGCTACACTTACCACAAGCTACCTAACAAAAACAACAATGCAACTGGCCCAAATCACTAGACAAATAAATGATTCTGCTGGTTAGGAAACAGCTGAAGTTACTGAATGATCTCTGATTCTCTAATTCCAAAATTAACATTCAGTGATTAAGTCAATGTACAGTAAGGGCCAGCCTCTCCAAGACCTCTGGGTAATTAGAGGAATGAAGATTTCCCATACCACAGGGTAGACCACAGCCCCCTTTGCTCTGAATCCCGGGCCTTCATAGACAGGTAGATTGGCCTCTCCTTATCTAGGTACATAGATATCTTCTTGATCAGATCAGTTAATTCACCCAGGCATCTCTCTGCATTGGGGTGGGGATTGTGAAGCAAGGCCAGTTGAGAAGATGGGATCCGTCCAAGAGTAATGCAGTCCCTGACAGTGTAACTGCTAGTTGCCCAGTCATTTACTTATCAGAATTTGTCTGCTGTTCAGCTTCTCTGCTCCTAGGGTGGTGGCCCGGGCAGGTTTACTTAGCAGATATTTATCAAGCCCCCAGGCAGGCTCTGTGCCTTTTGTTAGTGTAAACAGAGGAATTATCTGCCACCTGTTCTGTATTTGCCAAACACTGGAAACCTCAGCGATAGGGACGATTTTCTTCTCAGTTGCTTGGTTGGTCTCTGGATTGATTAATGAGGCACTGAACACTTTGATTAAGTAAAAGGAAAAGGGCTTGTAATGAACTTGGAAGCAGAGATCTGAGGTCATTTTCCATGCAGACTTCTGGTAGGGGCAGAGTGCAAGGGCAGGCAGAGGGTGCAGATGAAGACCTGCTACACTGCTGGTCCCGGGGAGAACGCAGGGAAGGCACAGCGCACTTGCACATCAAAAGAAAGATGAGGCTTGAATGAGACAAAGTGCCAACCCAGCCACTGTGGTACCGTACAAAACAAACATGGTTAGTCCAGTTCAGTGCTATCCACCTTCTGGATGAATAAACAAGCTATGGAGTTCTATCAATCATACAGTGGTTCACACTGGTCATTAAAAACCAGGAGTTACTGCTGCTCCCAGTATGTTGCATTTTTAAAAATCTTCACCAGTGACAAAAAAGCACAGAAATATTTTCTTTCTCTGAAAGGAAAAAACAGATTTACATGAGAATGTAAAATGGTTGTCTCTCCTGAGCTATATGGAAAGAACTGGAATGGAATGCAAACTACATACAAATGCTGACATCCCCAGTGCCTGTGTGCAATGCCCCCCCCCCATTCCTGGATGCCCTGCCTCACTTGTGTGCATGACTAAAGGTCTGAAGGAGAGCTGGGTCTGTACCAGCCACACACAGATGCAGGAAATTTGCAGATGCAACTACTACCACCAGCTACTGCAAAGACTCCATGGGGAATCCACATGTGCTGGCAGCTGGGCATATGCAGAATTGCTGAAGTATTAGACAGCAAGACATTA
Source organism: Chinchilla lanigera (assembly GCF_000276665.1). Taxonomy (NCBI): domain Eukaryota; kingdom Metazoa; phylum Chordata; class Mammalia; order Rodentia; family Chinchillidae; genus Chinchilla; species Chinchilla lanigera. Next base: position 22,463,176 of record NW_004955403.1, read on the forward strand.
ACACTCACTGCCTTATCTGAGCATTTCCCGCTACTTAAAGATGTTGAAGTATGCCAAAATAACTAGAAGATAGCTGGTTATGGTCTAGGTCACTTGTCCAGTAATGTTTATTCATTATTTCATAATCCAGTAAATAAAAACATTATAAAAGCAAAGTTTATGAAAGTAGAAATGAAATGTCAGAGCACATTAAGAAGCATAAATAATTTAGAATTATTTACTCCTTAGATTTTTCTGCAAAGTTTTAAAGGAGAGTCATATTTCATAATAATTACAGACCTGAAGGTTGATTTCTCTTTTTCTAATATCACCCTTTCTCCTAATTTATTTGGAGATCTAATCAATTTTTAAACATTGAAACAAAATGAACACTTCCAATTTCAGGGTGGGGAGGATACTATGGATTGAACCTAGGGCTTCTTTACCACATACCTGGCACTTTTGGTTTTATTTTGAGATGGAGTCTCATTACGTTGCCAAGACTGGCCCCAGCCACTGAGTCATTAGGATTACAGGCATGTGCCACCTTGCCTGGCAAAGATCCTTTCTACATGGGCTGGAAATTCTCAAACTTTTCTCCTTTTCCATTATTTAAAAGAAAACTCATCCAAATAGTAAAGATAAGACTTAAAAATAATTCTGAACTACTGAACATTAATTTGTAGCAATTATTTTTGGTTTATTCCCTACTATAGTTATATTCTCTGGGAAGGTGAATCCTACCACTTTTTTCCATTCTCCTGCTCGCAAGTGTTTATTTCTCTGATTAGAGATCAAAATGCTCATTTTGTTCAGCTCATTGCTGTCAAATTATTGGTACTCAGAAGGTTATAATTCATAACCCAGGCAGAGATACTTCATTTTACCATACTTAAAATGAAAATCATATAGTTCAAATGAAATTTGCATCAAAATTATTGATTAAGTCAACATGTAATTGTTTTGAATTTTAAAAGTTTTTTTCTTTTCTTCTGAAACACTTTACATTCTGCAACAGCTATACAAAAATTTGTGAAGCAGTCAAAAGTACAGTTAAACATCTCACTTCCTGTACACAAGCTAGGAGTCTAATGACTTACAATACTTCTTGGTCTCCCGGACTCCCGACAGACAGGCTCCACCACCCATAGACTACCTCATGCTATACTCCCACATAGAAAATAGTTAGCACCAATGAACAACAGCTACTGCTATTGTGAATATAATTATTAGGATTAAAATAGTGACTCTATTCCTTTCTCCAAGGCCCAAAGCTAGCTCATCTGACAGTCGACATACATGCTACCTTGTCAGTGGGTGCTATCAAGATGAGCATTTTGTGTCATATTACTGTTTTGTTCAAGTATGCTTTATTATCTCTATAATGCCCTAAACTTAAAATATTGGCAATTTCAAGTTCACCTGCAAGTAGAAATTGCACTTTGGCAAAGTTTCCAAATGTCAAGGAATAAACAAAACAACAAATGTTAATAATCCACAGTCATCTTTAAGTTTCAGGAAACGTTTGCCAGCACTTTGATAAATACGTGCAAGTGCTTCCCACCCAGACTACTTAGTCCCAAGAATCAAATCTGCATTCCTTTGCTTTTCGTGGCCTAACATACATGACTACTGTGTGTTTTATAGTCTCTGTATGATGATAAAGATCTTGCTAAGGTAATATTTGTCTCCCTGGCAAAATACATCAAACATTTTAAATTCCTTTCTTTGACACATATCATATACCTCATGAATAATTAAGCTATGATTCACAATTGGCCAGGTTTTTTTCCATTGGCTTTTTTTTTCTTTTTCCTTTACAGACTTCAAAGGATGATTGCATGGGTGGTAGGTGAGGCTGATAGTAAAGGTCAATCAAAATAATCTTATCACTCAATATCTAGTTTTGCTAAGGAGAAATTCATTCTTTAGCTCTGATGAGAGAAAGCCAAATCTGCAGCTTCAAAGTCTTCTAACAAACCCTTGCTCATTTCCTCCCAGAATTCTGAATTCCACCTATACCTGTTCATTCATCTGAGCCTCTGTCTGTGTGTAATTCCTTAAATCCATAACCCTCACTGACAAGATTGCATCCTCCTACTGAGCAGTCTTGTACAAGTAGGGAAAAGATTGCTTAAGATGAAAATGCATAGTTTATATAGCAGAAATACAGCTGACTAGCACATATCAAAATTGAGTCAGCTTGGTTTTTGATAAAATCTATAGTCCATGCTCTTTACGAAATATTTTGTTGAATGAGTCAGTTCATAATAGCAAAAAAAACAAAGTGAATGCAAGCATTAGAACAAGTCCTGAGCACATCAATTCCTTTCTTATTAAAAAAAGTTAAGCAAAGTACAGAATTAAATCCAATTATGGTGGATTCTAAAACAAAGCATATTTCAGAAATGTATTGCAGATACTCATTTAGTATTAATTATGACATTGGCGTTCAATAGTCATGCTCAACATTTAAATATATTTTTGGAAGGTTTTGGATCTGATTTAACATCCCTTATTTAGTTACTTTAATCCATTGTTCTTGCTAAATGAAAAGATGTGTTCAGTTCCCGTGAATAGAATCAAATTAACTCCCCTGCAAATCTTCTGGCCCCTGGCTCACACTTTGATAGGGGTCCTTGCAGGGATTCCTGCTGGCACTTGGTTTCCAGAACACTGGACACAGAACACTGTTCTTGACCTAGGGCAAAGGCACATAACCTGGCATCTTAGACAGGTATGAGACTAGCACAGGCTTCACTGAATATTTCTTTTGAGTAGAATATTAGTGCTGTCCCTTTTAAGAGTGTCATACTGGTTAAATGTTGCTGAGATTCAGAAAATAATACCCCAAAGTTTGGCACTTTGGCATGGTGAATACTTTGAGCTAAGAAACGTCAAGAAGGCCCCAAGAGCAGTCTATCTCTGATCATATCCTGCCCTCCTGTCTCCCTCCTTCTAAATCCACTGAGGTGAGTCAAAGAGACCAGAATTCCTCTTCCTTAAGCCCTGTCATTGACACTAGAACCCTCTCTCCTAAAGCAAACCATAAAAGCTAAAAAGGTCACTCTATTCTACTTTCCCTTCTCCCTGGAAGAGACCTAGGAGAAAAGAATGCAGCACAAAGAGGCGAAGAAGTATCTACATATCCAGGCCTTGGTGAGTTCTTCCTTCAGTCTATTATCATGGACTCCATCAGCCCCTTTGTCAGTCACATTTCTACATGGCTGCCCTTTCCTCGTGGAACCTAAGCATGAAAACAGACATTAGTCCTCAGCTTCTGGGTCCTTTCCTTGGATGTATGCCAGAAGAAACCCTGAGACAAGGGCTCAGGTCAAAGAGAATGGAACTTTATTGACTTGTGTAAATTACTTGGATGCTCTTGAGACTGGAAATTCCCAAAGTTTCTGAGGACAAAGGTTTGGGCTTATATGTGTCTTGGGGGGCCCAGGAGAGGAACACTCCTAAAAGGAGTTAGGGGCAGGCTATGGGGTTGAATCTGTGGTATGTTCGCATGTTTTCGGGGGCATGTGGCCCGTGTTCTGCTAGAAGTAGAGGCTTCAGCATTATTATCAGGGTAGGATGGACGTTGTGAACTGTCCATACTCTCTGTGCCAGTTTCAGTTGGATGGAAGTAGGCCTGCTCCATTATTATGCCCTGTTGAACATATCTTTGTTACACTAAGCAAAATAAAACCACAAAAGGCTAGAGATGCATAAATTACAAGATTACAAGAAAGAAGGGTGATGACCTTAGGTTCTTGGGGTTCCTCCATCCCTCTAGACAGTAATTCCTGGAGAGAATTCTGAAGGCTCATGTAGCAGGTAAAACTTTCATTCAGTACATTTTTCATGGTTTTTATTTAAACTGTCTTTTGTTATAGGTCTTGACGCTTACAATAGATGAGGAAGAGTGTTACACTTTTCTGTCCCTGTAATGCTATACAAATTAACTCAGTTCACTGATACATAGTAGTTGGAACAGTACCTGGTACCTAGAAAATAAGGACATTTAAAGAACCAAATCTTTTTTATCACTGGTACTTGCTAAAACTAAGATCCTGTGATAACAATTTCCCACCCCCGCTCCTTCACATCCCAATATAAAATATTTTTCATATTATCTTATCCAGACCTCACATTCCATCAACAGATGGGAAAACTTTCAAATTGAATTCAAAGTGTTCCAGGAAAAGTAACATTTAATAGCAGTGGAACACACAAACAAAGTGGGGCTAAGGGTGATGAAGTGGGGATAACATATCACAGAATGGGTAAATGGGTGAATAAAAATAATATGTAATAAAGGGTAAGTATCCAAAGACAATCTTATTGTCTTTAAAATCATTCAAACATTAGACCTGGACAGGAGTGTTAATTGAGTGGAAGTAAAGTGTAAAACCAGGTGACCATTATTCTTTATTAGGATGTGTTTTTATTAAATATGGAGATTTATTTAGTAGTTTAGTCTCTGAGCACAAAATGGATGGGAAAGACATCAGAGCAAATCTTGTTGGTAATCAGTCCCCAAAGGTCAAGAAAAATAAAGGATTTTGAACAAGTTCCCTTCAAATCCCCTGAGCCTGTCCCACAGCCTGCCCGTGTGGGAGACAAATGGGGAATGTGGAACTGATTCTCCCCTATTCTAGTCAGGTGTAAACTGTGGCTTTGGAAGGGTAGGTGGGGCTTGTTGCAGCTTGTTCTATGGCCAGTTAGAAGGAAGAAAGGATTTACCTACATCTCTCTTCCCTTCGTTTCACTAAATTCCTCCTTAACTAAAGCAAGCTCTATTCAGCCATCCAGGAATGATAGACGTACTTATCAGATAGACCAAAGTTAGTATAGTACACCACGAGGAGGTCCTTTTGTCATTATAGTTGAAAGTCCCAATAACAGCAATACTATCAATATTCAACTAGCATTTTACAATTAGTCCCAAAATTATCTTTGATCTCTAATATCTTTGGACATTCTTGATAGGTAGTTTTTTAATCCTCATAAAAATTTCATATTAGTGTGTTTGACAAGGAAATTTATCTATATATATAAATAAAATTCAAACCTTGTTGTTTGTATTTCAATTCCCTCAAAAAAAGAAGATAAAAATAAATAATACACAACTGAAATACCCATAGAGTAGAGAACACATCCCATCCCTTTGGCCTACAGATTCAGAGGTGATGCTGAGCCAGAAAATGACTGTCAGTGTAGTGAAGTCCCACAAAAGAGGGTGTCAAGCAAGTGGCCAATTAAGGCCCAAGGGCAGAAAGCAGGGTCTGCAAAACACAGGGTGAATAATTTAGAGAAACAAATTGAATTAACCTCAGGAGGAGGTATCATTTACTAAACAATAACAATTTAAGCTCAAATGTCTAAGATCAACCAGATCTAACAGTCATGCCCTCACAGTTTCTCTAACTTTACACATAAATAAATAAATTTCCTGTCTTTGTTTCTACACTCCTTTCCAGGCTCAGGAAAAGGAGTGACTCACCTAAAGTCCCATGACCAGTAAGAAGTGGAAAATAGATCTTAACTTAGGCCTGAGGAGCTTAAAAGTTATATTCACTCCACCACATCATGTTACTGAAGATCAACGTGGCATCTCTGTGATGACTCTGGTTGGCAGATATTCCATTCATAGATTCTTCACTCCATATTTTACTGCATTCATCAAGCTTAGTAAACCTCTATGCGAATTAAGAAATGTTCCATTTAAAAGACTGCAAAGAAAAGGATCTGTAATACTCATCAGGTGTTTGTTGACAGACTATAAAGTAGATACTCATTAATTTGCAAATTTGATGCCATGCTCAAGAAACAATATGAAAATATGATAATTCTTTTTTTTTCACTGTCATCTCTGTTTCCATTCCTAAGTGGTCTTTCAGCCAGCACCAGGTGAGGGTGAGGGTCAGGATAATAAGCCCTAACAGGTAAGTCTTCCACAGTACATCAGGTTAGTTGTGACTTCTTAGCACTATTCTCCCGGCAGTCTTAAAGACCGAGCTGGGACGGGCAGGGCAGGGAAGAAAAGGAGCACTGTCAAGCGGGGAAGCAGCGAGCTTCCTTTTCACACAGCAGGCTCCCAGAGCTTCACTAATGGATTAGAGAATTTAAACCTTAGCTATGCAGCCTTTTTCTTTCTCTTTTTCTAACAGTAAGCCCATCTGGTGGTCTCATGCATAGGCAGCTGCGGTGGGGCCTGAATATCAACATTTGTAATGTCAGGGGGCTGGGAAATTTTGCTTTGGTGACAAAAAGTCTTCAGGGCCCTAATTAACACAGTAGGGGAAGTTCAGCCCAAATATTATAACTTCTTTAAAACCATGCCCATCTGCTAGCCTTATGTCCTCAATTGAGCTGGAGTCCTAAGGATAAGAAAGAAAGAAAGAAGAAAGAAAGAAAGAAAGAAAGAAAGAAAGAAAGAAAGAAAGAAAGAAAGAAAGAAAGAAAGAAAGAAAGAGAGGGAGAAAGAGAAAGAGAGGGAGAAAGAGAAAGAGAGAGAGAAAGAAACAATTTTTACTTCAATATGTTTTAGGGGAGAAGAAGTGATGCTGGGGAGAATGTTATGGAAAGAAAGATAGGCACTGGTCACATTTTATAAAAGGAAGTAAGATGAACCATTATATTTAGACTTCCATTCTTCTTTTTAAATTTTTACCAGTAGCATTGGAGTTTAAGGTGCAGAGAGAACAGATTTAAGGTTATGTAATTAGGGCTGGGGATTTAGCTCAACAGCATAATGCCTGCCTGGCAAACACGAGGTCCTGAGTTCGATTCCTGGTACCAGAGAAAAACAAACAACAACAACAACAATAACAAAAAAGTTTATGTAATTATCAAAGCATATTTTTGTCATCCCTTCTCTTTTTTTACCGCTTCATCTCATTTCTTTCCCACCTCCCCCAAAACTTGAAAAGCAAGTATATTTTCCTTATATAGTATAGTGATGTGGTTAAGCATTGTACTAATTTTTCTCGTGACCAAGTGGAAGAAAATGCCAATAAAATGTCAGAAGGAAAGAATTTTCCTGTCTTTGTTTCTATATGTGCATATCTAATTTTTTCCAAAATTGAGATCACACTAGAAGTATTTATTGAGTATCTATATTAGGAACTAAGTAAATACAGATAGCTAGGACATATTCCTGTGCCATAGTGACAAATCAAACGCAGGTATACAGATCCTTTCAACCCAACTTCAGCACTACGATGAAGCAGTGCCTGTGAGAACAGAAATGAAAGAGCTCCTGATCCCAGGATGAGCAAGGCTGAGCAAGCTTCCTGGAAGTACCACGGGAACTGCGGGATGAGGAGTTGGTTAGGTAACAAAAGGTGAAGAGGGTATTTTTGTTGCAGGAACAAGTCGATCATGTGGTAATAGTATATTAATGGCTGCTCAAAATTGCTGAAGGATGGAATTCTAATTTGGAGGTTCCAAGACTGAGCAGAGGATAAGTTAGGGAAGGACTAGAAAACTGCTACTGAACTGAGATTTTATTCTTTAGAAAAGTGAGATATTTTAGTAGGCATTAAACTGCCATTGAGATCATGACACTCAAAGCAATGGACAAAGTTTGAGTTGAGAGAGAAGACAGCTCAATCGGGAAGACGAGTCAAGAGCTACAATGAGTCCAGTGGAGCAGAAAATACAGAGGAGGGAATGAAATCTAAACTACTTAGTGGTTAACTGGAATTTGCAGTTGTTGCTTGAATTTAGGGGTTGCCGGAGAAAGTTATCTAGATTACCACAATGAACAAGGTGATGATTATCTAATTCATTAAGATAAGACAAGAAGTGGAGCTGGCCCTGTGTGTCAGGGAGGTGAGGCAAAGGCTGAGTTCTGTTCTTTACACCTGCTCTACCGAGGAAAAGGACCCCCAAAAAGAATGAGACGTCTCTTTGCAAAAAGTAGCGCTTTATTTAAGCTGGTGCCCAGCGGCACCGAGTACAGATGGGCTCTGCAAGCTGCTGCACACCGAGGAGAAGCAGCAAGGATCTCATAAAGTGAAAAACCACCAAGGGGGGCATTCAATACCCAGATCTTGTCTTTGCAGAGTGCTAGGTACTTTTGGTAGTTATAATTCTCAGAACTGATGCTTTTCACAAGAACATCAAGTTAACAAGTTGGCTCTTGTGGTTTTGCATTGCCTGGGAACTGTAGCAGAGGATTTTTAGTAGGGGGTTTTGAGGGTACAATGGGTGACTGGAGGGTGAGGGGAAATGGCACATACAGAACAGGATGGCGGCACTTTGGTCAGGTTACAACACCACCCAGCATTTAAGGTGTAGTATATACATGCACAGCAGAGACTCAGATTGTGAAGAGGGAGGCAAACACAGAACCCATCTGCAACTATGAGTTGATAAAATGAACTAAAGAGCATGTGGGATGCAGGCAGTGAAGTCTAGGTTTGTTTCTTCGGTAATCCCAATGTTGCGAGCAACATGTTGAAGGGTTTTCTAAACATTTACTCATTCATAACTCATAATGCTCCCACCATCAAAAAAAAGGCATAATGCATGAATCAACTTCTCCTAAAAGATTATAACAGGTGAGTTGCTTGATTGACTGATTCACTTATTTAACAAATCTTTACTAAGCACTAACAAAAGGGTGACTCTTCAAGACACTATGAGAAATGGTAGGAATATAACTTTGTTAATATATTGCTATCGACAGTGATATTGACAATGTCTTTCAAGTAGGGTGATTTTGCTTCCCAGAAAATGTCTGAAAACATTTCAAGACACTTTCACTTGTCATAATGGAGGGGAAGTGACAATAGCACTTACTGATTAGAAGCCAGAAGTATTACTAAACACCCTACCTTAGGACAGCCTCAACAACAACAAAAAGAAAAAGTATTGGTCTCAAAATCACCAATAGTGCCAAAGTGGAGAAATCCTTGATTGTGGTCAAATTATGAGTCCCCTGGAAGCTTTCTTGTCCTTCTTTGACCCCCCCATTGTCTCAGTATCAAGCAACTAAAGAGTTAATGTTTTCAGGTATTGAAATGGCCAGAAGACTTTGTTTACCTCTATGACTGCACCTAAAATCAGTGCCACACAGATGGTGCCAAGGTCTGCTGCCAGCTGGAGAAGTAGCCAGGTTTTCCTCTCTCTTGCCCATGGGGGACAAGTACCTGAATCACTGGGCATTCTGAATCCAATTCTGAGAAACAAATTTCTATGCTGCCACCATTCTAGAACATGGTGCTCTGCAGCTTTCTCCTCAAAGCGAAGACTTTCTATTTGCAGTTTTGAGGTTGCCAAGGGTGCAAACTTGCTGCTTCTTATGGTGCCCTCAGGCCATCTTTTATAGTCTCCTGTCCTCAGCAGTTGAGATCTCCTCAGCTCTATCTTTGTAGTCCACAGCTTTACTGGAGCTTCCTTTCTGGCCAAGCTCATAACATTTTAAATCATCTTGCTGGGCACTTTGCTCTTGATTCTCTACATAAATCTGGCTAAAAGCCCTGCCATGCCACCACCTCAAAATTCAACTGCCTTGAAATTTCTTCTGCCAGTTCAATTAGTCCACTGCCCTTAATCTCAGTCTCAGGCAGTCTCTGGACATGAGCAAAATGCATGCAAGTTTTCTTTCAATCCATAACCACATCATTTGGAGTCCAATAACCAGTGCAGTTTTTCCCAGCAGAAACCTCTCAAGGCTGATCTTTACTGGCATGACTTTTCTCAGCCTTCTGGTCTTCTGAGCTCTGACTAGAATCTTCTATACTCTACAGGCTAAGGCATTCCAGCCCTCCTTTTTTTTTTCTTCTCCTCCAGCTCTTTCTCTCAGCTGGCATGTCTGAACATTTCCAAACTCTTCCCACAAGCCAGTCCCAAAGGCTCCTGAGCCACATGGTCAGGTATAGTCATAGCAACAACCCCACTTCTGGCACCAAATTCTGTTTTAGTCTCTTTTCTCTTGTTGATGAGACAAAATATTCAATGCCCAAAATTAAGAGAGAAAAGGTTTATTCAGCTCACAGTTTATAGAGTTTTCAGTACATAATCGGCTGGTTCCCAGGACAGGGTGGCATATGGCAGAGGGGCAACTGTTCATGGCAACAGAAAACATCAAAAGCATCAAGAGGAGTGAGACAAGCCTCTTTCTGTCCATTATACTGTATCCAGTCTACGAGGATTAGGGCACTTCCAACCCAATTAGTGGACTGATCCTGCAATCACCCACTCTTAATCACAGCACCATTAATCCCAACATTGCACTATGAATCAATTGCACACTGTAGATTCAGTCACCTCTGAAAAAGCCCTATGACTGCATGAGGTTTTGAGGGGGCATCTAGGCACAAACCATAACTGTGGTCTCTTTCTTTAATGAGTTTCTGTAAATCATTTCAATGATGATTTTGACTGAAATTACTTCTTTTAAAATAAAAGAGTCTATAATATAATATGTATCATCAAAAAATGAAGGTTTGATAAACAAGATCTTTATCAGGAGCTGTGGAAATAGAAATAAGTACTCTACAATAGTATCAGACAAACTGAGTGTGGTAGTGCCTTCCTATAACCCCAGCACTCGGGAACTGAGGCAGGAGGATCACCCTGAGTTCAAGATTATCCTGGGCTATGTAGTGAGTTTAGGGTCAGCCTGAATTGCCCACTAAGACACTGTCTTTTTTTTTTTTTTTTTTTTTGGTTTTTCTCCAGTACTGGGAACCGAACTCACGACCTTGCGCTTGCCAGGCAGGCACTTTTGCCATTGAGCTAAATCCCCAGCCCCTAAGACACTGTCTTAAAAAAGCAAAACAAAGCAAAACAAAAACCCAGCAACCACAATAGTACAAGACAAAGATAATAACTTGTTTATTACTTACATAAAGGAAAATCTAGCGGAAAACCCTCTGAGAAGCTTTAAAAAGGATCTTCACTTAGTTTATTCAAAAATATATTAAGCACTATAGTGCTAAAGAAAATAATCCCAGTGCTTTCTATCTTTATGACAGCCCAGATTGAATTGGGGAGTATATCTATTTTTTTAAAAAAAGTATATTAAAAGCCAGGTATGATGGCATACTTCTGTAATCCCAGGTTGAAGTAGGATGATCTCAACCTCAAAGGTAGTCTAGGCTACACAGGAGATTCAAGTATATTAAGTTTTAAAGATTTAGACAATACTCAAAAGGATATTTTTAATATATTCAGTGGCAATAGGACAATAACTTTTATTAAACAGTTGTTGAAGTAATAATTTTCCATCCTTTTAAACTTTCATGTACATTTTATTAAATGTGGGTTGCTAATACTATAAACTGTACAACATTCTAAAATTTTAATATAAACATTTTGAAAAATGGAATATATCAAGGAATTACACAGCAAAGGAAGTCTGTTTTGAATATGTTGTTTCTTTCAGAACATCTTCACATACTGACGTGGTTAGTTACTAAAGATAAACATAAAATATTAATCAGCCACCTACAGTGTAGCTTTCTGTTTGATGCTACTGGGGATTAAATAACTGAATTATGCTTATTAAAATGCACTGTAAATTAGCAAAACCATCTTGTAAAGGCTTATAATTTTCATGGCCATACAACTTACAATAATGAAACATGCCCTTTAATTTGAACAGCCCTGAAAATTCCCTTCCATTTCACCAGAGCATTCAGACTTAAATAGGTGACACCGGTGCAAAAGTTTTCCCCAAAGGATATCTTTCCAATTAACAATGTTAGTATTATGACTATAAATGGCTAGAACAAAATAGATAAATAAATTCTGTTCCCAAAGTGTATTTTTGACTATTTTCTTGTTTGTAAAAGCAAACGTGGCTGGGGATTTAGCTCAGCGGCAAAAGCGCCTGCCTGGCAAGCGCAAGGTCGTGAGTTCGGTTCCCGGTACCGGAGAAAAACCAAAAAAAAAAAAAAAAAAAAAAAGCAAACATGATTTGTAGTAGGTGGATACCATCACAAAAAGTAGTGGAGGAAATTTGTACATCTTCCACATAAGATTTAAGCCAGTGTTTACATGTAAGTGCCATTTAATAACAGATGTGAAAAAAATGATACAGTATAGTGAGAGGGCTTTTTTTTTAAAGAATCAAGTAAAAGCTGGAGGTTGAGTGCAGTGGTAGAACTTTCACCTAGCATGGACAAGCCCCTGGATTCAATCCCCAGCACTGGAAAAAAAGAAACAAGTATAAAGTGAAAAACAATATCATTGCCCTTCTTACTGCAGAGACTGGACTTTAAGAAAACAGCAGTCTGGTTGGACATGAGAAAAACCACCAAGAACCATATATTTATTGCCCTTATAATATAATTAACACGATGTATTGGTACTTGAAATCTCATCTTGATTTGGTACTTGAAATCCATGAAATGGATTTAAATTTGTCTAGCTGTTTTCTAAAGGAGCATATTTTCATATCAATTCTGACTCAGTGTTTTCTCACTAAGTACCTACATTATACAATGCTACACATGAGTAGTATGGCATTTTATACTTTCCTGGGGATTCTGAGATGTTGATAGAGTCAAAATTCATTCTGTGTAGCCTAACAGGGTATGGACCTGAAAATAAATTGGTAGCAGGCTCTGTCCCAGTGACATAGGTGAGAACTAGCTCTATCTACACAGTTCTTGGGCCACACTAGATTCAAATTCATTGGAACAAAGGACCTACAGTGGATACTCACAAAATATTTGTTTGATAAATGACCTTGGCCTTTTAAAATTTATAGATCTTTCATTTATTTTATATCTCATACTTAAGACAATATACTTATTCATTGAATTCCCTTAAAATTTTAAGAGAGTAACTTTTATATATCCCCACGTGATGCACATATGCGCACACACACACACAGTTGAAAAGGATTCTATTTGGTAGAAATGCTCTTATACAAATGATGGTTTATACTTAGATGTAAAGTTTTTACAATGTTTAAGGAAACCAAACTTTTCTAATGTTTCAGAGTTTCAACAAACCTGCTGAGCCTCGCTCAACTACCAACCATAACCGTGGCAGCACACGTGAACAGCGGCTGGAAACTGGGACACACCTGAACTCCCCCTTCAACATCTCTTGAGAATCTACCTCATCAGATCACTTATTCTAATTCTTGATTTCTGCATTCATAAAGTATGAATAATAAAATTACTTATGTCATAAACTTGCTGTTAAATGTAAATTAAATATTGCATACAAAGGAGTGAATACATTTTTACTCATAGACAAATAGACTACTGAAAGTAGAAGGATGATCTCAAACATCTATTCTCTCTTTTGTTTAAAAATGAAAAGGAAGTAAGTCCCAGAAAGGGTAACATGAAGAAAGTCACACAATTTTTCAGTGCAAGATCCAAAATGAAAGCCTAGGCCTCAAAACATTGAGCTTGATGCTGTTTTCATAGTATCATACAAGGGTGTAAGCTAAACTAACTTTAGGATAATTAATAGTAAATTTTATGTTGTAAAACACACAAGAGGCTACATTCTGCCTGCTCTGCTTTGCCATGGACTGTTTCTCCTCTCTGACGGTTCCCTGCCGTGCTACCCTGCCTTGGAGTCAGCCAACTATGGACCGAAACCTCTACAAACTGTGAGCCAAAATAAACCTTTCTTCCTTTAAAAAAAAAATGTCACACCAGAAAATGCTATCTTCAGGCTAGCAATTCTATCAACCAAAATTTACCTTACTTTGGACTATAATGTAAGCCCTAAACAGTGACTATCTTGGCTTATTTGCTGAATTTTCTATAGATTCTTTTAAAAATGTTTTTCCCACAGGCTTTCTCATGGAAACAGAAGCTAAATACTAAACTTTGTTAATCATTTTCTCATATCTGAGGAGGAATTTTAGAACTATACGAGTAACATCAAGCTTGTTCTCTTATACCCTGAATTCTTGTGCACTATCTGCTCCTCATGAGATTGTGAGCCACTGGGAGTAATCTGGGATGGGTAAAGCACTCAGAGAAGTATGGATTGAGACTCTGGGAGCAAAGACTGGTACCTGTGTCCCTTCATTTCTTTTTCCTTCATATCAAGATTCTCTTTATTTAACTGATTTCACAGAGCATCTTGTTCTGTTGGTTTGAGAAGCATTTGTTCATGTATTTTAATTTTTAACACATTTATTAGTCAGTTTTCCATTACTATAATGAAATACATTCAGCAACTGACTTGTACAGAGAAGAGGTTTATTTTGGCTCATGGTTCTGGACATTGCAGAAATTCAGTAGCTTCCTTCTTTGGGTATCCTATCATAGAGGGAGTGTGTGGTGAGGCAAACTATTCACTGTGTGTGCTAGAAAGCCAAGAGAAAACAGGGACACACCAGAGATGCACCAGCTTCTTCGAGGACATACCCCAGATGACTTGAGGGGTTCTTAGAGATAAACAGCACCTTCAGTAGCGCCACCCCAGGACGAAAGCCTTTAACATACAGATCTGCAAGGGACATTCAACATTCAAACTATAACAACATTTTATTATGGAAATTTTCAAACATCACAAAAATTACAGTATACAGTATAATGAATAATAACATCATTCCCCATTTTCTAGCCTTACCCTCCCCTGCTCCTTTTGCCCTCTTCTGGATTTTAAAAACAAATATAAATCATCATATTTAGTCCACAAATTTTTTAGTATAAAGATAGATAGACATAGATAGATGAACATATGTAGATATGGTATATAAATAGATAAACACAGATAGATAAATACTTTTTGTTGACGTGCCAGGGATCTAAGCAAGGACCTAAGCATGATGACATGCACTTTACCATTAATCTGTACCTTCAGCCCTTAAACATGTATTTTAAAATAGTTTCCAGTACCTTGACTTAGTACAGTTGTCTTACATGTTGCATAAGTTCTTTGGCCTATTAGTCTGTTTTTTAATTGGTATATATGATAATTCATTTTATGAGGTCTTATAAGATAAATGAATCTAATGCTGGAAAAATTAAAAAAAAAAAAAAAAAAAACAAGAGAGGGAAGTGGGGGAACGAATTGATTTTTTTTTTGTTTGTTTGTTTGGTACCGGGAATCAAACTCTGGACCTTGTGCTTGCCAGGCAGGCACATATGCCACTGAGCTATATCCCCAGCCCAAGGGGGAATGAATTGAGATGTGTTATTTATATGTACCAATTCCCTGAAGTAAATGCAATCATTATGTACTACAAACATGTACTAGTAAAAGTCAGAGAAAAGAAAGAAAAAAATGGAAATGTAGGGGTTGGGGATTTAGTTCAGCAGTACAGCACCAACCTGGCTGGCGTGAGTTCGATTCCTGGTATTGGAAAAAAAAAAAAAAAAAGGAAATGTAAAATGGTAAATTTTTTTAAAGTGCTAAAAATAAATAAATAAAAATAGGTTTGTTTGAATAAAAACCCAAACAAGGTTTTAAAACTATGTTTAGTTGACATCTCCTAAGTCTCTTTAAATATTTGTTCTTCCCTGAATGCATTTTTTTCCTATGCAATTTGTTGAAAATTTTACTATTTTGTCTCTTAGGATTTTCTTTATTTGGCAGCTTGCATACTCAGCATATCATTTAATATGTTCTCCTATCATTCGTACTTCTATTAAACTAGTAAATCAAGATGCTTAATTATGTTGGTTCAGGTTCAATTTTCAAGAACTAATACTTCATGGGAGGTACTTAATATCTGCTGGCTTTACTATGTTTAGTGATAAGATTTAAATGTGAGCTAGGCAATGCAGTACATGACTATAATGCTAGTTACCTGGGAAACTGAGGCAGGAAGATTGAAAGTTGGAGGTCAGCCTCTGCAATTTAATGAGATGCTGTTTCAAAACAAAAATATAAAAAGGTTAGGGATATAGCTTAGCACCACCTGGGTTCTATTCCTGTTTCCACCAATGAAAAAAAATTCATCTCTAAAGTCAAGTGCTATCAGCCTGTTCATTCTTTATAAAGTTTTCTCCTCAACTTTTAGCTGTTTTTAAGGGACTTTGATAATTGATCCATTACTTTAATAAAGGTTATAAAATGAGCATTCTCTAATTCTGTCATTCCTTATGCACTTATAAGCTAGAATTCTATTAAAAGGAAGGAATTCTGATCATTAACTCTTTGATTATAGCTAGAGAAACTCAATATGGGGAAGGGAAGTTAGGTGCCGTTTTCTCTTGTATAAAGTTTAATTTTCAATTAATTTTAGAAGCACCATTATAAACCCATGAATTTTTATTTTACATATCTGATATATTGCAGTCCACTATACTCATTCTTTCTCTTGCTGAAATTATCCCATTTTTAGCCAAGAAGAGTTCTAAAGTCGGCAGCCGTGTTTTTTAGACACAACCTGAGTCTGGCAGCCTCCTTACTTTCTGGCATAATCAGATGATTCAGAACCATGTTATACATCGTGTGTGCCACAGCCTTGGTGTGCCAAATCCTGTTTACGGATCTCCCTGGATTTGCCTGGCCATAACCTTTTGCTCAGTGCTGTTGAAGACCACTAAGAAGGCCAGATGACACCAATGACAGTCACAGAGAGGTCTGGGTAGAAAGGGTTCATTGAGAAGGCTCATTAAGAAGGTTCATCAGCACCTTTGAGATGGAACCCAATTGTTTGCTGTCGCTCACTCCTACTCGGCTAGCCAGCCTGGTTGCAGCAGCTGACTCCAGTCCTCTGTGTGGCTCATGGCATCACACACAGCATCTCACCACACTGTGTGTTCTGTCCTCACACCTAGAGTGCTTAGGTCACCTCTAGGTTGGACCTGCCCACCTCGCTCGCCCTTGGGCACCCAAGCTGCAGAGAAGGTAACCACAGCAGCACCTGCTCCCCAATCTGCCTGGAGTATACCAGTATACTACATCTCTCTATGGTTTGTGTTTCCTCAATGGCCTCAGGAAAAGAACCAGGAAGTAAGGCAAACTTTTACCTTAAAAGTAAGGACCGGAGAAAAAGTTGGCAAATTCTTTACCCTTCCCTCTTTGTGATATTGCTCCAAGATGCAATGCACTGCAGTGCACTGTTCCAGAGATTTCCCAGATGATAGCTCAGGCAAGCAGGCAGCTGGTGATATTCTCTAGAAGACTGCAGCTGGTTGGTGATACATTGCTTTCTATTTGTTCCCTCCCTCCCTCTTTTTCCCTGTGGTTGCACTGTATACACACACAGCAATAAAATGTGTGTAGGATTTAATGAGAAAAATGTTACAATTTCTTTTTTAAGTGTTTTTGTTACCATTTCAGTTTGAAGGGCACCAGCTGACATAACAATGCTCTCCTAAGCTTCGCATCTTCATAACTACACCTTGAGTAGAAGAGGTATGGTGCACACTTGTGATAGAAGGCTTATACATCCAGCAAAAGAAACACTCTTAGCATAGCTACAAGAAAATCATCTACATATGCCAACTTTTAAATGAAACTCAAAATCCAAGGCTCAGTAGGGTAGCCATAATTGGGCAAGTCAGGGAGAAGAACTCTCTGATGGTAATTTGGTGATCAGTGATTTGGTGATTTGATGATTGGTGATTGTGCTACTTGGGATTAACAATAACTATAGGAAGTTCTTTCTTTTTTTTTTTTTTTTTTTTTGGTTTTCTTCTGGTACCGGGAATCGAACTCATGACCTTGCACTTGCCAGGCAGGTGCTGTGCCACTGACCTAAATCCCCAGCCCCTTGTTCTTTTTTTTGTTTGTTTGTTTGTTTTCTGGTACCGGGAATTGAACTCACTATAGGAAATTCTTTCAAAATAAAGACTTTGCTCTGTATTTGGGGAATTCAGATTGAGTGGGATTTGGGTGGAGACTGGAAAATGGTACTTCTCTAAAGCTCTCTAAACTAATCTTACATACTCTCAGGTTTCACAAGCCACAGTCAGTACCCACGTCCTCTTCCTAAAGACAAGGGAGAGAAGCAGATGAAATTTTGAGATAATCACACTTTACCACAGCCATTTTCTTGGCTTCACTTAAAAGAGAAAAACAGTGAAGGGAAATTGTGCTTCACGTGTCAGCTCCCAAAAACCCCCTCCAAGGAATTTTACTGAAAACAAATTAGGTTTTCCAAGCATGTAAGTGAGTCTAACTAACAGTCAAGAAAAAGGAAATAACTAGTACTGAATGCTAATTGTCACCACACAACTTGGTATTTGAGTCACATTTGACACAAATATAAATCCAGGCTGCAAATATTTTTAACCTCTTCTTTCTATAGTTTTGTACTTTATAAGCTGTAAGACTCTCAAAATCTCAACCTTTCTCCTCTGCCCATACCTAAAGCTACTGGACCCAAAAATTGTCAGCAAAGCACGACTGCAGGAAGATCTTTCCTTTCAAAGTTTTTTATTTTGCTATGTGTCACCTCAACCCTATGGAGCAGCATTCCAACAAGAACGTGCATGCATCTGCGCACTAGCTTGGTCAGCTGTCAACAGCTCTTCCTTCTTTTATAAGAAACAAAACTTCACAGATGTAGGAAAAGCTCTGCTGCCCACTCCTCATTCTTCTCAACTCCTTCTGAGATGTAGTCATTTTTATGAATTTAGAATTTATTATACTTCTCATGTTTTAATAATTTCACTACATATGTATCCAAAAGAAATGTAGAACAATAATTGACATTTTCTAAAATTTATACAAATTATATTATATTGGTGGCCTTCTACATGAGTGTTTTGTTTCCTTCAACATTGTACGATTTATATATTGGTACATAATGATCTTTGTTCATTTATTTAACCACAACATTTTATTCCATTGTATGAATATTCCACAGCATATTTATTCATTTTTTTAAACAGCTATTAAGTAATTTCCAAATTACTGATTTTTTTGTCTTTTAGAGACAGGGTTTCACTATGCAGTTCAGGCTGGCCTTGAATTTGCAGCAGTTCTCCTGTGTCAGCCTCTCAAGTGCTGAGATTACAGGCATGTGCCACCACACCCAACCCAAATGTTACTGTTTATGCATATTGTAATCAACTCATATGTGTTAATCAGCCTACATCTCTTATAACACAGAATATCTGTTTTTCCCTCATTGGAACAGTGATGAGAAAATAGCTGTACTTTAAGATTGGGCTATGAAGGAATATAGAAAAGAAAGACAAAAACAGGGATTTCTAAGTGCCCTGTGAAGACTGTACATTATACTTCCCACCCACAAGGCCTTGTGCAGGTCAGGCAAGTGCTCTACCACTGAACTACAGCCCTGGCCCTCTACGTTCCCTTTCCTGCTCTTTAAGTCAGAACTAGAGTGTTTCACTGGAGTTCCTTCTATCCTTATTTTTGGACTGGCCAGGGACAGCAGAGGAAGAAGATTAAAAGGAAAGAAAGAAAAAGTGGAGAGGCAAATTAGCAGTTCAGTTCAGTGTTGCTTTAATTCTCATCTGTGAATGAGATGGTTACCAAAGTATTTACTTTTCAGAGTCCTCAAGGAGATGCTTCATGCATTGTCTTTTATGGCTACAGTTCAGTGGCAGAGACAGGATGTAGTGTACCTGTTCCATTGCACTTGGAACCAGAATCTTCTCCGTACATCCTAAAAACTTATTTTATTAACTGTATTATATAGAGAAAATAATAACTCTACAACTATTTCGATACTTTTGAGGCTTGCTTTGGCCTAGTAAGCATCACTTACTATGAATATTCGTACATTGCAAATATGCTTATTACACTTCTTTCTCTCACTCCTTCCAGCAGTGTGCTAACACAAGCAACTATGAGCTTATCAAAGCAAACTGTGCAACTTTTCCAACTCACTGCTCAATGACGTGGTGATGATAGTTTGAACTCTGCCATGGTGGGAATAGTGACACTAGGATGCTAGCACTTTCCTTGTTCCTCGCCCACATCCCCGAGAGCTGCCTCTAAAGCATTCCACACTCTCCTGCCTCTACAAAGTACCTCCTCTCCTACCCCACCCAAGTCATGAGAATTTCTCAATAATTATGTATTAATTAGGGTTCTCCAGACGGACAGAACCAATAGGAAATACACAGATACAGATATATAAGAGGGAGTGTATTGGAGGAATTAGCTCGCTCAAGGAAGGAGACCACAAAGTCTCGCGAGAGGCTGTCTGCAAGCTGGAGAATCAGAGAAAGTAGAAGTTCAGCCCAAGTTGGAAGGCCGTGAAAAACCACGGCTGCTGACTTATCTTCGTCCTCCTCTTCTTCCTCCCCCCTACCTCCTCCTCCTCCTCCTTTTCTTCTCCTTGGTTTTTTAAAACAACCTTTTCTCTTCTTTTTCCTGTTTACTGGTGCATATTAGTGTGATACCGAATAATGAGATTGGTATATTGGTACATGTATACAGCATATTTCGATTAATTTAATTCCCATCACTCTCTTCTTCCTCCCCTCCCGTTCCTCCTCTCCAAATGTCTACCTTCTAATTTCCTGTCATTTCTCATTTATTTATTTCTTTGCAAATTTATTTTTAGATTTGTTGTAAAAGAAAAAACATTCAATATTTAAATTTCTCACTGTCTTATTTCACTAAACATGTTAATTTCCAGTTCCACCCATTTTCCTACAGATGACATGATGTCGTTCTGTATGGTTGGAAAATATATATATATATATATAATCTTTTTAGTCTATTCATATGTTGATGAGCATCTAAGCTGTTTCCAGCTTAGTCATTGTGAATTGTACTTCTATAAACATGCATATGCATGTACCTCTGTAATATGTAGTTTTTCTTTGGGGAATATATCCAGTAGTGATATAGCTGGAATACATATATACACTTTAAACAGTGTAAGTATGTTTAGTTTTTTAAGAAACTTCTATATTGATTTCCATGGTGGTTGTATTAGTTTCATTCACATTAGCAGTGTAGGAAGGTTCCTTTTGCTCCGCATCCTTGCAGCATTCATTGCTTTTTGTATTCTTGATGATAATTATTCTGACTGGTTTAAGATGGAATCTCAATGCAATTTTGATTTGCATTTCTCCAGTGGCTAACGATGTTGAGTATTTTTCATATTCTGATTGACCATTTATATATCTTCTTTTGAAAAGTCTCTGTTCAATCCATTTGTCCTTTTATTGATTAGACTTTTTAAATGTAAACTTAAAAAAAATTCTTTAAATACCTAGATATTAATCCTCCATTAGAAGAGTAGCTAGCAAAGACTTTCTCCCATTTTGTAAGTTGTTTCTTTTCTTTTGTTTGTTATTTCCTTTACTGTGTAGAAGCACTTTAATCTGAGGTAGTCCCATATATTTATTCCTGATATTCTTTCTTGTCCTAGTGTTAGGGACTTATTCAAGAAGTGAGCTGATGCCTATGGCTTCATGTGCTTTCCTTTTATTTTCTTCAAGAACTTTTAGGGGCTGGGGATTTAGCTCAGCGGCACAGCACCTGCCTGGCAAGCGTGACGCCGTGAGTTCGATTTCCGGTACCAGAAAAAAAAAAATAAATAAATAAATAAACTTTAAAGTTTCTCAGTCTTATACCTAAGTCTTTGATTCAGACTTGATTTCAGGGCAAGGAAAGAAGTAAGGATAATTTTCTGCATGTGAAAATCCATTTAAAATACAGCACCATTTATTAAAGTGGCTGTCTTTTTTCCAGTGTATGCTGTTAGCCCCTTTGTCAAAAATCAGATGGCTATAGGTTTTGGGATTGTTTCTGTGTCTTTTGTTCTATTCCATTAATCTACATGTCCGTTTTTGTGCCAGTTCCATATTGTTTTGTTACTATGGCTTTGTATTATAATTTGAAATTGAGTATTGCGATGCCCCCAGTATTATCCTTTTTGTTCAAGATTGCTTTGGCTGATGTGGGTCTTTTCTGCTTTCACGTGGATTTCCTCTGCCTTATTGTCTATCCAGGGACCCACATGATTAGGTGATGGCAGCACACACTGAGGACAGATCTTCTCATATGCTACTCTTCTCTGAAAACATCAGCACAGACACACCCAGAAACAATGCCTTGTCAGTCATCTAGGGATTCCTCAGTCCAGTCAAGTTGGCATCTAAAATTAACCATCACAGGTTTTATGTTTAACTGTGATGGGGGGAGGGGAAAGAAAGGAAGAGAAAAAAAATACATGTGTACACATGATAGTTAAGATAGTTATACAGCTAGTTTCTCCTAGTTCATTGAAAAGAAAGTTTTGTGCTAATATTGTTTGGACCAGATTTCATGTCTATATATCTTATACTCTGAATAACTACTACGAAGATAACAATATGTAATGCATTAATTTTGTTACTCTTCTACTAGCCTGTTCTAAAACTCTATTTTATTGTTCTTTTTCTCTCTTTAAAAAAAACACAAGTTATGTGTTTAAAATCACACATGTAGGACACAGGCCTTTGGTAGGATTTAAATGGTCAAATCCCTGTTCCCCCTAATTCAGAAATTCTGTTGTGCCTTCTTCATCCATTTCTACAAGCCCTTAGGTGGTTCTAATGCCTGATAAAGTTTGAGAGCCAGCATAAAAGAATAAAGGATTAATAGCAATTAACATAATAAGACAAGTAAATTGAGGATATATATTCTCTTTAATACCCTTCAAGTAGGTAAATGGATAGACATTAAACAGTAGGATTCTTTTTACAGTGCATTTCTACACTACAGTATAAAGTATCTAAAAACTGTATAAACTACTAAACCTAAAAAAAGTGAGAGGTACTAATTATTGACATATTTGAAAATAATTTTGATTGATGTGATGACTGGGTGTATTGCTATTGATTTATAGGAAGATTCCACTTTGATTTATGTTTTTGTTTTATTACTACTGACCTTTGAGTGATCCTATTTTGTGAGAAAGTTCTTTGGATCACAGTACTACAATATTGGTCTCTAAATGAACACTTCTACTGGAGTTCATTTTCTGGCTAATTTGCATCCAAATGCCTCTATCTGAAACACTGATAACAGGGCTAGAGATAGTTTAAAGACCCACATCTATGGAAGAAAGCTTATTAGAGTCCCTTCAGCTTTAGGAGTTGTATTCTGCTAAAGAATCAAATTTCCTACCTAACCATTTTCTAATCTATGTGTTTTAAAGATACAAAACATACTCTTAGGTTATTGCTCAAATAAATAGAATGTAAATGCATTTAGCAATAGTTAATAGATGACAATTATATAAAGAATGGAGAAAGTTGAATTCTTTGGTATTTCATAATTTTCTAGGAGTTTACACATGGTATTTTAATAATCTATTAGGTAAATACAGTAAGTCCCTAACTTATGAATGAGTTTCTGCTCCAGGAAGATATTCATAAATCAGCTTGTTTTGTCATCCAACAAAGTGAGTCTTGTACAATACACTTCTGAATATTATACAGTACGCCAAAATTTACAATTCAAGTGTTTGTAAGTCAGACACTTCTTGTATTATTCTCTACATTCTTAGATTTTAAAAAAACTAATGTTCAGAACTGTTAAGTACCCATCCTATGTCATAAATATCAGCCTAACCTGGGTCTGCCTGACTGCAAGGTCCACATTCTTGCCTCTATCATTTGTGTATTGTCCTTCGGAGAAAGTCATCCTATAAAGAAAATCTTTCCATATGTTAAAAGTACAATATGAGTTCACCCAAGCAAGGATCAGCTCTGAGCCTGAAAAAGAGTAAATTGGAAGGCAATTTCATGACATGCATAAAAACATTCACTATAAATGATTCAGGTTTTTAAAAAATAGGCATTTCAGATTAGCTCTCTACGTTTGGCTGCATAATCTTGTCCAAAAATGAAGTAGCGCAGCTTGCCAAGGTAATGATCGCAGTGGCTCAGTTAGTTTTGAGAATGCTGCTTAATGAACATAGCAAATACCCACAGCCACTGCTCTGGACTCCAGGTCTGCCTTGTTCCTTCTCAGGAAGCACCAGGCTCAGAGTCACCATGTTCTTTGTGCACAGCCTGTGGGGACAGCACACACGAAAGAGACACTCACTAGTCTACATGCTCCAATGCCACAGTGCAACTTTGGCTTCATTTTGAAATGTTCCTATGGCCACTCATGATAAACTGTATAGAATAAAACTTTACAATAAAACACAATACCAACTAGAGGTTTTATCAATTTCAAAAGAATATTGAACTTAACAAAGAGTCTAGCACATCCTAAAGATGTTCAGAAATGACATTACTTGAATTGGTAGGCTGAAATCCACCAGAAATTTACCCTGTGTAACAGCATCCCCTGCTACAGTTAAAACACACATTAACCAAAACCACTGTTTGAAAATAACAAGAAATATCTGTACCTGAAGGGAATCTAGAATATCCCCACAGTTAAACATGTGCAAAATACATATGGACAGCCTAAAGTCATATTACATAAATTTCTACTTCAATAGTGCATCTCAGAGCTTGAAGATTTCTGCAAAATGGATATTGTATGGTGTGTGTGTGTGCGTGTATGTGTGTGTGTGTTTCAGTATCTACAGTGTAGAGCATGCTCTCATCATTGCCTCTCCACAATGAAAATAAGTAGACCAGAGATGGCAAACAAGTTCAAAACAGAAAGAGCAAAACAAGACCAGAGGTCAGCCAGTTACTGAAAGCTTCTGCAGCCAGAGTTCTCAGCTCCTTTCCAGAACTTTCATTTCACATCCAAGCAGTATGCTGTCAGGGCATCAGTGCCAAATGAAGTACATGTAAACGCGTTTTATGGCTGACTATTTAATCAAAATGTACTTTACCTCAGAGAGTCTTTAAGAGACATGATTAAAGAGGCTTTCCAAAAAGAAAAAAAAAGTCCAGTCATTTTAAAAGTGAAGAAATAGTAACTTTTTTAAGCTAACACTTGAGCAATGAGATTGTAATAAGTCCTCTGCACCTACACAGGCACTATGCCAGTTGCAGTAGATTGTAAAAACCAAACCCCAAGAAGGCTTTTATTTCTGGGAGCCAACAGGAGTGGTGGCAGCAATTCTGGAATATTATGCTATAAATAATTTAAGAGATTCCAACAAAACTATATTTTTTCATAGGATCTTCAGCCATATTCTGGGATGTATAGGACTTCTAGGACCTGTATGAGAGCTCTTGCGACGGCTCCCAAGTGTGTGATGTCACCCACTGACTTTTTTGCTTATCACTTCTCCACATAGCACTGAAAAGGCTGAGTGGTGACATATCTTGCAATTCCAGTACTTAAGAGGCTGAGGAAGAGGGATCACAAGTTTGAGGCGTCTATACAGTAAGACCCCCATTTCAAAAATATAAATGAATGAATGAAGGAAGGAAGGAAGGAATGCACTGAAAGGCTGTAGGAGTAGCTCGGATTCACCTGAAGCATCCCTTTGTGTGGTAAATCCCATTTGGGCATGGTGGTACATATCTGTGATACCAGAACACAGGAAACTGAGGCATATGCTGCATAGTGAGACCCTATTCCTATTCCCCCCCAAAAAAAAGAAGAGAAAAGAAATAAATTCTACAGGAGGAAATAGCATTCCCTCCTTAATTGTCACAGTGTTAAGTGTTGGACAATGGCTAATCAACAAAAGCTACATCATGACCTCTTAATTCCTTAACAAGCTACCAAATTATGTCTTAAACTTGAGCCATTAGACCATGACCTACTTTTGTTCTGTTGTTGCAATTTGAGAAATTATCATGCACTGAACTTGTTTTAGGCTTTGTGTTTCCCTTTCCTCACTACCAAATTTTAAGAGGGTATGGGCTGACTATGGAATTAAATGATGATCCCATTAACACGATTCTCTTCAACAGGATCTCACAGTTCATTAATCTCCAATAAGTAATCTATTTAGGACATTGTTGAAATAGCCTGAGTCACTTAACATGATGGTATAATGCTCCCCTGAGACTCACCCCATCTTAAGTTTGTCTAGAGGAAATCATTTCCCCTTGTCTTTAAGTTTCCCTCCTAATTTCTTCCACTTTCTACTGTATTGGAACAGTCCATAAATCTCAGTATCTGTGACACAGATAGTGATATTTCTCAGCATTATATCAAAACCCGAGACAAGAATTGCTAAATGTAAACCAGAATGGCAGGTCCCTAATACTTTAAAAAGTACCCTTCTGTACTCTGCTCAGTTCTGTGGAGACTGACCTATGTGGACTTTATCATGGGTTTCCAGGCTCTTTAGCTTAGATGAGGATTTCAAATAGGAGTTGGGGAAAAGTTATTACTTTCCCTGTGAAGTTACCTTGGACTGGATGAGTCCTTTATGGCATGTCACTGTGGTAACAAGGTACTCGAATTAACTCATTTTCTCCCTGGGTTCTATAATCTATCCCTTCCTTCCTCCCTTGTTGAGTGCTCAGCTGCTACTTGTGATGGGGAGCTGCGCTGTTCCTGGAGATCCTCACCCTATGGTTCTCCTTAAAGCTATGAGAATCACCTGAAGGGCTTATTAAAGCAGACTGCTTGCCCCATTCCCAGAGTTTGGGTTCCATAGTTCCTGGGTGGGGCTTGCACATTTGCATGTATACCAAGTCCTCAGGATGTGCTGATGATGCTGATCTGAGACTGCTTTTGAGAATCCCCGATGTATACAGACCCTGATGTATACAGACATCTTTGTCTACAAGGAATATAGTCAAGTAATGGAGACTACTCCTCCACTTGTCAATGGCTGGTTTGAGAGAGATAATTAATAGGCCTGCTTGTGTCAGGTGGGATCCCAACTGGGATCAGATGGCACATTTCAAATAGGATCAGTCTCTACAGCGGTGCAGCTCCTGCATGGCAAGCACAAGGCCCTGAGTTCAATTTCAGGTACAGCCAGTCAAAGATGGTGCAAACCTCTCCAGGCACAGGGGTTTTGTACTAAAGACCTAAGTACCGAGGTAAGAAATTGGATTCTGCTGATCTCCTTGTGGACGTGTTTGAAATGCCTGACATGAGCTCAAATTTCAAGGTTACCTGAGCGAAAAGGCACAAGTGTGTATCTTGGCTGCACACGCTGCAATTTTGGGTTTCTCCCCAGAAGCAGTTGGTGTCTTTGCCTTCTTTATCGAGGAAGCCCATCTTGCTCAAAGTGTGACTTTCATGAGTTTAAGTATCCAGGAAAGTTTTTGTGAGGCAGCAGAATTTTATTCAAGGAGGTCTACTGTCTCACTGAAATCTATGGCCCATTTTTATACTCCCTTGCAATTCTCATTTCAACACATGTGCAGGATATTTTTTCCTTTCCATCTCTACGTGAGATAAAATCTACTTCAAATCTTTGTTAAAAGGGTATTACCCTTGTGGGGGAGGGGAGAGAAGGAAGTTAAAAGGGATTTAAAGGAAAAATAAGAATCAAAGGAAAAATAGAAATAGAGCTTTTGTTAGTGGGGAAAAGAAGGGTAGAGCAGGGAGAGGGGACGCAGACAAAAAAAGAATTAAGACATGTTATGAACATATACAAATCCCCATGATGAATGTGATCTTTATGTACTGCAAACGTACTAATAAAAAGATAAAAGAGTATTAAACTGACACATTTATAGTTGTCAGATTACAGGTGATCTCTATGTGGCCTTATCTAATTTTCCAACATTCCCTTTTTTTGTTACTTTTTGCCTTGTTTTGGTATTAAATATTTTAATAGTAATATATTAAAAGAAGCTTATTCAACATATTTTAAATTTATATTAAAAGAAACTTATTCCACATATTTTAAATTAGAAATTCAAATGAATACAATTGATTAGGAAGCCATTTCTCATCTCAGGATTAGAATGAGTCATTCTCACTTCATGCACCAGTCTTCTCTTCAGTAATCACTATCCTTCTAAAAATGAATATCCAGTATCTGGTGTATATTTCCCTAAGCAATATTGTTTAGCTTTCCAGATTTTGAGCAAATTTCCCACAATTTGCGTTTCTTACTCTATGATACATTTTTAAGGATAATTCATACTGTTATAGGTAATAATAGTATATTCTAGGTATAAATTTCATGGTGTGAAAGTGACATAATTTACATGTCTATTCTCCTGTATTTTGCTATGAGTTTACTCATAGAAATTCCTGGTACACATGTTGTATTGTTCTTCCTTCATGTAGTAAACCTAGTATTAGATTGCTAGATCATATTGTACGTCAAATTCCTGTTTACCATGTAATACCAAATTGTTTTCCAAAGTAGTTGCACCAGTTTGCAATTCTACCGGCACTACAGAAGTGTCCCTATTGATCCTGAAATGATCCAATATGTGCATTTTTGCTAACATTGTTTGAGTAAAAACAATGGCTTCATAGATTTGCCATAACACATTACCTAAACTGGGTACCTTAAAACAACAAAATTTTATATTCTCACAGGTCTAGAGGCAAGGCATCCAAAGTCAAGGAGTTGGCAGGGTTGTGCCCCCACTGATGGCTTTCCAGAAGCCTCCTTCCTTACTTCTTCCAACTTCTGATCCTCAAGGCATTCTCAAGGTATTGCATAACCCAATCTTTGCCACTGCCTTCAGGTGGCCTTTTCCTCTGTGTCTCTCCTCATGTGTCTCTCCTCTAAATGTCTTATATAAGGACACTTGGTCCTGGATTTAAAATTTACCTAGATAATACAGAATGATTCTTAATTTCATTACATCTACAAAGATCCCTTTTGCAAACAGTCTTATTGACCACTGATAGGTGCTTAGAATTAGGACATGGACCTATATTCAGAAGCTGCCATCCAACCCTCTATCTGTATAATCACCATTCATATTCCCTCTTTTTGAACTATGGGTTCATAATTTCCCCCCAGTTTTCAACTGAATCCTTGCCTGTTTTCTTATTGAATTATAAGACTTCTTTATACTGAAAACATAATTTTTAAAGTCAGATTTATTAAATTAGTATTCTCCCAGCCTGTATATTTTCATTGTAATGGTATCTTTTGATAAACAGATGTTCATTTTCATGGAGCCGAATTTGTCAATCTCTTTTTTTATGTTTAGAACATTTTATGTCTTACATGGTGAATGCTTTCATAGGCCCAAATATATTCTTTTCTTATATTTTCTTCTAACTACTTTATTGGCGGGCGTGGTGGTACATACCTGTAATCCCAGCACTTGGGAGGCTGAGGCAGGAGGATCATTGCAAGTTCGAGACCAGCCTGGGCTGCAAAGTGAGCTCAAGGCCAGCCTGAACTGCATAGAGAAACCCTGTCTCAAAAAGACAAAAAAAAAAAAAAAAAAAAAAATTTAGCAATTGAATTCTTAGCAGGTCTCTTTACCTTTTGTCATGGTTTGTATCTACATGTCCCCTCAAAGCCTCATGCAGTCATATGTGGGCTTCTAAAGTTTTTGATTGATCTATGGTGAGTGCTACGCCTGCTCTGGAGCAGATAGTTTGCATACAATCTAAGGGAGGGAAAGAGGCTTGCTTTCCTCACCACTCCTCCCTTTTCACTCTTGTTGCTATTGATGTTTTCTGCCTCCACAAACTGTTGCCCTCTGCCATGTGCAACCCTGCCTTGGAGCCAGCTGAGTACGGACTGAGCCCTCCACAAACTGTGAGCAAAAGAAACCTTTCCTTCCTTAATTTTGGGTGTCAGGTATTTTGTCCCAGCAATAAGAGAAAGTAACCACAGCACCTTTTAATGCATCAAGCGAAAATTTTTCATGTAGTTTGGGTAAAGGTGCAATTTTCCTTTATCCCACAAATGGGACTAACCTGTTCTTCTTCCTATCCTTGTCCTGTCAGTGTCTGCACCCGCTGCAGTTATCTTACAATAATGTGATTGCAAGTTTGAGGATGAAAACTATGATCTAACCTGACAAAAGGATTTAAGGATATAGCCATAGTGAAGTGACAATTAGCTTTATTACAGTCATTTAAAAATACATCATTTAGAAATAATAAGAAAATGCAGATTAACCTACTTATTCTGCTAATCGCACCAAATACATGATACCGCCCTAATATACAACTTTATATACAATGAAGTCTATCTTTGGTAGGTTACATTGTAATCACAAGTACATCAGTGCAATCCTTTTGAATTTTGTGTTGCATTCTTACCAAATGACATCACTGAGTAAAGTGGTACCAAGAAACACTCAGGCTTTAATTCTGCCTCATCCAGTAGGTAGTTGAATTTAGCAGTGCCCTGTGTGGTTAAGGAAACTGTGGACACACTTGGTTCATTGCGGGTATCTTAATCAACCATGCAAATGAAAGCGCTGGGTGAGTCAGTCAATTGAATCCACAATTTTATGTCTGACAAAGTGCACATGTATACACAAAAAGAAACCCATTTGAGGTCCCAGAAAACCTGGTTTTATAAATTGCATTGTTCTTTTTTTACACAAAGAAGGAAATAATTGCTTAACTCAATCCATCATCTCTGGGCCTCATAAATAACACAGGTCCTCTTTTAGGAAAATCACAGCTGAAGAAGAAGACATGCCCATGATTTTTATGCACTGTGTTCTCTGTGACTTAGTTTTGCAAGAGTCAGTTTTGGTTTAGAAAGTCTCTAGATTTACACTGCCCAAAATAGTAGCCATTTAGTTACCTGTAAGTATTTAAATTTAAATGCATTAAAATTAAATAAAATTAAAAAATTTAGTTCCTGATTTTGAATGAGCCACATGTGGAGCCCTCAGTACCGCCGCGCAGACCAGCACAGATGGAACATTTCCATCACAGTACAAAGTTCTGCACAACAGTGGGGTGCTAGGTATTTTCTTCTGGGCTGCTCACGTGGTTCTGATGTTCATACAGTCTTTTGTGGTTTGCCGCGTATTTCCTAACCATGCTCTTAACAATCCCTCACAATGTTATTGGTAGGAAGCCATGGTTCTACTTTTTTTTTTTGGTGGTACCAAGGATGGAACCCAGGGCCCTCACACTGAGCAACATCCCCAGTTCTTCTGATGTTTCTTTGGAGATAAAGTTTCTCTAACTTGCCCAGATTGGCCCCATATTTGAGATGCTCCTGCTTCAGCCTCCCCAGTGGCTAGGATTAGTCAGTCATGTGTCAGCTGCTAGATTTCTTTGTTGAGTAATAACTCCCCCTATAGAATTTAGCAGTTTAAAACAACAAACAACTATTATTTTGCATAGTTTCTCCGAAAGTCAAGGGTGTAGGAGCAACTTAGATGGGCGACCTGGCTCAGGATGCCTCATTCGGTTGCAATCAGAGAGTATCTGCTGGAACTCTAGTTTTCTGGAGGGATGACTGTGCCCGGGGGATCCATTTTCAACCTTCTTGTATAGCTGGGAAGCTTTAAGCTAGGCACAGTTCTGTATGCCTGTAATCCAACTACTCAGGAGTCTGAGATAGAAGGACTACAAGTTCAAGTCGAGCTTGGGCAACTCATCAAGACCCTGTTTCAAAATAAAACATCAAGAGGGGTGGGGCTATAACTCAACGATAGAAAGCCCCTGAAAAATAAAATAAAAAGACTTCAGTTCTATACCATGTGGACTTCTGGCTTGTCCCAGAGTGAATAATGAAGGAGATAGTGATTGAGAGGGAGAAGGTTGGCCTGGGGATATAGCTCAGTGGCACAACCACCAGCCTAGGAAGCGCAAGATCCTGAGTTCAATTCCCAGTACCAATAAAAAAAAAAAGAGAGGGAGAAGAAGAGAGAATTTTTCCAAACATCAGGAGTGACTTACCATCTCTTCTGGATTACTCTATTGTTACAAAGTCTTTCGTTGTTAAAATAGGGGAGGAAGCCACACAAAAGTGTAACTACCAGGAAATTAGGATCATTGGAGTCCATCTTGGAGTTCAGCTGATCCTACCTTAGTTAATCACATTCCCCCTTAAGATGTTAAGGAACTTGCCAACTACCAGGAAATTAGGATCATTGGAGTCCATGTTGGAGTTCAGCTGATCCTACCTTAGTTAATCACATTCCCCCTTAAGATGTTAAGGAACTTGCCAACAGCCGGGAAACATCAGTGGCAAGACACACAACACCTGTTTCCCACAGTTCTCTGTCTTTACCCATCCAGGCGCAACCCCAACCTCCTCAAGGAATTTGGCCTTTCTACAAACCAGTGACACGGTCTCACAATGTCAACATTGTGAATATGACAGATAATATGTGGTAGAAGCTTGATTTGTAGCAAATGTTCCTTTTCTTTTCTTTGCTTTTTAAGAAAGAAAAGATTATAGGAGAGTAGAAAGACTAGAAGAAACTGTCTCACCCAAACTCCAGGCAAGCTCTGCAAGGCGCTCTAGCTCTTATCCTTTTGGATCGGTCCTCATCCCACTGCACTGCCTAGTTACAGCAAGAATAGTGCTCAGTTTCTTTAGCCAGAACCCCTCCCCTGAAAATACTCAGTCAGATTTCCTTATTTTTCTCCATTTCCTAGGTCATATCTGATGGCGTGGCCTGCCTTCAACAAGGATCTTGTGGGTGAGTTGAGCCATAACCACCTCTCATTCTTGATGTCCATGCTTGCAATTTTCTACCTGCTTATCCAACACTACTTCTTGGTTATTAAGTCCCATTCTCTCCTCTCTTCTGCAAAACTTTTGCAGGAGCCCATCCAGCTATCTCAGCATTTCATTTTCCTGAATGAAGCCTTGCCATTTTAACAAGAGGGGAATAAGTTTTTCTTTAATACTATTCTGGAATGAACATCAAGTGGAGAGGGAAAATTACTAATTTGTTGTGTTTCACATACTTACCCACTCCGAAAAGGAAAGTTTCATAAATTATTATATAGAAAAGGGTAGGGCACGGGATCTGTTGAAATGTTTCCTTCCTAAACACACAAAACCACAGAGCCCACTTTAAAGAGAATTATCTTCAACCACAGCATATTTTAGTTTTTTAAAAATAATTTTGTTTTAAATAAATAGACAAAAATGGACAAAGTGGGCCATAGTGAGCATTAGCTGATTTTATTTTTTGGCTTGGCATTTAGTATTGGCAATTGGACGTACAAATAAATTCAAATTCCAAATGTTGGGGCCGGGGATACCAGAGATATAGCTCAGCAGCACAAGTGCCTGCCTGGCAAGTGCGAGGTCCTGAATTCGATTCCCGGAAACAAAAAAAACCCCAAAAACAAAAAACAAATTCCAAATGTCATAGATTTGCTAGTAGTGTTTCCAGCTGATCAGTTTATACTCTGGTAATTATTGGCTATCCAGGTTTGTTTAATATTCACGTAAATTCCAAATTAGTTCTGAGAGTTCCTTGAAAATATTGGAAAGTTCTGGGTAGTTGAAAGGAAAGAAAGTAGGAGTAGAGAAAAATCTGTTGGTTAAACAAATAAAATGTTGTGTTACTATTTTTGCCTTCCATTATGGTAGAAATAGAGGCAGTTGGTAATACCAAATCATTTTGTTTCTAAGAACTTCTTCCTTATTGTTATGGACTGAATCGTGTTCTTTTCTACCCTCCAACTCATAAAATGAAGCCCTAATCCCCAACATAACTGTGGAGATAGGGCCTACAGGAGGTTCTTAAAATTAAATGCAATCATAAGAGTGGGGCCCTAATCCAAGACTGGTGTTCTTACAAAAGAGGAAATTGCTAGTTTGCTCCTTCTCTATCTGCGTCTGCCTCTCTCTCTCTTTCCTTGCAGAGGAAAAGCTAGGTGAGGAAGAAAAAGGACAAGACATCTACAAACCTAGAAGAGAGGCCTCACCAGAAATAATACTCTCTTGGCACTTGGCTGTTGGATTTCTAGCCTTTAGAAGTGTGAGAAAATAAATTTCTGTGGCTTAAATCACCTGGCCTGTAGTATTTTGTTAATGCCACCCAAGCAGAATAATGTACTCACCATTAAGGGAATCCTTTGATCTTTTCGTTAGAGATGGTCCCAATTCTTACTGACCAATGACAAGTGGACAAAGTACATGGATTTAATATTTTTTGTCAAATAACTCTTAGTACATTTTAAAAGAGATTACCTACCATGCCGGTAGCCCAAATCCTGATGCAACTAAGTTTAAATGATTTGGAAACATGCCCTCATAAAGAACTGTCATCTGCCTTTCTCGGTTTCAGTCTCATCATTGGTAAGCAAGATAACTGTAGCAGTCCCCAGCATGGCATCCTAACTTAACAGTGTTCAGGGCTGGGGACATAGCTAAGCAGCATAGCCCCAGCCCAGCAAATGTGAGACCCTGAGCTCAATTTCTGGCACAAAAAAAAAAAAATATGTTCATAAAGACAAATAAGGTCATTTGTGGGTTTTTCTTAGAAGAAAGGAAAAAAAACCAATTTTTTCCAGAAGCCCCTAGCACATTTCCTGTAGCATCTTCTTTTTTTTTTTTTTTTTTTTTTTTTTTTGGTTTTTCTCCGGTACCGGGAACCGAACTCACGACCTTGAGCTTGCCAGGCAGGCGCTTTGCCGCTGAGCTAAATCCCCAGCCCCTGTAGCATCTTCTTATACACAGTTGATCCACATGTCCATGACAAGGGTATTAACTATTAACCCTTAATAGCTATTCTATGTCATAGGTTTGTGGACCAAACGTAACAATGAAATGCTAGAGGTGTGTACCTTGTTTCCCAAGTGGGATCCTCTGAGTTTGGATATAAGATTAATTTTCATGACCAAAAATTCTATCAGAAAAAAAGAAAAAGGGATGGAATTTAATAGCAAAAGAATATATAGAGAGGAAATGTTCCAAGCACATAACTACTTGTTAAATATAAAATCATAGATGAAGGAAAGAAAGTAGAGCTGGGGAGATACAGAAACACTAGTAGTTCCTTAAAAAGTGAAAGTTCCTAGGAAAGTGAAAGACAAATAAATTGAAATACTGGTCATGAAATCCTGTGAGATAGTCCTCGTCAGAATTCATTGAAAATCATTGGTGTGTATTTTTCTGCTGTTCAGCCTAAGCAAGTTAAAAGCCAGATACCGATTTTGAATTAAAAAGAAATGTGTCTGAGCGTATGTATATTGTTATGGCTTGTATCTAGATGTCCCCGCAGAACTTCATGTGAACATGGGGGAATTTTGAAGGTGGCTGGATTAGGGTGTGTGAATGTGAATTACCGGTGCGATATAGGATGAAGGGCATGGGTAATGGAAGCCCCACCCTGGGGACAGGTGGTACCAGTCAGCAGACTTGTGATCTAGTTGGAATACAAAGGGACAGAGAGAAGACAGAGTTGCTGCTTTGACTGCTTGCTTTCTTTCTGTCTGCCTTTCCACAAACTAACTGTGATGCCCCTCTGCCTTAGTGCAACCAGGCAACTAGGCTGGAAGCTCTATAAACTGTGAGCTGAAACACACCTTTCCTCCTTTCACTTTGAGTGTGGGGTATTTTGATTCAGCAATGAGAGAAAAGTAATTAATACATATATCTACCTAGGAAAATAAGTAATCCAAAAAATGGATGTATCACCCATATATTCTTAAACACAGTCACTGATACTTTCACTCCGATTAAAGATCCCACTTTTAAACAATCATTTGTTCACATTCAATGTCGCTGCTAGAAGCGAATATTTCCCTCTAGCTTTTTGCTTCCTCCTAGACCAATTCTTAAACCACAGTATTGCTGCTCTTTAATGTAAAATAGCCATGGTTCATAAAGGGCACAAGTGAGGTGCAAGTTAAGGAGCTAGTGTATAACGATAGACAAAAATGTTGGCTTTGCAGAGAGCCAGGTTTAGGTTTCATTGTGAAAGCTGACCCAGAATGAATTTTCTAATCTACCTTAAACCTCTGTTTTTCATCTATAAAATGGAATAAGAGCTGGGTGTGGTGGCACTGTACTATAATTCCAGCACTCTGGAGACTAAGGCAGGAGGATTGCAAGTCAAGCCTAGGCTGGCAATTTAGAAACTTAGCAAGGGAGGGGATGAGGTCAGTGGAAAGGTCCTAAATTCAATCTCCACTGCTGGAAAGAAAAGGTTGGGGAGAGGGTATTAATTGCTAATACTTTCTAGGATTTTCTCAGAATTAATGTTATTGCTAATACTTTCTAGAATTTTGTAAGAATTAATGAGATACAGTCATCATATAAAGAACTTGAAGAGTCTGGAGCATAACTGGCTCTGGAATAAATAAATATCATTTATTACTATTGGTTCTACAAGACTTCATAGATGACATGGGAATGGCAGGCTGAGACACAGTGGATAAATTTCAAGAGGATAATGATATAGGTGCAGTCACAGTAATCACACTTCAATGATGTGAGATGCTGTCAGAATCAGTGAGGTAGATTTTTCTTTCTGTTATTGATCGTAAACATTTACTTTTATAGGGGAAAGTGCGGCATCCAAATTTCAGTATCATATAAATTTAGATTTTTCTGCCAAAGACAAGATCCAATTCAGATCTTCTGATTTCAGGTTTAATGCTTTCTCTGCTACTTTTACTAAGAAAGAATTAGCAGTTTCTAAATGAGTCCTTGTTTACTGCTTTAAAAGGTAGGCTTGAAATCTTTCAATCACTGAGCCAAAATAGTATCACAAGAGTTATATTTATCTTATAAGATCTGTTCCCAAACCAAAGGGGAATGCTGATCTATATATCTGCGAGGAGAGAAAGTCTATAACCACCTTGGTTCACTATGCATTTATTCCTAAAATGAAGGCATACTTCATACTGTAGCTGTTTATTTCTTTTCTAATGGTTAGCCATTAGTAGCTGATTTGTAATGCTTCCAGGTATTCTCCCAACTGACTGGTTAGAGCACCTGGAATTTCACCATTAGGATGGAATTTTATCTTAAGGTGTAATTTTAAGAAAGCCCTTCTT
Organism: Chinchilla lanigera; assembly: GCF_000276665.1. Classification (NCBI taxonomy): domain Eukaryota; kingdom Metazoa; phylum Chordata; class Mammalia; order Rodentia; family Chinchillidae; genus Chinchilla; species Chinchilla lanigera. The sequence continues at coordinate 22,499,761 of NW_004955403.1, forward strand.
ACACTGCACTGGAGAGGGAAGATGGTTAACATGCCCATAGTTAACCATCACTGGTACTTAGATGGACTAGTTGTCTGTTCTAACGCCCCCCTTGGAGAGTAGAGCAGATACCGGAGAAGAGCTGAAAGTGAATGCAAAGAGTAAAATAATTCCAAGGCCTGGGGAGAGCTGACACTTTCTGCCACCTATAGCATGGGTGGGCAGGGAGAAGGGAGCAGGCAGACAGACAGCAGGTGGGAGGTCAGGACTCAGTCAAGCCTACCTAGGGTTATTTAGTCCTAGGGCTCTTCCTAAAAATGACTTAGAATTTGTTCTTGTTCTAAATTGTAATTTCCCCAGGTTCTTGTACTCAGCAAAGATGTAAAACTAATAGGTCGTGTTAAACCATATGAACATTTCTTAATCACTAAACATACCTCATTACATTTGAGTGGTACGTAATTTTGCCTAGCATATTGTCAGTACTTGATAAATACTTGCTGAATGTGTGAAACCTTTCATGATTTTCCTCTCCCCTCAGTATTTTAGAAGGTGACTCAACATGGGAAGCACTGAAATTTTAACAGCCTTTCAAAAAGCCATGACAAAGTTGTGAAAGATCACCCTTGTCTGCTAGAAAATATTTTCATGATGAAAATATTTTAAAATCTGTTCTGACAAAAACAGTAACCACTAGCCACAAGTGGGTATTGAAAGGTGGGTAGAGAGACTAAGGAAAAGAATTTTCATTTCATTTCAATGAAAGTAGCTACACATGGCTAATCTATACCTACTACATTGTACAGTACAAGTCTAAGGGATTTCCTAAAAGTATGCTGCCCTTCTAACTTTTAAATGTAATTGTTATTAACATCATCAATTGTTATACATCAGCTTCTCTCCCTGGTGTTTTATCTTTTTAAATATAGAAATAATTGACTACCTCTGACGACTCTAAAGACTAGTACAGCAAACCAAATTGGCCTGAACAGCAGCATCTCAGGGGAATGTACGTGTCATTGTGACGACGTGTAAGATGGGGTCAACTTCTAATTTCAGCTATTGACATAAAAGGAGTGAGGTTGCGTCTTTGAAGCTGCGAAGCACGAGAAGTGGCTGGCCCTGACAAGCTGGCCTTTCAAGCTCTTCTTCCTTCTGATAGCGTCCTCCCCCCTTAGGAATCTGGCACCTTCCGGATGCCCCCTGGGAGTGCAGGGCCCTCTAGGGTGCTTTCCAATCGCCTTCCCTCTCAGCTTCCTAGAGGGCTGCCTCCCTTCAGAGAAACTGAGACATTGCGGGGTGTGTGTGTGTGTGTGTGTGTGTGTGTGTGTACTAAGTTCAGTGTGTGCTTGTTGCACGCTTTCTACCATGTTGTCTGCATGAATGAACAATGTCTCTGTGGTAAATAAATGGGGTTGAATAAGATTTTTACTATATGAAGCAGACAGCTCCATACCATGGATGAGGATAATGAAAATTAGAACAGTTACGCGACTTTCTCATGGTTATGATACGCAGTATTCTCACCACTGAACCTGTTCCTCTCCTTCCTGGTTTAGCCGCCTGTCTGGTTGCCTGTGTTCTCAGGGATTTTGCTCTTTACCTTCCAGAGAGAACCAGCAGCTAAACTGACCAACAGAGTCACACAAACAGATGTAAATATACTGACGGAAGCCATCCGCAGCCCCTCTCCCAGGGCTCTTCAGATTTTTACGCCAATCTTTTGGGGACAGTCTCGTTTACAGAAATGGCTCCCTCGGAATTTCATGCTGTTCGGGAGATATATTTTGGTACTTTAGTGGCATTAAAAAACATTCCACAACAGATATTTTCCTGGCGCCTGGACACATAAAAAGAGGCGCATTCATGTATAAATTTAACTTCGACAGGGTTTGCATTTATCTAAATGTTGGTATGAGTAGTAGATGGCTGATTTGTGGGTTAGCTCCTATCACTACATTTGACTTGTAAGACACACATTAAAAAAATAGGCTCCTCCCTCGTGTCTTCTCTCTTCCCTCCCCTCGGAACCTTCTCTGCTTCAGAGTAGTATAACGACGCAGGAGCATTTGGAAAGGATTAAAACAAGGCTCTGTGATTTTCAACACAAAGACCACAATCAGCGCTAGAGCACAAGTATTTAAAGCGCATCACATCCCGAAGTTGGAGGACTACAAAGTACAAGCCGTCCAGCCCAGCCTGCAGAGGCTGTGCGTGCTTCCACGCCGGCAGAAGCCGGGCCGGCGGCTCGTCGCCCCGAGTTCGAGCTGCGGAAGAGCGGGAGCATCACCTGCGGTCCGAGGCCGGGAGACGCTGCCCGGAGGGGTTTGGGAGTCCGAGGGGTGCGGGCCTCGGGGCTGCGCGGGCGCCGGGAGTTGGGACGCGGCGAGGTGGAGAAGGGCGGACGTCTCGCCGCGAGGACGGCGGCGGCCCCGGGACAGCTGCGGGAACCGACGCGGCGTCCTCGGCGCCCGCACCGC